>NC_066364.1:95041268-95347150 GCF_013377495.2 Cygnus atratus
CACACAACCCAAGAAAATGTAGGAATTCTACAGCATTTGGCTGTTATAGTTACCTAGTCTCAAAACTTCACACAGTAATAATGCAGTGCTCTGTATAATCTAGCCATGCAGTCAAATCCAAATTTAAATATTCATTTTTACAGATAGTTAAAATACGTTACTTTTTGTCTCTTTTTTTTTCATTCAAAACACAGGTATGAAGAGAATATTGATATAAAGGTCAAATAATTCCTTTGTGATTTTTCCTTGCATGATTTTTTTCCCTAATAATACCAAAGAATGATTTTTAAATGAAAGAAAAAATACTTAACACCCATTTCCAGATGATACTCTATTACCTCCCAGCAAAACTAAACTTACCATTCAGCCAAAACAGCCTGAACAGCCAGACTCCAACTACTTTTTTTTTAAACAGATTCTTTAGTGTAAGAAGACTAAGAAATGTTTCATTAAGTTAGTAAAATCCAAATAATTATAATACATAATTGGAGTCATGTTTAATTTAAGAATAACAATAAATAAACTCACAAAACCAGAAACTGTGCTCAAGCCGCCAGTAACAAGAGCGAGTAATTAAAAATAGCGAGACTTTAGACAGAAACCAACATGCTCCAATCCTCCCCAGATGAGCTCAACTCAAAAAACATACAGACGATGAAGGACACGCGTGGCTGTGAGATGGACAAGAATGATAAACTATTGGTGCTATCTACAGGGAGTGACTTCTGTTGAAGCTGTATCAGCAAGCAGGTGTAGGAGCTAGACCAAATAATCCAGCGTTACCTTAGATTTTGTTTGTGTTAATTATCTTAAAGATGAACCAAGAAAGTTCTCTCAAGGACTTGGAACAGAGACAGCAGCTGACAACTGTAGGACCGTAAAAAAAATCAAAATAATCTAGTGCCAGAATGTAAGACTATGGAGTAAATCTACAAATTCAGCAAAATATATCTACAACCAAAAAAAACTGGCAGTGAACTCCCTAGGGCTGAAGTGGTTGAAGTAGTTCTTTGTCATTTTGCTGTGCCTAAGAGCCCTATATTTGTAAAAACTTCAGCTTACAAATTGAACACACAAAATACATCGCTCCATATTTCTTGTAGTCAAGTTTAAGACATTAAATTAAATACAGAAGATGGATATAGGCAGATGCAGGAATATACACTGGAAAGTAATCAGTATAGTACGCAGTGGTCTTGTATCAATTTAAGGTTTGTAAAATGTTTTGTAAGCATGAGAGACTGTGAGAAAATAAAGGGGATGATAGAGACGGGGACCGCTATCTACTTGGAGGATCAGAGCAGCAGAGAATGAACTTTCAAGCAGTACATTTAGGTTTGAGAAGACTATGCTTGTCAAAGTCAAAGAAATTAAGTAATCAAGAAGATGACAAGAGACTGGATGCAAGTCATAGCCACAGGTATATTAAATGAGGTATCAAAGTTATTTCACAGAACTGCTGCCAAGATTTAAACACAGTCCATGTAAAGACAACCACATACGTGAGAATCTGATGGTGTGAGGATTCATAGGGATGTCCATCACTTTTGGCACTGTTATAGTCAGACAATTACTAATTTTCCTATTATTAAAATTATTCCCTCCTTTCACTTGCTCTCTGCACTAAGCAACTAATAATTGCACTAAGATAAAATCAAAACTGACCACAAACTAGTTACTGTCACATACAAACAGCTCCTGCAAAACTCGGAACTTTTCAGATGTTTTGAACATTTTTGCACTATTAATATCAACAACTAAAGTCACTGAAAAATGTTGACCAATTAATTTCCTGTCAGTCTCCATTAAAATAATAATAAAAAAAGCTATTAAAACTATTACTGTGGACCTATACTCCTGCAAAATTTGAGATCCCACATCCATTCCAAAGGAATGACACATGATTTTAGTTCTTCACCTGTTTACAATGTGCCACACCCACACCTTTGAGGCAAGCAGAAGAACTGACAAAAACTGGAAGCAGCGGTTGGCAGACCAGAGAGTTGTGCTGCCATGAGAAGGAGCTTAAGCAGGTTGGAGAAATGGGCTGACAGGCATCCCAATGAAGATCCACAAGGGGGAAAGGCCGAATCCTGCACTTGGAGGGGAATAACTCCAGAAATGAGTGCACACTGGGGACCAAGCGGCTGGGAGATGCTTGGCAGAAAAGAATCTGGGCGTCCTGGTGGACAAGATGACCATAAGTCAACTACGTACCCTTGCAGCAAGGCCAACGAACAACATTCTGGCTGCCTTAGGAAGAGCATTACCAGCAGACTGAGGGAGGTGATCCTTCCCCTCTAGATGTGGTCTCACCAGCACTGAGTCAAGTGCTATTTCCAGTTCTATGTTCCCCAGCACGAGAAAGGTAAGATAATGTTAGAACAAGTCCAGCAAGGGTCATCAAAACAAATAAGGAACTGGAAATCTATCATTTGAAAAAAAGCTGAGAAACCTGGTGTTGTCTACCCCAGAGAAGAGAAGGTTTGGAGAGGATCTTATTCACATCAACGTAATGGAAGACAGTAAACAATACTGAGCCAGATTCTTCTCAGCAGCACCCAGTGAAACAAAAAAATGCTATGAACAGAAAATTGAACACAGAAAGCCCAATTTAAACACTTGAAAAAATCTGATAGCGGTCAAACATTGAAACAAGTTACCCACAGAAGTCATGCAGTCTCTATTCATGGAGATGCTCAAAAGCCTACCCAGCATGAACCTCTGCAACATGCTCTACTTGACCCTGTTTTGAAAAAGGGGTTGGACTAGATCATCTCAGAGATGCCTTCCAATCTCAACCATCCTGTAACTCTCTATGAACTCCAGGAACTATTGTAATAATACGAACAGGACTGAAGACAAAGAGGCAGTAATTTCAAATTTTCACTTAAGGTTAGTATTAGAGGGCTGCCAATGTAATTATCAAGCAGCAACAGCAAGAGACTGCATAAAAGATTCAATTTCTCATCAGCAACTAGTTCTGAAAAAGGTTGTTACTTACCAAAGAAAACCTGGAACCATGGTGATTATAATCAGCATAAACAGTCACTAGTCTCACAGGTAGCAATAGCACTCCAGCATCAAATCAGATCCAGAAAGTTCTGGGTCCAGCTGTTTTTCTTCTGCCTTGTATTCTCAAAAATCCAGGCGAGACAGACATCCTTTGTAACATGTCTGTTTTCAAATAGTTCCCTTGTCAACATTGTTTCTCTGTTTCAGAGATATGAGATGAGCAGTGTGTATACTCCAGAAAAATTTGTTTGTCCTCCAGACCACCTTTATATATCTGTGAATCTGCAAATTCAGTTTTCCTCACATATTTGCAAAATAATGAATGAGGTGCCTCACATCTGAGTTAAAAGTGCTTGAGCAAAGTAGCTGAGTAGATCTTTGGTGGTTTTCTACATATTAGGAAAGCTTTTGTTTTGCTTATTACACCAATGTTCCCATTCACTATGTGTTGGAAATGGTCCTAAAAATGACCTCTTAGCCTGCTATCAATAACAGCATTTTAAAAAACAACCAATTAATACCTGACTGCTCCTTTGAGAGTCTTATGTTACTTAAATTCTTGGAAAGAAGAAAAAGTACCTCTTGGAGATGTATTTAATCAACACAATACTAATTAAAGTTGAAAAATACCCCTGAGATTTTTACTACTGGATAATGAAAAATCTGACATGAAGAACATAGTAATAGTAAAATGATGCTGTTCCAGAGGGCACATTTTCACTGCAGTTCTAAGCAACTGTCTGTCCAGTGCTATGCTTCATTATTCTCATATCAGAGGTTTAGAGCGCAAGAGAGATGACAAGATAAACACAAAATCACCTGCTGCTACTCTTTGAAAGACTCTCTAAGTCAGGGTGGGGAGTAGCATTATATGTAATGTCCCCCCCATGTGTCACAACTAACCTTCAATTTCATTATTAAGTAAAAATTGAAGATATGTGAAATACTTGTTATTCAACAGAAATACTGATAGATACAGGTAGTTTAAATCACCGGATACGATTTAAGCCATTATTTGTACACTGACCTGCAATTTCATAGTCAGAGTATGATACTTACAGCCTCTACCTATCATCCCCTCAAAAATAAGGTCCAAGAAAATGCTGCTGCTTAGATTTTTCTTTGTAAGGCAACAGGTCAAAATTAACAAAACAAATGAAAAAGGAAATTCACCTTCAAGTCTGAATTAGTTACTTTCAGATTAATTTGGTCAAGAACAATTATAGTAAGGATAAATGCACAAAGGAATAAACTCGTTTTGGCCAAGCATGACAGACAGGTAGAAACACAGTATTTTTCATACTCCTAGTACACTTGATGTGAACATATTTTTTAATTTTAAAACCATCTGTTTACCATTAAATGTTATAATTTGCCTCGCTGTTAACAAGGTGAATTCTAGTCTTACCAGTGCTGCACCAGCATCAAGATTTTTCACCATCTTTACCACAATTTTATGTTGCAATTCAGCCATTAAATTTCTTTACCTCTTTAATCAACTCCAATTCCTCTTACTTCTCATCTCCTAAAAAGATTCCTGAAGCACATCAATACTGAAGCTTTCAAACCAATGACTTTTTATGTATTTATTTTCATTGATGAGCTTGGGGAATCTTGTGAGCTGCTGCTAATTATGTTGAATCATCTTGCAAGAGCAGTAACAGAGAAGATTATTTCAGCACACTTTTAGATAAAAATACAAATTAAAAGTAAGTTTTTACTTATCGTCTTCTGTTGAAGATTTATTTCTTTTCCTGAATGTGAGTAAACATTACTAATTGAAGCTGCATTGTATTCCCTTCCTCGTTGTAAGACAAATTGTGTAATAAATACATCTCCATATACTATGAACATTTACAATTAAATCAATAGTAACCAACAGAAAATTAATATAGTCACTGTCTTGGAGAAAATGGAAATGCGGAAACAACACAGGAAGGATCAAGATCTAATACAAATGACTAAACACAAATTTCCATTCTTCTCTGATTCTACATCAAAAATTAAGCAAGCATTAAAATGCAGGAAAATATTTTAGATTAGCCAGAGATATTAAATGACATTTTCATGTCAAAGAAATAAAATAATGAAATTTTGAGGTAGAGATCAAATGTTTTTAAGGGTGTTTTAATTAGTCTTCTAAATACTGTTTGAGTAAGAAATTAGCTAGGACCAGAAGTGTCCTTCTGGAAAACAGCTTGGTTTAGAGATGTGTTCCTTCTGGAAGACTATGTCAATGGCCTAATTAGATGAAGCAGAATAAAAGAACTAAGCTGTTGACCTAACATATACTTCATGATGTGGTGAAACTAAACAGAATTAGGAGGTACCAAGAACTTACCATGTAATGAGTTGTAGACCAAATTAACAGACAAAGTAAACGAAAATGAAAAAAAAAAGGGGGGGGGGGGATGCTGGGAGCTGGGATGTCCAGATCTACAGCTCTTGGCATCTGTCCAGACTGGAACCTAAAATTCCTCCTAAACTTGAGTCTGGTCAGGACCGTTTTCAACTCCTTGACAAAATAAACAAACAAAAAACATATACACAATAGGAAAGTGTCTATTTCCTAATACCATGGAATATTATGGAGTTTTCACAAGCTAATTCAGTATTCTGTGTATATTAGGAATGACTGAGAGAGATGATTGGAGAAGACTGTGCATTTATATTAGTGTTCAAGTTCAAATTAGGATTGGAATTTCAAAGTGAGCATCTCCAGCATCTACACTACTGCACTCTGTCCAACATCAAAATTATCCTGGAGCACACAAACTGGATTTCTGTTAAACACTAGTTTCACATACTGGTAGTCCACAGGACCAGACCGGAGGTAGCCTCAAAATAAAACTGCTCAAAATGTGCACAGTACTGTAAATGCTGGTTTGTGAGCACCAAACATTTTATTCTACAAATAGATTTCCACTGGACTGTACTATTTGCTAATGTAGACAGATCTATAAATGGCTGTTGCAGCTTCTTGGATCCTGTTCTTTGAAGCCAGTAGACGCAAAAGAACTGTTGTCAATACATATGACAGGATAAAAATTGGTTATTAAAGTTTTATCTTATTTGAATGGAGTGGAAAAAGGTGTTAGAATTCTCATTGCCAGAGTATAACTGTGACAGTGTGTTACCCAAAAAACAACTCAAAACCAGAACACATCATTTTGATGCCTCCAGCTTCTAACAGTTGCTTTTGCTACTTCAAGCAAGAGCCCTTGTCCAAATTATGCTTCAGCAGCAGCACTGTTGTACTTTCAAGATTTTTAAATCCACAAGATCAAGTAAGAGTCATCAGAGAGCCTGAGGTTAAGGATCTTTCCTGACAAGTACTCTTAGACTTTGCAAAAGCTCTGTAGATTTTTTTGACGCTGCTGCCTCTGATTTCTGGAAAGGACATGCATATTTTTTTTTCTTTATATCCAGCAGATTATTGCATGCTAGTATTTAACGACCAAAGAGACAGGACCAGGGACTGACCAAGCATATAAACATAGGATAAAAGGCCTTTTACTCCTGATACAGTACTCAAATCCTGTCAGAATAAGTGGTCAAAGCCAAATCTAAGTGTTCTTGCAAATGTGCAACACAAATAGAAAAAGAACCACCTCTTAAAGAACAAAGCGTGCTTGGGTGGCTGAAAAAGCTGATGCCTGTAAGTTCAAAAGCAACTCTTTCTTCAATCAAAGTAGACTGAAAAAAAATGAGAAGAAATACTCAATGCCCCTGATTTAACATTCAAAAGGGCTTTTAAAATGTCATATACACGTTGCATATACCCACTTAAACAAAATTACATATAGGAAAACATTTGAGGAAATTTTTTAATACCAGAATTTTAAATTTGCAAAAATCAAACAACTTCTAAGTAATAGAAATAACATTCTTATTGGAAACCCAGCAGGCACAGCCAATGCCCAGATAATTGCAGTCAGTACACAGTAGAGATCTGAGTCTGTAAGCACAGTTTATCAAATCATAATATTAACTCTGTTACTCAAGTAGCTTTTACTGGTACAGTATAATAAAAGCTTTTGCCTACAAGTATAAAACATACTGAATTAAAACCTGCCACAATTGTCATAGGAGAATTGTTGCTCCAAAAATCAGTGGAAGTCTGTCAGGGAACTACTTAGTGCAACAAAAATCTGCTCTTGCAGCCTGTGAAAATAAGTATATAGGAGCTTGGAAAGAGTTTCTGTCTGTTGAAAAGTAGCAAAGATGAGTGGAGGTTTGTGGAAGACCATCAATAAAGTGACAATCTCTAATAAGGTGTTGGTCAGCATTAGTGATTGACCTATCACAGAATCTTGGTATGGCCAGGACCCATTCTAACCATAACAGAGACCCTGTGAACAGAAATTTATCAGCTTTTAAATGAATGCAGTCTTGATCAGGATGTGCACAGCACTGCACAGGATGTCTTAGATAAGGGGAAGAAGAGTGTTTTTTTCAAGAAAAATTCAGTCATTTATTCTCTATCACTTCCCAGTAGACTTCTCTGTGGTACCAACGTTCTCTTCTGGAAAGATTTTCAGCTTCACAGTATACTTCTTGAACTCCCCACTGTAGTGCAGTACGGGAGATTGAAGGATGTGAAGGCAATAAATGAACTCTTCGAAGATGCACATAATCAGTTTTATAACTCTTCATCTTTGCACACAGTATTTTGAAGGCATTGTGTTGTCTGCCCATACACGCGCAGATATTGCTGGTATTAAAAGTAGTTCTATTTTCCGTGTTATGTTCTGTGGAGCACCCACCAGGCATTGTAATCTTCTGAAAAGATGCATGATCACACCTACACCCCTTTGGCTTGCTTAGAAATTCAAAAGAGGCAGGCAACTTTTACTATATAAAAAGGACACAGGGCTACTAAGTGAGGGAGAAAGATACATAGCTGGATCAACATTTACCAAGATCTACCATCTACCAGATCTACCATTGACCAACAGAAGCCAGTAGATGTAATCTTTTGGGATTTCAACAAAGCTTTCAATACTGTTTCTCACAGTATCCTTCTGGACAAAATTTCCAGCGTACAGTTAGACAAGTACACAATACAATGGGTGAACAACTGCCTGACGGGTCAGGTTTATAGGAAATGGGATTGCATCAGGCCAGCAGCCAGCCACTGGTGGGGTTTCCCAGGGCTCTGTTTTGGGGCCAGTTCTCTTCAGTGTTTTTACAAGTGATCTACACACAGGACTTGAATGCACACTAAGTAAGTTTGCAGAAAACACTAAATTAGGAACAGCTGTTGAATCTGTCAAGGGTAGAGGGGCCTTGTAGAGCGATCTTAACAGACTAAAGGGCTAGGCAATCACCAACTGCATGAAATTTAAAAAGAGTAAGTGCCAGATTCTGCACCAGGGAAAGGCTAACCCTAGATTTACGTACAAGTTGGGGGACAAGAGACAGGAGAACAGCCCCAAAGAAAGGAATCTAGGGATTCTGATTGACGTCAAGTTGAATGGAGTTAACAGTGTGCCCCGGCAGCCAGGAGGACTAACCGTACCCTGGGGTGCATCAAGCACAGCACTGCTAACCAGTCCAAAGAAGGGACTGTCCAGCTCTGCTCTGTGCTGGTCCAGCCTCCCCTCAAGCACTACGTGCAGTTTGGGGCCCAACAATGCAAGAAGGACATAAAACTATTAGAGTGTCAAAAAGAGAACTAAGATGGTGGCCTAGAGGGAAAGATGAATGAGGAGCGGCTGAGGCCCCTTGGTTTGCTCAGCCCAGAGCAGAGCAGGCTGAGGGGAGGCCTCATGGCGGCCTGCAGCTCCCTCACGAGTGGAGCGGAGGGGCAGGCGCTGAGCTCTGCTCTCTGGGGACAGCAACAGGACCCAAGGGAACGGCATGGAGCTGGGACAGGGGAGGGTCAGGCTGGGTGTTAGGGAAAGGTTCTGCACCCAGAGGGGAGTCGGGCACTGGGACAGGCTTCACTGAAGCAAGTCTGCCAAAGGTTCAAGAAGCATTTGGGCAATACTCTCAGACACAGGACCACCCAAAAATCAGGACTTTTGTGGACCTAGGAGTTGGTCTCCATGATCCTTGTGGGTGCCTTTCAACTCAGAATAGCCTATGAGTCAATCAAAACTGGAAGAGTAAGACAATCAGTCAGCAACCCATTTCACTGTACACATAAGCTGGAAAATATAAAGCAATTTCTCCCTCCTTCTCCCCCCCCCCAGCTGCTTCTTGAAATGTTTGTTTCAAATGGGAAAAGGAATAAAGAACAAAAATTGGAAACAACATGAATAGAATATTTGCCTAATAAGATTTGAGACTATGCTCTGCAACCAGGTTAGAGGGAAAAAAAAAAAAAAGATGGAATGACTCAGGGTAACATCCCTCCATTAACCTTAATTAACAGTTTGCTGCCAGCACCTTTTTTTTTTTTTTTTTTTTAGAACAGTAACTTTGTGCTATATTTTTAACTATGAATTAGAGGACGAGAAAAACATGCTTTATTTTACGAACATAGAGTTGTTCTTCAGTAAAAACATTAAAACTTTCTAAATTCTGTAAAGTGGAGAAATTGTTTTAAAAGGTATTTATGAATTCCAAGGGCTTTGATGTTCCTCAAATAAGTATGCATAATCACATGTTAATTTATAAAATTGAACTGACCAGATTTTCTTTTTACTAATGAAATGCATCACTTCACAGCTTTAATTTCAATGTTCATTTGAAATAACTGCACTGCATATTAGTCAACTTATATGCAAATCTGGCAAGTTCTACATCCATTTCATTTGTTTACATCATCTTCATTTCTACTTTATATTACATTATGAAATTCCAAACACTATAGTACAAGACTGAAATATTACCACTGAAATCTTATTTTGTTTACCCTGATGGGAAAACAGAATGATATCTACATTTAAAATATCAAATTCTACTGTAGCCTGAAATACAGGCAGTCTAGTATAACTCTTTTTCTCTCTCTTCTGTACCGGTAAACTCAGTAAATATGCAGAAGGTTATGGTCTGATTCTCTCTTTTAGCTAACCGTGGGAAACAGAAGGGCTCACAAAATGGTAAACAAATTGAGTAACACGATATAGGGGAATAAATAGTCAGTAGAAAAAGGAAAAGGAATTTTTTTTTTTTATTAGAGGATTTTAATCTTACCGTGCTACAACTAAAAACTGGTCAATCTGACGGTCAGTAAGGGGGCTATCTGGATCCCATACTTTTACTTCCAGCTTTGCCTGTTCTCTGTCATCTAATTCTCCTGTCAAAAGGTAGATGGGACAAAACACTTATTACTCACAATGTTTTTCTCTGTGTACTTCTTGTGTTATGTTTAAAAGAGACATTGTACATTTATATATACACACACACACTCAAAAAGTAGTTAATAATCAGCAGTTATCCATTTATATTTCACACTGCAGTGTCAGTAAAATAAGTATCTTCCCTTAACATCAGCATTTGAATTTGTTTTAAGGAGGCAGTCTTAGGAGTAGTATCAAAGAACTTTAATAAAATGTGATTATAAACTTGAAACCAAAATGTAAATAACCAGTGAGGTTTTTAAATTGCTTCTCAACTATATCAAAGTTAACTTCACTTAAGCCACATCAAAATTAATTTTACACTTAACCAGCTTTAGCAATTAAAAATCCTATCCAATTTGTATTCTGAATACACCCGCAAAACAGAAATTGTTATGAAACAATACTACCTACTATATTTATTTCTTTTTCACCTCTTGCTCTCAACCACTACATTATCTGTATTGTTAACACCAATCATACTATTAAAATTGATGTTTGTTGACTAGTTATACCCACTCACGAAGTGATATATAATGCTACAGCACAATAAAGTTACTACATACTATATAATCATTTCCCAAGTCCATTTGAATGAATAGAACAATCTGTACATGCATGTGACTGAAACAACAGTGTTTTCAGAAATTTAACTTGCACTGTATTTGTTATTAAAATTATGTATTTCTTGGAAGAACAGTAAAGTGTAAAGACACAACAATGATTCACATTCATATGGAAACCTAAATCTCGGCTTGGCTACTCCATCAATAACTTCTACTGCAAAATGAGAAACAAAAAACAGAGGCTCATTAGGTAGACAACACAGTCTACGAGTATAGGAATATTTATCTATAGGACACGACCAACACCAACATAGTAAGGTGCAACAACAAATGGCAAGTGCAGAATTAAAGTCATCATCCACCTTTGATATTTTAGATTATAAGCATTTTCTTCCTTCACTGAAGATGTGAAGAACTTAAGTGTTCAATTGGCCCCTAGAGCTTCTCTGAATTTTGTGAGCTACTGCAAGAATAAAAACCTGTCCTCAAATAGAGCCATGCCATGTACTTTGAAAAGCTAAGCAGTGCAGGTATCTCTCTAAGTACACAGAAAATCACTTCAGTCTCTGTTTTTTCTTAGGACTTAATGAAAACAGCCAGTCTAAATATGCATAGTACCATTAAGACATGAAAAAGCCTGTACACTTAGGAGTCTGGAAGCAGACTGCAAACCAAGCTCCGGTTCTTCTGAAATCTGATTGTACGTGGCAAGTTTCTTTGGTACATTCATTTTGAAAGGAAAATGTGGCATATATTCATTCCTACCAAAAGCATAAGATAGAACTGCACCATGCTGTCTGGCTAATGGTTCAGGAATATTCTCAGAAAAACAAACTAAATGACTTTCTTCTGACACACAGGCAATAAAGACTCATCTGCCTAATGGGACTTATGCTTCTGTTTAAGCTAATTCACATCCAGTACTGGAGACAAACTTAATTTCTAGCACTTGTGGGTAGGATTTTATGTCTATAAACTTATTCAATGGACTACACACTTGTCAATACATTCATTTTTTCCATCTGTGACAGACACATTGTGGGTGATGTTCTATATTTTATAAATAACCTCAAAGCACTTCATTTCAATCTGTTAATATATAGTTTTTAAGTATCTTTCATGTTACTTAACTGTTTCAGGACATCATATCCTGGAGATCTTAACTGTAGAAGTATGAGAAAAGCCAGGACTTGGACAGGTCATGGTTGGCACAAAGAAAAACATCATACAAACATAACACAGATATTGAACCGAAAGATGTCACTCTCCTGAATCAAATTTTCAAAAAGATTTTTAAAATTGAGCTACTACACCTTACTTCAAGTACATGTAATTAAATAATCATTACTACAAAAACTTGTTTTAACTGTTGATAAAGGCAAATCTGAAGTATTGCCAAACAATACTTCGTAATGGTAGCAATAAATATACTTAAATAACATAAAAGCAACAGAATCTACACCAAAAGAATCTATATATGAAATATAATGCAATTGTTGCTATGATATTTAATATTGCAAATACATCACACATGTGGGTTTCCAGAACATATGCAGTCTCTGCCAAAACACAGTTAAAATGTATGCCTCGTTCCTGATTTTCTACCTAAATGGCCGGTATTGTCACACAAACATGAAGAGAAGGAACCTAAGCAGTTCAAATCACGGGGGCAGTCAAGCAGTGCAGTAGAAGTCCTTGAATAAAACCCTCAAGAACAGAAATATGATGCAATTCCTTGGTACATCCTGAACATTCGTATAAAATGATCATGTAAGATAAACAAGTCTTCTTTCCAGAGGTGATCTTCCAAAATATTAATAATTTAAAGAAAAAAGTTTTCCTTCAGCTCTCTTTAACTATGTCTGTACCATACACTATAGAATTTTTTAATGTGGCAGACCCCTTTTTAAAGCTAAAACTTCATTTCTATCAACAACTCTACATTTATCATTTACATCATTGAATTTGACGCATAGTTATAAGATATTCAAACTGAACAGGTATCAAAGTCGCCACAGTATTCATTCCTTATATTGCGAACAGTTGCAGATTCCAGGACACAAATGGAATGGGGGAGTTCTACTTTTAACATTTTCAGTGTTGCATCTAAGAAGGCTCTTGGGTTCTGTTTTTGTAAGTGTTACCTTCCCTCACCACCACCAACATACCAATTATCTCCTTTGGCTTCTGAAAAGTGCTAGGCTAATTTTTTGAATGCCTGGTATGCCATATCAGTGTATCCAATTTATTTTGAGTACTACATAAAATTTTATTATAGCCAATCTAATCCCAAAGATTAATTTCACTGGAAAACATTACTAAATGGCCAGAAATATGTCAATTTTTCTCCTCATCAATCATTTGCTATCTTTCTTCTCATGTTTTTTCTTTTTAAAAAGCAAAATGTTAAGTTTTTCTTTAACAAAATTGAAGTTCTGCATTTCGGTTTGTCATTTTAATCAAAAGAAAACATGATCTCTCCCCACCCCGGCAAAAACAATTCTAAGTAAAGTTTTACAAAACAAAACAAATGAAACTTAAGCTATTAACCAAATGCTGTTAAGTTGAACTACAGGAAATTAAAGATCTACTTAGTCCTTTAGACTTTGCCTGCTGCAGATAAATAGCCCCAAGGTAACTTGTCCATTAGATTCAGAGGGTCTCTGTGTTGTTCTCAGAACTTATCCAATGAAAACATGTTCTGTGAACATCTCCTCACAACACAATTCTTAGTTTTACAGATTACAAAGCCGCAATACCGTATCCTTTTAAAAAACAAAATGGTTAAGAAATTGAGATATAAAATCTATAAAATTGTGAGGTAGGTGTATGTGTTTGTTTTCTAAATGACTTTCAGGGAAACAATGCCAATTCCACTTCTACTGACTCACAATTGTTGATGTAACTGACTGAAAAATAGCCAGGAGAACATTTTCTTTTCTGATAACACTTGTCAGAAACGATTTTTTCTTCTTGTATTTTGTATAATTTGCACTATTTTTTCAATTTTCTTCTTTTCACAAAGTAATTTAGCATTCACTTCGATCCAAACACCTAAACTAAACACCAGCAGTGCTCAGCTTTCTGAGCGAATCCATCTTTTATGATATGCAAAACAGAAGTACCACCTGCTTGATCCTTACTCACACAGGGCAGAAAATCTGTAATCATGATTTTTTGGTCATAGTAAGAAGGCAGGTGTAGCCATGGACCAATTGCCACCAGACCAATAGTTTGTGCTGCAGAGTTTCCCCTGCTATGGAAATTCATCCAGCACTTTATAGAATCTCTTGAAATTAGCCATGAGGTTTGATTCATGCATTAATTACCCATACTCACTAGACACCAAACACATAAACATGAAGGCCTCATAAATGTGTTGGTATGTGCCAAGCATTAAGAATATAAGAATTAAGATATCTTAGCAGCCTTCCAGTAACTAAAGGAGGCCTACACTGGGAAGCTGGGGAAGGTCTCTTTCTCATGAAGCATAGTGCGGCTGGAACTAGATGATCTTTAAGGTCCTTTCCAACCTAAACCATTCTATGACTCCATTAACTGATCTCACTGGACTCTTACCCTTTGTGCTTCAGCTTTACACCTGTGAAACAGGAACAGTATTTCTTCACTACATTGCAAAGATGTGAAACAGAGATTCCTTTCAGTTATAATTGAAATACAGGATCAGATTTAGGAGATATAGTTTTTACCAGATTTTGGCCAAAACTGTTGGGCAGTATACTAACTGCAGGTAACCCTAAATAACTTTTTGAACACAGATTCATGTTCTATTTAACATCACAAAAATGGACAACCAGCCACTGAAAATGAGACTTTGATTTGTGAACCACCTTCTCGTGCTGACATTTAGACTGCTGACAAACTTTTTCTGTAACTTACTGGAGAGAAAAAAAGCATCACATTTGATTTTCTTGTACTGTTTAGCTACGAACAGAGATCCATACATTAAAAGTGCCTGTCTAAAGAAAATCTAAACTTTCTCCTCCAATTACAAGTTCTTTAGTTCCCCTCTAGAACAGCCAACATATTTGTACTATATATAATGAAATATACATTTATACACAGAGGTTAATTATCACAAAACATCACACAGCTTTATGCAAGCAACTGATGATGGAGGAGAGGGAAGAGCAGCATGTACAGCTTAACTGGGAAAGGTTACAAAATGCTGAAGTAATTGCCACTGGGAGAAGGAGTTCTACATGAAGGATTGGAAGAAATATCTTTCAGGTGAACATAAAAACTTAATGAGTTTAACTAATGGCACTTAATGAGTTCAACTCTGCACACACTGAATTCATCGTAGACAGCTAGCTGGCTGATGATCTTAAGTACTCGAAATCACAACACTTTTCACTATAAAAGCTCTGCAGCCAATTCTTATTACTCATTTTTGACTTTTTTTCCCCCCACATGATTTGTGATTCTTATCATTACTGGTTAATCAACAATCATCCAGAAAAAAAAAATCAAAAATTTATGTTCAACTCTGAAAAAAAAAATTATGTGCAAATAGTTACTTTAATAAGAGAAGCATGAGAAAGCTTAGATTATTTTAAAAGTGTAGAAAAATTACCTGTTTACTGTTCAACTGCAGAAGAATTTCCCCACACCCATCCCTGCTTAACTTGCCTGACAGAAGGATATCCAAGATTTCAGCTAGTCATTCAGATGAGTTCTATATTTATAGAAATGTTCTGGTAAAACTCAATATATGAGCATAATGCATGTATAAAGACTAGAAGTGAAAAAACAGTCTTTATAAAGACAGTATGTACAGAGACTACAAATCAAAGTTATCAGGTGATAGAAGACCATTATTGGCCTACAACAGGCAATTTAAACTGCTGCTGAGCGTTTTCTAAGCCAATAAAACACGTACACTCCAATTGCCTCCTACCCTCTAGAGCTCTAGTCTATAAAAAATTCAGTCATTTTTCACTTGAGAAATCCTTTCCAAATTAAACTTCCTCCAACACCAAAGACTTTAGCACTCTCCCAGTGCTTGGTCTTGCACTGCTTATAAATCAGAAACTGATGATCAAAAGGCAAGGTCTCACAAGCACTCAAAAGAACTTTAATTCATCGAGTTTAAAAATCCCAGAATTAAACAGAAATAATTACTATTGAGCTCAAGAACTAAACTATAAGCAGTCAGTATGACCAACTTCTCCATAATGCAGCACCAAGAATGGCTGGAATGACGGTCCAGGGCTAGAAGAAAGGAACAAATAATGTTGACACTTTCTCAAAACCCTGCAGAACAGTATGCAAAAAAGGAACTTCACAGATGTAGGAAAACAGAGACATAATGTCCTAAAACCAGATCATTCCTCACTTTGTGATCCTTATGTTAAAGACACTTTTAGGTAGAAACCCTACTGCTACAGGAAAGAAATATTAAAAATAGTCAGTCCTTTCATTTTAGCGTTTTACGGCAGTTCTAAAGGCAATGACCTAAATTAACGTATTGCATAAAACCACAAGTCCTACTTGAGTTCAAAGGCAAGGGCAAGTATTCAAACATTGAAGAGACACCAGAAATTCACCTTTATTTTGGAACTGGCTTTTTGTACTCCTTTGATATATATGAATACATCTGAACGGTGTGACTTGCACCAAGTTTTGTCCCCTCTTACCCCCGTTTTAGTTGATATTTTGGTAAGTTTAGCACTGTGAAGTAGTCCAGCACTAGTGAATACACCATTTCCAGATTGAACACAGAGAGATTGTAGCAGTTTTTCTGAATTCCTGAAATAACAATACATGAAGTCATGCAGTTTTCAGGAAAACACAGTGAAAAATGATACTGCATATAACATTTATATGTAGTATGGTACAGTTATTATTTAATGATATTTAAAATACTTGTTTTGGAAAGAGGGATACCACAACACACAGACATTGTGTTCTTCAAAGACAGCCAACTAAAAACCCACACTACTAAATTATAGTAAGATCTGTGGTCCTGCAATTTTTTTTTGACATAAACGAAATTAAAAATATGTGAAGCCCCTTTGACTACAGTATGCTGAAGATGAATAGTCCTGCTTGCTTGCATAAATTTAAACCAAATATATAATTCAGATAGTAACTTTTTCTTTATGATGAAATGTTATTTTGAATTATTCAAGTGTAAAAGCACATTTCATCTGCATTTGACATTTGTTTTTCATCTTAACGAGAAAATCATTCTGTAAAAGTTTGTTCTTTTAAAAAATGGTTACAGTAAAATGGCAAAGGAAACAAAAAAAAATGAACTTACAATAAGTCCATTTAGGCAAAGTTACTGAGGTAGAAAAATACAGCAAAGTCAATTAAACCCTAAGATGTTGTGTTACAGCCTGAAAGGCGATTTGCAAGTGCTCCGTGCAAGGTATTACTTGTGATAATAAGCACATACACAGCATGCAATAAATAACTGTATCCTTTGTAAAGCCAGCTACTAGACAGAACTCATTTGGTATTTGAACAACCTCAGAGAAGGCTCTATAGCCATTATTAATAAAGACATCTTTCCAACAGCAATCATTCACAATCTTCCTCACCAACAGCACAGCACAGACCATTCATCTCGCACTGCAACCAGCAGGTCAAAGAGAGGATAGTGATTTGATCATTTCCTTCAAGTTGTTGAAAAATAAGATGTTCATAATAAACATATGAAGAATGAGAACTGATGCACATCTCCTTAAAATGACAAATACAGCAGGTAATCATAGATCTCTTGTTACGAAGGTTAAAACTCTGACTTCAAGTATAAACCAACCTCAAAACAAGTTTTTTACAACTGGGGACAGGGACAGCAAAAAAAAACAAAAAAAAAAAACAAAAAAAACACTACTGCAACAATCCCCGAACAAAAAAACACGAATAATTCCCCTCAAACTGTTGAACAGTTTTTATAAGATGCAATTACTGAGCAGCACAATTTCCAGCTCTTCTAGTTTATCATTTGTCTTGTAACATGGAAGTTGAGAATGATCTGAAAACTCAACTCCAGGAATAGACAACTACCATATATATATTATAAAGAACCAACAAAATAAATGTAATTGCTTGTTTGATTAAAATTATGTATGCACTTAACTAACCCATGGAGTTGTACCAAAATGCAACAAAAATTGTAAAAATTACTATGTAACCCAAAAGACAGATGCATATTTTTGTTTCAAACCTATTTGTGTTACATTAAAGGCTTCATACAACACCATGTTTCATACAGCAGTGTCCTAATACCTAATTGAGCTTCTGTACTATGTGGCTGCAACACTAAACTACAGATTTACACTGCATCTGCTAAGTTAGGAAAAAGTAAGTGAAGTCTTTACTGAAAACAGGAACAAAGAGGCCATTTACATGTGTTCTATTTAATTTATAATAAAACTGATTAAAGAGCCTATAAACACACATTTAATTGCCCAGCACGTAAATCACCCAGCTCACTAGAAGAGACTGCCAAAAGAGAAGGGTATTATAACCTCTTAAAATTTGACACAATCAACATTTTAAAAGAGTATTTTACTATTTGCGATGACTGTGCATTGGACAGTTAATTGTGAAAAAAAAAAAAAATACTTCACTGAGTTTAGTAACAAGAAAAAAAATCTGAAAACCATACAAGAGACAACCATATTTAAATCTGCTCAAGAAACAGTTCCTTCTGAACAAGACTTTTGATGGTAAGTCAAAAGTACAACCAGGATAAACTCCATTTCAGAACAAAATATATTTGAGTACACATAAATAGAAATTTTATTCTGGTGTATTTATTACCCTTGTCGAGATTCATCTCATCTAACCTCTAATCTATTTTAGATGTCCATCTTCAGGTGAGATGAATCATGTCTAGGCATCATTTTTCTGCTCCGACCATAAAGGAATCTTACTGAGTTAGCAGAATTGTACACTTTATGTCTGGTTTTCCATTGGTGTTCACAAGCAGCAGTTTCTGAATCTGGCTGCAGTATCCCTTGTTCCATCTTCTAACACTTAATTACTTACTTCATTAAAAATGGGAAGTCCTCATCTTCTACTTGAGCATGTAACCCTCCAAGATCTCTTTGCTTATGATCTATTTTGGATAATATTTTGAAATTGTCATTTATTTTGCTGAAAACTTAACAAATTTTTCCATAACTTTGAAGTCTCAATTCATTTCACACTGAACCTTCTGGAATGGATTTTTACAAGATTCTGGGGCATTTTACAGAAGGAAATATAAGTGAGGCACAAACATTTTCTTCTACTGAAGAAGACATTTTCTTCTTCTTTCTTGCTCCTGAGGGTAGTTCCAGTATCAGAAATTAAACATTGCTTTCTGTGGTCTAAATCTCAATAAGGTCTTCTTGAATATACAGGAAATCTGGTTTTAGACAACAGACTGTGGACTGCCAAATTGCTATCTATCTATACAGAATACAAGAGGTACATGAATATACAGAATACAGAATCTATACAGAATACAAGAGCTTCTACACAAACTAGTTCCTCCACTCCACCTAAAGAAGTACTTTTGTAAACAGCTTTTCCCACAAAAAGTCTTATCCTCCCATGCCAACACATTGCTCAAAGAGCCTAAAGCTGCCACTGTTGTCACCTACTGTGTGCGCGCAGGAAAAGCAATTTTTTCTTTGATGATCATACACAAGGAACTGGGTTTAAACTAAATCTGGCAACTTATTCTTGCAACTACATTTGGTTCTTTCACAAAGGAAACGTTAACTATTCCAGAACCACATATTCTCCAAATTATCAACGCTGAAAATTTCTTAAAGCAAAAGGTTAGATGTTTCATATTTCTAAACTAATGAACTAATGGGAAAAATTAGAAATATTTTGTTGGCTGACTTATCATTGAATTTTATTTTTAAAAAACTGCCTGCTGTATTAATGCAGGCAGTTCTCATATCGAGAAATTGTCAGAGAACTGATCACTTAGCACAAGTTACATACCATATTTTCTGAAAACTGATAGGACAGTAAGGCTATATTTGTTTATCCTGTCAGACATTTCTCATAACCACATCTGTCCGCGTAGTCCTTAAACATGGCTCTCCAATTCTTAACACTTAAGTATTTGAATACTTAATATTGTAAAAATATTTCATATTGCCTGAATTAAAAAGGTATGATTTTTATCTTGTCTATAACAGAATGAAATCATTGCAACTACATAAAAATTAACAGAGTTAATCCAGCACACAGACTTTTGACAAGAGAAGCATTTGCACTCTTCAAACAACTCTTGCAGTTCTCAGGCTAGTATGAGAAATTTTCAAGTCCAGCTGTGGTTTTTTCAATAAATGGGAGCATTATACACCATGAAATAACAGAACAGATCCCTCCTCATGAGATCACAGCTGGGTTCTGTTATTCTAAAACCAATTTTTCATTTACTAAACGGAAATAGAATTTTAGTGTATATGGAAGCATTTAAAAGAACCAGGAAAAAAAATACACTGCATCTAAGCATCCTAAACTTTCATAATATTAAAATCTAAGCAGTATATAAATGAACGTCTTATCTGTCTTTCCACTTGGAAGAGTTTTTAACCTTAAAATCCTGGACTTTCAATATTTTCAAACATTAAAAGCCTTGAACTCTAAATTTAATAGTTTCCATCTGATCTATTAAAAACAACATGCTCTTGCAACTGAGTTGGTATAAGAAGCAAAAAAAAAAAAAAAAAAAAAAAAAACATTAGAAAATGCCTCTAAAGGAATAACTTCGTTCTCTTTCAAAAGAGAAGTTTTAGAAATCTTGGATATATATTCTCAGAACATCATCCGAAATTTACTGCTTAAATTTCCCCAAATGCTCCCCTTCTTCCTATTTTCTCAGCTACTTGAACTCCATTAATTCTAAAATGCCTTGCCTTCAAGAAACACAATTGAGTGTAGAGCAAGCACTACTTCTAGACTCTCTCTGGATATTTTCAGATGTGCAACAGGGACTCTGGGTTTTTATACAGATACTCTGAAGGTAGTTTATTTCAGTTATGAAAAAAAAAAAGCTTCAAACAGAACATCATTGGTACAGGCTGCTACTTGTGCCATCTCAGAGATTTTAACTCCTCTTCCTCTGTATAACGTAGAAAGAGGTTGGTCCTCATCTCCCCATTTCCTCCTCCCTGCCAAATCCAAACTCCTTCTACTGGTTTAAATGGCTAGAGAGCACCTAATTGCATCAGATTCCTGCACCACTATGAATTCTGCAGAAGAGTGGTCTCCTCTTAAACCCAGACACAAGAGATAAGCAGCACTGGGTTAGGACCCAGACTGCAGCTGGGAGGGGACCATTAGCATCACAAAAGTTCCAGGTAGCCTCTCAGAGATACCCAGTTACAGTGATTCTGATTAAGATCACCACTCCAGGCTGACTGGAACAGGGATTTGCAATGCCACTGCTGGTGGTAGTATGCTATCATGGCTAGTAGCACTTAACACTAGCAGCCAGTTCTCTAGATAAACCTTTAAACCCGATCATTCCTTGCCACACTGCCAACCCCTCTTGATATGCCATATGCCTCTGTATGAAGACTGAAGTCTCATTTCCCACCAACCACCCATCAACCCAATCCCTTCACGCAGCCACCATCACCCTGCCCGCTCTGACATGCCCGTTTTGCCCAGTGACCTCTAGCTCCATACAGCTTGCTCCCCTCTTTGCTGTATTACGCAGGAGTGAAGAACTTGGCTTTCTGCTTCCTCACAGCATGCATTATGAGCACATGAGGATGAGCTGACAGAAGCTGATGCTACAACACAGGCAATTAATTAGCAGTAAAGTGTTCTTACCAGGCACTTTCCACTGTTTAGATCAGTGTTTGCTCACTGACTGTTTAGGACCAGCTGCCACTACACTGCTGCCCATTGCGACATAGGTTGGCAAGCTTTGGGTTCCCAAAGACACACTTCAAACACCCAAACAACTTAAGAGAGGTAGAGAAAATTCAGAAGCTCTTCCCTCTACAATCTACTTTCTGGCTGGTGGTTTTGCGCTAAATCTCAGGAACCACCTTATGTTCTTACAAGAGAGAAATAAAATTTCTAAAGGCTGGTGGTTGCTCTGTTACCTGCATCACACTACACGCACGTAAAGCTTTTTCATGTATTACAATACGGATAACCAAATTATACTGAAGATTTTTGATATGTATTAATGCTTTTAGCTTAATATTAGTGTTTGAACATGCTAATCTTTGGGTGTTCCTTGTATTTTTAGGTTGAGATTTACTAAAAGTTCAAGGTGTTGTCTCAAGGCTTAATAGAAAAATCAGCTGATATTGAGCATACTAAAATCAACAATGACTGAACACATACTAAGAAGTTACCTACTACCCAGAATCATAACTACATCATACCTAGTAGCCGTTTGAGGTTCCTCTTGAAAAAACAAAATGAAAAAAAAAATTACACAGGGGAGGAACATAGTTCTCAGTATATAAAACAGGGATAAATAAAACCTGTCGATGGTGATAGCAATTTGTTCATATTTAGAACAGTTCATGAAAGTATGCCTTTTAACCAAATAGCAAAAATAATTATATGCCCAGAATAAATTTGGCAATTTTTTATTTTTTTTATTTTGTTGGAGTGGAAAAGGGGGGGAATAGTTTGTTTTTAATTTCTTTTAAAAAACAAACAAACAAACACACTTTCCTCTAGAGTAACAATACTTAAACTTACTAGTCACCTCGTTGCTGATCAGATACAGTGCGTAGATGTACCAAAACCCAACTACAGCAGAGAACCAGGTACCTTATTCCTGAGGGAGCAAGACAAGGGATGCTTGATATAAGATGCTCTCTACCCAAATGAGTGCTTTGGTTCTCTGAGATAAACCTTTTTATTCTTGCTTTGTACAGAAGATTAGAATGTTATCCCACACTGGAAACAGATTTGAAAATAAACAACTATTAGATTGACAGAATAAGCAACTGGAGAATGTGTGGATAAAAGAGAAAGGACATTATTTACAATCACACTAGCCAGAAATTAAGCCAGTGCTCTGGAATAGTCTCCTGTTCTCCAGTACAATAAAAGCAAGTAACAATACTCACAATCTTCAAAGTGAAAGTCTAGCAAGACTGGAGCAATTGGCATAGGGGGGAGAGGAAACAATTTCATCCAACCCTTTTATCATTCCCTGTCTGACCAACTCATGGTTTTACTCTCAAAAGGTGTTTATAACAAAGATCATAGACTGTTGAAATCCAGTCTTTCTGGATTTTCTGGTCTTTCTACAAAGCTATAGTCCTCACTAAGTGTAGTTCTTCCAAGTGATTTAGCTAAACGACCACAAACACAAGCAGTGTAGATCAACAAGGCTTAGACATTTTCAATTAGATTTAAATTTAGTTTATATTTGTTTACTGTAAGGTTGCAAAGGATTATTCTTCCACAAATAAATCTTAAAATTCTTTTTAAGCACTCAACAAGTTTCTAAAGGGTTTCAGAAGCTTATAAGCTTCTACTTATTAGCTTCTTTCATGCACTATCAGCTTTTAATGACATCTTCGCCCATCATCTGATCCACAGCAGACTGAATTCTGCGTGTTAGTTTAACAAGCAACTGTTTGTACTTCTACATGCACGCCCCTGTATTTTATTTCCAAAATGTTATTTAGAACCTATTCTCAAAGGATTGCTCTCTTCATATGACCTTCTATGGCACTCATACCTACAAAATTCACACTTCATAAACACTGCCTTTAAACACTCCCTCTACTTATTTTTCCTCTCACATACAAGCAACTCAGTCTCTGAAAGACTGTCAGAGCCACACGTGACTTCCAGGCATCCAGTTGGAGATACCCGCAACTCAATTAATCATCATTTAGCAGCTGTATTCTCAAGGTATTAGGCCATACCTTCTATATTTTGTATCCCTTTAAAAAAAATATTTCCTCTAAATAGTTAATTCTGCTGGATGACATTCTGAAATAACCCACACAACATCAGCAACAGGCAGACGGAGATCAGAGATGGAAGAGAGATTGGTGAGAAAACTAAGTCTTAGAGAAGTGAGGGGGGGAAGATTACAGGAAAATATAGGATTCTAAAATTAAACTCAACTTATCCATGCATCTGTTGAAACATACTCTACGCTACTGTCCAAAAGATTATTTCTTAATTTTATTATAGTTACAGCTCGGAAGATAAACATATACAAATAATTCCATGGTTTCTATTGGCTAAATACTGTTCACAGTGACATGAACTGAGCGTGACAGCCCAGCATTTCTGCAAATCTGATCCTATGTTTTAATCTAGTATCCAGAATTATGACTCCAACTTATGGTGGGAACCCAACAGTTAAAGTTACACCCTCCATGCAAGTCTGTTCTGCAATACACATTCTGTAGTAAGTAAAGAGGTCCTGAAAATGTGAACTTCCCACAACCTCCCTTAGAATATAGATTCCTGGAGGAAAAAAAAAAAAAATGAAAAGGCAGCATATCTTTCTTCAATAAACACAAAAAAGCCACAGTAGCCCATTCAGACAGGAAAATAAATGATCAGAAAATAAATGCAAAAATGAATGCAAGTTTTTAGACTACTAGAATCTATCGTGTGTTTACGTCAAAATATTTGGATATTTATAGAGGACATGGAAGGGCTTTCACGGTTCAAAGAACATTTTCATTTATCAGCCACTTTGTGACTGGTCTTCTGAAAGCTAATAAGAACTGGCATGCTTTCACTCATTTGAATTGTGTTTATATGCCAGTAAAACTTAAACAAATAAAAAAAACCTGATAGCATGTGCACCTTAATTTTTCTAATTTTTTTTTTTTTTATAGCTCTGGGGAATTTCTGTAAACAAAATATGCCTACCAACAACGTCCAAAAAGATATACTTTCTGTCATGGAAATTTTAAGGTATGTGATTTAATTTAGCAAATGTTTTGTATTGTATAACACCGTTATACCAATAATAAAAAACCTGATTTTTCTTAAGAGATCCCTCACTTGAAGTTGTCTAAATTCTGTTTCTTTACAGGTGATTGCTTTAGGCTTTTCTTTTCTTTTTTTTTTTTTTTGAAAAAAAGAAGACGTGACATTTTACACCTAAAGAATTGTATATTATTGCATAAAAACTTGGACATAGATCATTAGCCACTTTTTAAAGTATAGGTTGAAAAAAATCATTTAAAGATTCAGAAGTCTTCACAGAATCTCGTATCTGCAAAACACATCTATTTTATTCCATTAATTTTAAACATAGGTTAATATATATATTTTTTTTTGTGAATGAAAATGTTTGACAGGGAATGGATTAACTTCCACACTGTCAGCTTACACAGAGACACAGCATCAGCTGAATCATCTTTTTGTTTTCCTTGAAGGTCAGAAGGCTATAGAAACACTGATAATAATCAGCCAAATATACAACAATCTAGATATTTTTATCCTCCTAAAATCAAATTATTTTTTCCACCACAGTCACTGAAAGTAAGTGTAAATTAATCGCTTAACTAGCAAAGATCTGTAATACCTCCAGATTTTTGTTTTGTGAACAACTTAGTGTTTCCGAATTTTAATAATTGACAGATTCTTACTGCCTACTAAAGGCAGCAACAAGAGTTCATCACTTACTGCACTTTGGGGATTAACATGGTGTGGAAAAAAAAAAGAGTAACATACAGTTGCATGAAGTCCTGTCTTCATGAAGTAAAACTTAACATCTAATATTTTTTTTTCTAAAGTCTAATTCCAAACTAAGTAAAATTTTCAAGGGAAAAACATTTACTTTAGATGTATTACTTATTATTCCATGGCTAAGCTCTATTGTTAGCAATTAAAGTAGCAGAATTCAGCTGGAATAAAAAAAAAAAAAAAAGCTTCCTCTCTGGCAGACAGTTCATCCTCTAAACCCCAACAACTCAGCCAGCTACTTCAGAACCACATCAATGCTTCCTGGTTACTTGATAGACATATTGAGATGGTCATTTTCTTAGTCCTCTAAGAAGCTTTCCTCTTGAGCATAGAACTGTCTACATAATTATTTGGTTTTCTACGACAGGCACACTTTACAGCAAGAATAGCAGTGCATCATATTCTAGACATAACCTTGTTCTTAAACAAGGTCTTTACTCCTCATAAACAAATCTGGAAAAGTCCTCCTATAAGTTATATTTGGCTATTAAAATAACCTAATGATAACAACAACAACACATATGAACTAATAAAATGTATCTACAGTAAAATAATCTCCCACTTGCCAGAAATCAAATCATTCTTTTATAAAGTCCATTAAGTTTTGCAGAAATCGTACTTGTTTTGTACAAGAGACAACAAATACAGCAGGCAAAAAGCCCATCTCAAATGGAGAACACCCCATTTAAAATTACAAATGTATGTATTTTGGATATTCAGAATTCTTTCGACTTAAGTTACATTCCTGTTGCATAATCTTTTCATATTAAGGAATAAATACCAACGTTCTTAAAAACAGTATTTGTCTAGGTATTTCTCAGAAAACTTTTCATTTTGTTAGTACACATTTCACTGACAAAAAATGCTCATTTTAAGATTTACTAGGTAAACATAATTGCAAACACGGGCATCTGCTCATGCAAACATCAAAATTCTTAATAGATAATTTACTTCAAATTTTGTTTAAAAAAAAAGTTGCTATGTAGCAGAAGACTAACACACAACTATTTGTTCTAGACTGAAAAAGATCCAATGATTTTTAAAGATGTGCCAAGGCTCAAAATGTTTGTTTCAGTCCTGGCAAAGAACAGCCAATACGATTTAATGCAAGACAATACCTTAAAATTGGAAATCACATAGGCATACATTCTGTATTCAGTCTATATTCTTTCTCTCCCTATTAGAACACTTTTCACTTATCCTGTTACTGTGTTGTTAATTGTACAGAACAAGCTGGCCTTCAGTGCCTTCTTTCCAAGAGGCATGCATGAAACTGGACCATACAATTAGATAAATAAACAAACATGTAAATTGTTATGCACAGACTCTACAGGACAGTGTCTTTCCCACAGCTAATCACGCAGCATCTCCTCATAGTATTTCTCTGCCTCAATAGTGACTAGTTTAGTTCAGAATGCTAACATAAATAATAATGCAAGATAACAATTTATTTATTTAACTATCCAAAGAGCAAGTATTTACCTTCTGCAAGCATGTCAGGCACATCTGCTTGATATCTAGGCCCCACTCTGATTTCTCCCTTGTCTGCTAAAAGCGTTTTCAGTGATGGATCATACACCAATGAATAAAAAAAAGTATCCTAAAAAAGAAGACATTTGCAACAGCATAATGAATGTTAAAATAAGATTTGTAGATGTACCTCACTTTCCATGTGAAAATTATTCAAGTAACCCTTATAATACACTTTTACAGACTACAGGTTTGGTACAAGAATAAACATTTTGAAACATTAATCTTGACTTTAAATAATGCAGATGTTTCATGCATACTTTTACATGGCTAATCAAAGCTTTTCTCATTGCTCTAAGTTATTTCAGAACAGAGCAATAATGAAAAGATTCATACTCAAAAATTCTTTTTTTTTTTTAATCTATTGAAACAGTTAACCATTTTCTGAATTTCCAATTTCCTTTCCTAAATACCTCTGCCATACTGACTTTTTATAAATTAGTCTCAAACAGCATACAAAACTGTCAGTGCCTGAAAAGGACTTACACAAAAATAGTATTGACATATCTGGTACAGTCATTTGCAGCATAGGGTAAATGTTGTTCTCGGAAACATTTTTCAGATTATCAGTGGTTTTGGTGTAGAAATATGAAAGTAAAGACATATTAATTCCAGCTAAAAAACACTGCCTGCCTGATATTATATAAAGACACTCCAAAGGAAAATGCATTTATGTTTAAAGGTACTTTACAGTACAAAGCTATTTTAAAGGCTTATCTTTCAAAGTCATGGGGAATTTTTTTTGCCTTTAGTAAGGCTAAACACCTTAATTTTCTTCCACTGGAAATGAAAGGAGAAGAGATATTTTTCATACAGCAGTTCAGAGCACTTAGAATTAAGCTCCTATACTAAGTTACTCTCTAGAGGACCCTCCCTCTCTCCATCTATTGACTACAGAGTATGATATTTTGAGTATGGAAGACTGGTACTTCTCGAACACCTCTAGGCAGGAGAAAAAAAGCAAAACAAACAAAAAATCCGTATTGTAAATATCCACTACATGAAAAAGTCTGTGTATTTTTCCTTTATAAGATGAGTAAGTTTGAGTTAATTATTTTCTAAGTACAATAAAATGCATAATAGAACTGTAATATGTCGTTTCAGTTTTTGTTCCATAACACTTTCAAAATCAGTGGTTTTAACGTAACATTTTTCTAACATAACCTTCACGAAAACAGTTTTAAAGTGTTTGCCCATTTACTGACATTAAAACTGTAAAAAAAAATAACAGAAAAAAAACTTAAAATCATTCCAATATTTACACAAATAGAAGCCACAGATATTACCTCTTTCTCCAGATACGACAACACAGATTCTGTCTCATTCAGAAGTGCAACACTGCATTTTCCCCTACACAAACACAAGGAAGAACTGTTACTTTTGTAAAGCTGAAATTTTTGTCAAGTCAAAAACCTGCAAGAAAACAAATTAGATATATTTTAAGCGTTAACATTGAAAATGCAGTAAAATGCATTTTGCCATGCTTTAGTATCTTAAAATTAACATCAAAGCAACATAATGAACAGCCGCACAATCTCAAGCACTCAATTATTTAAGGATTCTACAGAATTGGGAAACGGTTTCAGAAATAGAGAAGCAACAAAGGAACAAGAGGTACTGTAGCTAACAGTAAATACACATACCATTAATAAAAAGCCCTGGCTGAATGAAACATCACCTCCTAGACTAAAAAACAAAAACGAGCCTAAAGCCTGTTCACCTGCTGTAACAGAATCTCTAGCAGGAAACTACTGTCATTTTCCCAGTTCTTTACGGTTTTCCACTTTTTCTTAAAGCATGGTCTTAAATGTGGCTTTTGTTTGTTTGTTTAGGTTTCTTTTATTTAGTAGCAGGTTTCAAAAATCTTGTACCAACAAAAAGAACCCCAAAATAAATCCTTGAGCTTCCAAAGAAGGCTTCAGACTTAAAAGGAAAGTGTCCCTATTGCAGGGGCTCTGGAACCAGGAGGAGTATTAGGGCAGAAAACTCCTAGTTTAAGTCCAAATGAGTAAGAGGACATTCAAAATGGCTTCTCTTAAGGCAGCACAAACCCATCCTTCCCTCAAAGTAGGTACTGTGCAACTTCATGCATCCTCATCAGTGTCCCAGTAGAAAACCTAACTGTCCTTCATCTCATTCCCTATACCCACCCCTTCTTTCTCAAAATTACTGTGGTTCTTTTTGTTTGTTTTGAAACAGGACTAAATCTCAGGAAATCTAGAGATCCAGTTCAAGAAAGCACCCAGAAGTTTCGAATCATATGTGAACTCTAATATCCAGTGATTGTAAGCCTTTCATAAAAACTTCCGCTGTTGTATCTTGACTTTCCACAAATTGTGAGGAAAAACCTAACCTGCCACATGTAATCAATACAAAAACAGTACTAAATTTCAGTGCTGGCTTTTCTTATTCATTAAATTGCTTCTCAGATGTATGCTCTGACACCGTCACCACTGCTTTAGTAACGAAAAGGTTAACATACAGCTCATGAAATCAGTTCCCGTAAGTCAGATAGAAGCCTTACTAACAAGTCTGGCTGAATGACTGTGAAAGGAAATTAAAGCAATTCATAAGAAAACTTAACAAGCCTCTTCAACATGGCTCTGTAATTTTAATGATGTACTAACATTTAGTAATGTATGGCTTAAAGGGACACCAAATCCTTGTTCCTGTCACACAAACAGCATCTACTGCTAGCACTAATATGAGAAAAGAAGTTTAAGTCCATGTAATGGTATGCCTTCATTTTTAATCCAAGAACATCTAAAAAAAAAAAAAAGTTAAATGGAGATACCGCAAATGACTATACCGCTTATTTAACTCAGACATTCCAAGTGGCAAATACACTTGCAAGGGAAACAGCTATTGAGAAATAATTCATGAAAAACAAATAAAACATATAAAAGAGAGCAAACCAAACCTGAAAGACAGTGCAACTAAGTAAAAGTATGACACTGTTCTGGATGAGATTTAAGTTCTTAATATTGATTTTTGGCCAACATATAGTTGAAAAAGAACATTATTGGAGTGCTGGCCTACAAGGTGCTTCCCTGTGTTACTGAACCCACTTAGCCCCTGGTGCTATTCCTAAGTGGGTTATTCATCCCCACTACCAGTGCTGGGAGGCTGTGTCAGAACCTCATTCTCCTAAAGTTATGAACTTTCTATCAGCTTTATTTTATTCAAGACCAGTTTATATTATTTTGCTTTCACGTCAGCACTCTCCTTCTGCTCTTCTTCCTGTTATGCTTACTCACTCTTTAAGCCCGCTTCCAAACCAAAATCGTATTTTAATCTTTATACTGCTAGGTTAAATGAGCCTAGGTTTCACGTCACTGTCTCAAAGAAGAGGATCTTTATCCCTTGGATCATCATACATACCCTTTTTTTTTCAGTAATTCCTAGTCTGAAAACGAGTGACCCAAACTAGAAACAATACGAGGTTTTAACAACTCCCCATGAACTCAAAGTACTTTTCCTTTTTGAACGATAATATTTCTAATGATTAACCATAAGATTCTATTAATTTCTTCCATGGCCACATTAAAATGCTAACTACCACATTTTTGTGTAAGCTACCAGTGGAAAACTTCCTGTTATTTAGCTCTGCCACACATCTGCCATATATCTGCCCAGGTAGATACTGCAATGAGAATTTGACCCTACCTTTCTCATCCCTTTCTCCTTCCACAACCCTTCAGCCTCAAATTCCTCTGCCTCTGACTTCTCTGCAAATAATCTGCAAATTTATTTTTATCAAATTGCATTTTAAAGAAACACACATAGATAAGGATGAAAAATGTTAAGGGTGCTGAATCATCTTGCTTGCAACTGACATTTTTTATGTCAGTTTTTCAGATGAGCATATAGTAACTTTATAATAACATATTACTCCTTAAATACATCACCTTGCATTTCATGCACCAAAGTCTTATTCAACTCCCATCAATTTAGTTGGTATTCACCATGTGGTCCTAGTAGCCTTACACGTATAGACAGCAGGATCCCACAATTCCCTTCTCCCATTTGTAACAAACCAGCACACAAATAAACATTAGGGAAGATAAAAGTTACATCAGGGACCTCTTTGATTGAAGACGGTAACACCCAAAGAAGTTATTGTGAAAAGCCCTTGTTCATTTCAGAGAATGTTGACTGTTAAGCTCAACTGTAAAATATCAGGTGCCAATTACTAACTGCTGGTCATTAAGCAAAAATACCAAGCTAACATCTTACTCATTACTGTTGGACAGCATGCGAAATTAGGTTAAAAAATTCATTAAGTCTGTAGTGTATAACCTCCTGAATTTCTCTCAATCTCATTATTTGTCAGGAGAATCACAACCTTACACGGAAATGGTGGGAAGAAATCAAAAAAAAATAATCTGAGCACAGCACACAACAGCAGATGAGAAGATTCCTGCAGTAGAGAGCTAGGAAAATGTCTCTATAATCAATCATGTCTTTGGATGTTTTTTGAAGCTTTTGACCTTGATAATTCCAGAACGTTTATGTCTAAAGATTAATTATATGCTATACGATGAAGTCAGTTAATCAATTTTAACCTTTTTTTTTTTTTTTAAAGTATTGAAGGCTAAATAGGAGTTTACCTTTCCAGTTTGCTTCAGTTCTGTACAGCTCTAGTATGCCCTCTCTCCAATACAGCCTACCCTTATTTAAGTGCAATTATTGCCGAGGCTTTCCTTCACCTGTCATCGTGGCTGAAAGGGCAGTGACTGACCTTATATCTTACTGTTGGAAATTTACAAAGCTTCATTAAGACAAAAGATTAATTTCCACAGCACATCTTCTAAGTAAGTTTCTGTTTGATATTACATTTCTTTGCACAGCATTTTAACCATCAAATGGCTGGAGTCATGTACACAAATAGAATTTTTTTTAATGTATATACATTTCAAACGTATGGACTATAGCCTCAAAAAAAAAAAAGTAATGCTAGACCTACAGTGGTAATCCAATGCTAAAATGAAAAAAAAATTTTGAAAAAAGTTTAAAAAAAAATTAAAAATAATTAAAAATGGAGTAAAAAAATAATTTTTAAAGATCTGTATTATGGTTACCAGTTTCTGTGATTGACAAGCATGAAACACTTATTACAAGTTATTTAGAATCTTAACCAAAGGCATAGAACCCCTACCATTTATGTATCTCCTCCTCCCCTCCGCCTTCCCCCCCACCCCCCCCCCAAAAGGAAAGTCCTCTCAGCCTACTGGAAATGGCCTAGTGGGTTGAACCAAAGCATCTAGCTCTGGATCTCGTCTCTGAAATCTCTCAACCATGTATACTGCAGAAAGACCTCAATACCGACTGACAGTGATGTGTCCCTAAATGTTCTCCAACCACCATTGTACTCCTCATCCTTTCTTCCAATACTAGTAATCAAAATGCCACATGAGGAAGTTAATAGGGTTTAAACCACATCACAACAAGAATGAGTGAAAAGATACGCATTTTTTCACCTACGGCGTGTATTTAAAAAGTTTTATAAGCTTCTCTGAATATGAATATAATATTCTCCTCCTCACAGCATTCCGTAACTGCATTTATTAATGTTTTAGGACAATTTCAGATAACTGTAATAGGTAGAGCTATAGCAAATAAAGCATCAGCATGACAAGATAAAATCAACTATACTAACCTAGAAAGAGGGAAAAAAAAGCGGTGGGGGGTGGAGCTGGCTAACCACAGAGACATATATAACTGCATTTACCAGATTGTAAGATCAGTTACACACCAAAACAATACTCTCTTTGCAAGGACTGTAGGATTTCTTAAGTTTTCAAGTACTATTTAGACTAGCAAAGTATAATGCAACAGTTACATTGCTTTATTGGTGAAATCTCCTTCCTGAAGCCTGTCACAAGAAATAATTAAGGTCAAAATTACAAAGTATTACCCAGTTTTAGTGAAACAGTAAGAAAAATAAATAAAATTGAGTTGTCTAATATTTATTCAGATATGAAACCTTCTTCTCCAACTGTGAGTCTGATTTTAGCTATATTTCCTCTACAAAGCAGAATCCCTGACTTAACTGATAACAACAGGGAAAATTACTAGTAAATAGCATCAGAAGAGATCAGTGATGTTGAGATTACATTCCTGGTTTTGACCTTTTTCTCTAATACTCAGAGAAATTATTTTTATTTCCTACAGAATTAGGCAGAGCTGATCTTGTAGGAATATTGAGGGGAGCTTTCAGATACCTCAGCAATGTACAAATACCTGCAAACAAAAAAATAAGTTACCTTTTATGTCTTCACTTACAATTTAATTCTGACGAGATTAAATTGTCCCTTCAGAATGCTTTCTGCTCTTGGATGTACTTAAACATATTTAAACTGTTCACAGATAAAAAGTTCTTCCACTTAGCTGGCAATACCAACAAAACTTGTCACAGGATTAAATCAGTCAAAAATAAAAAGTAATTTACAGGTCTTGCAGTAAAAGGAGAGAACAAAGCTTACCTACGTGTAATGCTCACGGTATTACCAGCCCCTATCATATAAAACACTCAGGATTCAACCACATCCCCTGGCCTAAGAACCAGAGCTACAACTTTTAACTTTTTTCTTTCTTTTAACCATTAACCACGTGAAAGCTGTTTTCACATGTTAGCCCTTCCTTCATTGCCATGTGTTATAAATTCTTGCCAGGTTGTAAATTTTCTACTGTGTATTTCAGCCAACTCCAACAGTATGCTGACAATTCCTGACCACTTAGGCACATCAGCTGAGGGACGTGTTACAGCCTACTTCTTCATGCTTACACCCTGCTTCTGTGATTTGAACAAAGCCATCGAAGAATGACCTAAGTACTTCCCACAAATAAACTCTAAAACACAGCTTTGGAAAAAACGCTTTAGTGGTTTTTATAAAAAGTTTTCAACTGTTCCAGCAGAAAGCCCCATAGTCCCAAAACCAAAATGCTAACCACCTACGGCTGAAACAGCAAATAAACAGAGACACTAATGAGGATTATAAGGAAACAGCAAAACATGCTACTCATCGTGGTAGGTAGCAGTCCCAATGGAGTGAACAAAAAGATTTCCTCACACTCCCCCCCCCTACCCCCCCAGTTTTTAGGAAGTTATTTGTCTGTGGTATTTTGTTTTGTTGGTGGTGGCTTTTGTTTGTTTGTCTTTTAACTGTGGAACAAAGAAGAGGAGAATAAACAGAAAACTGGAAAATAAATGGCAGTTTTGTGAGACACTCAGATAAGACTGTCGTGGACAATTCAATAAGGAGCTGATGAAAATGAACAGTCTATGTGAAATGTCAGCATCTGAGTCCTGAAGGAGAGATTTCAAAGCAAGTAAGCAGAGAGAGGGCCTAACGGGCCTTGAAAATTAAAGACAAAAACTGTGCCATGTTTGAGTAAGACCCAATGGAGGAATGAAAAGTATTTGGGAACATAATTAAGACAAGACCATGATAACAATCAGCATTTGGAACAGAAAAGTTCCCTTATTAAGCCACAAGATGATGATAACCAGTTCAACAATTCAAGTTGTTTGAAACAAGTCACACCAAAGCTTTAATGCAAGATGTTACGATGTTATTATAAGATTTAGATATCACCTGATTCTACGGAACCTAGATCAAAACGCGAAATTATCCAACGTATACATTTTACATATACATATGGGAAAAAAAAAAAGAGACATCTTGTTTCCATTGTCTAGGTAATCATCTTTTAAGACTTTTCTTAAAGTAATCCATAATTTAGTTATATTTTAGTCAAATCTTTAAAAAATTTCGAAAACCTGATGAAAACAGATACTTTAAAACTACCAAATGAATCGAAATCAACAGCAACTATTTTTATCTTTTATATAGGCCTTGTTTTGGCACAACCCCTACTTTTAAAACAGTGGAAACCTCTACAGTTCTTGTTCTGTTATTCTTGCCGGCTATTTCTTTATGTTTTCACCAGATGAGTAAGACAGCCTGAGATACAAATCTCTTTTTAATAAGGAACCCTTGGGACAGGAGGTACAACAACAAAAATTACAGAAAGAAATTACAAAAGAAATGAAGAAATTAGTGCCTGATAACCAGGACAAACCATGAAAGTGGAAAAGGCAACCTGATGGCTATAGTAACATGCCATATGCATTTCCTATTGTAATGTAGTTGCATTCTGGGTATGATTAGTGCAGAGTAAGAACTTTCAGAACACATTGCTCTCAGTTCCCACCAAGTCAATGGAACTTGCTATGCATTGGTCATTAAAATACAACTTGAAGAAAGAAGAAAATATATGCAGGGAGGACAGACTTGGAAATTCTGCTATTAATAAATACTCATCACCCTCCTGAATATGACAATGACATTGAATAATTCCATGCGGACAAACCAATTGTCTCTCGTTAATCTTCATGAAAAATGTTGGTCTCAGAAATTTGAAACACAGAAGTGAGTCACTAGCTAGACAAGAACAAAACAACAGGAGAGAATATTAGGAAACGTTAAGTTTATGAGAAAAAAAATGATTTCATTTTAGCATATGCTATTGCTTCAATGACAGTTTGAGACTAAACTCAAAACAAGGTGCAAAATGAAGAAAGGCAGTAAAGTTTTGAGTAGAACACAAGAGCAACCTTTCTCATGTGCATCATAAAGAGTAAGAAGGAGAAAAAAAGTACAGATAGAGCAGTGGATGAGAAAGGTACCTTAAACAAAAAACGTTTTTCCTGAACTGACTGAAATGGAGAATTGTTTTGAAGATTTCCAATCACACAACTACTTTGAGCCAAGTTTTGATCCCTTACAAGCAGTTTGCAATGATCACCAAACCACAGACTAGGAACTGTGGAGTCTTAAGAGCTTCTGCTACTTATAAAAAATTGATTCCCCAGTTATGGGAAACCAACACTAATCTCACTTGATAGATGAGTATTACTGGGACCCGTGTCTCCAAAAAAAATGACACCAATCTCCCGAAAAGTATAAGACTGTGTATGCCATGTACACCTGTGGCCAAAATGTAGATCAATAACTTGGGTATTACCTGTTTAGCATACTACTGATAAAATAGGACTCAAAACAGAATGCACAGCAAACTGACATGTATATCTAAATGAACCAGAGAACACCTGGCATCTCAACATACGCATAGATATGGATGACCCAGAGCTTTTATGTTGCACATGAGCATCAGTCTGAAAATTCACCATTTTAATCTTGATTAGAACTGAAGTCCTCATTTTGAACACTCCAAATTTATACGATTTAAAGGCTAAGTCTTTCTTGGAATAATCATGCACAATTGACACCAATTTTAAATTAATTTGTAGACAGTGTTCAAATCATTTTTTCATATTCTTAAATTGCAACTTTTATATAGCTCACACTGTTACCTAGTCACAATCTAATCAGAAGAAAAAGCATTTCCAAGTTGAAACATCTTATTTTTAAGAGATAAAAATGAGGAGTTTTCATTCAGTAACAATTTATGCAGCTTATACACACAAATTACTATGTAGTTAGCAGAAGAGCCAAAGCATTCAGCAACTCATAAAAATCTTACTTTCATAGCTGTAGAAAGTGTTGAGAGAGAAACATGGATCTACGAATGTATAGATGTTTTGAAACGAGCTTTAGCAAATTACCACTTAGATTGCATCTTGTGTTCTGTTGCTGAGAAGGGTTTTCAAGAATAGAACACATGGAGCAGAAAGAACAATGCCAAGAAGAAAGGGATTCAGATCACAAGAGGTAAAATGTTTTCCTGACCTAGGCACAGCAAAACGATGTTTTCTTATCTCAGTGAGTGTAACAATATATACACATTCTATAAACTATTGTAGGAAACTCAAGTCATTGCTATTCCCCCTCCCCTCCCACCCCCCCCCCCCCCCCGGTATTAATTCAGGCAAAAAAAAAAAAAAAAAAAAAAAAACTTTTAGCAGAGAAGCAGCAATACAAATGTATCTAAGAAAGCCACAGGAGGCTGGTTAGGAATGATTTTTCAGAGTAACATTACAGGGTCACTTAGCCCAGAAGCAATGCGCACCACTCCACGCAACTGATCTTAAAGTCTTGCACCATGTGAAACACGCCTACTTTGCAATTATGTCACTATGCGGACATGCGTAAGAATTTCAGGTATTTCACTGAAACTTCCACCGATAAAGACAGTTTTTTTCTTTTACTCTGTTACTTGTACTGGCTATTGACCACAAGTGAGAACAAGATGAAAATCTAAGCCAGAATCTAACTAGTGTAAACATTCTCCAACTTCTACCAACAAAGAAAAAAAAAAAAAAAAAAAAAAAACATAGGCATGCTTCAAAGGCCCCAATACTCTAAATAACCTCAATCCAGAAAGAAAGAAATCAATCCTTAACAATCCAAATCAACAGATAACCACATGCCTATTCAAAGCAGATTCACTCCTTATCTTATCCAGCAGTCTGATTTACACCAGAAAATAAACCAGGCTTCTAAGGCTCAAAATCAGCTTTTAAGAATTAGCTAAAGTTTTATAGCTTATATATACACACGTGAGGTATATGAATACATAACACGCACACACCCTGTATGCTGAAAACAGCTTGCTTGCTGAGAATGCCAAGACTAGAAATCCTGAGGTAGTATCACTAATTTCTAGGGTGCCATGCCTTAAAAAGTTACAATACTTAAACAACAAAATGAGCTGTCCTATCCTGTCCTGAATTTCAGACCATGTGGTGTGTTCTAAATGAAGGAATTGCACATTAGGAAAAAACTATTTCTCTATTTCATACAAAGTGTTAAATTTAAAAGCAAGTACAAATGATCTTAGAAATTAACGCAGTCTTTTACAACAACAATCTAAAGCTGTGTGAGAACTTAAGAATGAAAAAAAAAATATTAAAGCCCAAGTCAGATAACCAGCGCTTCTCTCCAATGACTATCTTTTGCAGATTTTCATACTAATAGCTGGCAGATCCTTTTTACCTCGTGCTGAGTTGCATGGTGAATTTTTACAACATCAAACAATTTCACCATGATGACAACTTTTAATACCTTTTTTTTTTTTTCCTGTGCCTTACCGTGTCTTTCCAAAATGCTGTATTTGGTAATGCTCAAGTCTGTGAAAATCCCAGTTAAAGTACACAGCAATTCAACTCAATTCAGTCCCTTGCTGGGAATGGCATTGCTTTGTGAACTATCTGTATCATGAATTCTGCATGCATTCACTGGGTGATGTTTAAATCTACTGAATGAAGATGACGGCTCAGTGAGTCCACGGCAGCAAAAAACTGTTATAAGAACTGGGAATTACAGTGTGTGGCAAAACTGCATTTGTAATATGCAGGGATCAGGAAGAAAGGAGGCAATTCACTAGAGGAGTGCTATTAACCTTACACATTTCAGGAGGGAGGTTTCACTTGTAACTTGACCATGGCAGTAAGGGAACAAGCTTTGTCCTTGAGACCCAAATTAATGTATCATCTTGACACTGCCCTGCGCTGCATACCAGCACTCCAGGTTTCTGTTGCAGTGAGCTATGCAATTACACCTTCTTGAATATGTCCCACTGCAGCACTGTGTCTACAAAGCAGTGTTGCTACATTTAACTGGTCCTGTGTGGAGCCAGCAGTTGGTCTCAATGATCCTTGTGGGTCCCTTCCAAGTCAGGATAGTCTATGATACCCACTTCTACATAAAACTTTTTCCAGAATGCATCCGGAAAAGGTCTTAGTAATTCATGACAATATAGCAGTACAACACTTTATATGTTCTGAAAAGTAAATGCAAGTCATCACTTTGCATTTGCCTGCTGTGCAGTGCTACATGTACCATGAATTCACATGTTTTTCTGGATTCTTTGTGTAACCCTGGAGATAGATCCTCTATTGTATTTCCTCTCCAAGTTGTGAGAGAAGCTAGGTACAGAATACCTTATTTCAATATCTAAATGTCAAAGTAAGTAAAAGAAACTGTTCAGAATTATCATCTTTATGCTACAGTTGGGGAAGCAGAGATTTGATATGTAAATGACCTTCTCAAAGTCAGAGAAGAAGTGGCTGAATCAAGTACAGGAAATTAATAAAAATTCCCAATTTCCAGTTTCTGTTTTGGTAATAAGAAAGATAAGCCACATTTGACAAAGAGAAAATATATATGCACATACAAAGTTTTTCTCTACTGGAGCATATACATTTTTTTCATAGCTTTTAGTCATTTATGGTCTGAAATAGCTGAGGGGAGCTGGATGTACTAAGAAAACTAAAATTCCTTCAGAAAGCAAAACTGTGAGAGCCTTTGTTTTATACTTAGTATATTCCCCTTCTGCCACTGCTCTTCCTGATCATTCTCTTCCATTTCTAGGTATATCCCCCCTCCAAATGAACAAACAAATTGTTTGACCTCTACGCAGAAGATGACTTAAGTATCTACCTCATTTACAGAAAGAAATCAAAAAAAAGAAAAAAAAAAAAACTTTTGAGCTTTAGCAAGCCTCTTCTTACATTACCATTAGGGCAATCTAAAACAATATTTGAAATGCTTTTGAAATGTTTAGCCAAACTCAGTCATGTCTTCTTCACATTTACTAAAGTTGGGGTAATTTTATTTTTAAATGTGTGCAGCCCTACATTAGAGATCTGAGCACTGTGTCACTGTTTCCTTTCCAAATCCATCTGTGGTCTCCCTGGGCATACAAAGTGGTCACAGTTCCTCTGGCCAGCAGAAGAAGAATTAACAAAACAACTCTTCCGAAGTAGGAACAGACTGACTTCATACCACATTATCAACTGATCCTCTAATGGCAACCCAAAGCTCTGTCCGAGACTCTTGTCCCTTCCAAGGCTCAGACGTGAAGTAACAGAAGGCAATACCAAAGGCAGTTCCAAAACAATTCATGGGACTACCTGGCACGGCTCATCTGTGATCAATCACGCCCTTTTGCAAGATAAAGGCTGAAGTGTTCAAACAGTTGGGCTACTGGCAGGCAATCCACCTCAACAGACTACACAGACAAACAATATTTACTTTTTCTTACCTGATGTGAGTTGCAGGAAGAGACTCATACTGGCGAGAAAGAAAGAGCTCTCTGTGCTTCAACTGATGTTTCTGTTTATCCGTCAAGTCAACCTCAATTGTAGTTTCAGACTCTTCTTCAACTTCTTCTGCAGAGAAGCAGAGCGTAGGTCGAAATTAACTCTGTTACATAACACACTTGCAGCCATTTCACTTGACATTCCCCCCACCCCTTAGCAACCTCCCTTAGTATTGCAAAGAAAAGATGAGATTAACAGGTCTGGTTTATGTAACTTGACAGAATATTAAGCATTTTGAATTTGATACCTTCTACTTTAAGCCTTTAAAAATTATGCTTCTCTCCTACTGTACTATGCACTGACGTCTTTCACACAGCTGCAAGAACAATCCTGACAAAATTACTCACTCTTTTTTCATCTCTTTTCACCTTTTTTCTCCAGGTTTGCCACTTCTTTGCTGACCAGTTCCATTGTACGTATTCTTTTGCTGATATCAGCATTACTAGAAGTTTTACAAGCGTCCTGGGGAAAAGCGCTTTCTATGAAACAGAAAGTGACTGAACTCACTGTATAGCCAAATCACACTCTAAGAAAACTGAACAACCTCACTGCCTTCCAAGATGTTAACCTAATAGAGTCTGACAGCAAATATTCAAAATTATTTCTATTTTAAGCAATACAGCACTACAATAGGATGTTATTATTAGATATTATCATAAGATAGCAGCAACTAAAACAGCAAGTATTAAACTATATTTTAAATTATGTTCGCAGTTGAAAACTCTTTTATAGTCAGTCTAACCTGAAATCGTCTAGTACTACCTTGAACATGATATAACCAAAGAAAAAGATTCCTTCTAAAGACTTAAACCATCTGTAAACTGGGAAGATAGAGGAAGAAATAAAAGCAGATACTAGAAAGTGTCCCTTATAGATTTTAAAAGCAACATTCACAGTGGTTGTTAGCATATCATATGGACAAGCACACTACTCAAAATAGCTATCATGGGATCTCCATGGTTGAGATCTGCCTTTGTAGTAAATTCTTGGGACATGCAGACCTCCAGACTATACTCCCTAACTTCCCAGAAAGGACAAAGTCTCAGTGAATGTTATATGCAAAAAACAGGCACTTTAAGTTCTCTAAGATTTGGCAATTTTCTACCTGCTCTATTATCTACAAGCTACAAAACCAAATATACTTTACAAAATATGCCTTAGGAAATTAAACAATGAAACCTCAGCATTAGCTAGTATTTCATGTAGCTACCTTAGAACAAATCACCTCATCTGCTCTTGCAAAGTAACACTTTTTACAAACAACCTACAGACGTCTCAAAATGAAGCCTGCCTGTATCTTCATGGCAACCACAGTTCTCTCCAAATGCAACTTTTTTTTTTTAAATCATGCCTGCCTATAGCTTATTCCACTTCTTTCTACAGAAGTGATAAAACACGGTCATCTCATATAACCAACTCTTCAAATCCAGTTCTATCGGCCACCATAAGCCTAACTTGCTGTAGACCCACAGTCACCTTCCCTGTTTTGTAATGTTTTGTGGGGATGTAGATTAACAAAAACAAAGCCCCACAGTCCCACCTGACACACATAGAGGTTCAAGTCAGATCACAACTGAGTTTAGAATTATTCTGACACCTATAATACTAACAATAAATAAAGTGTAAAAAAAAAAAATGCTGTGCAAAGACAAAGCATTTTTAAATTAAGCTAATAAAGAAAAAAGGGACTAGTATTAAAATGTTAAAGTTTCAAGCAAATAATAGCTATGACCATTTATTACAATAAATGACTGTTATAGCTACATTTGTATTTCAATGTTAATGCCTGAATATTTCTTAACATATCCAGATGTGTCAGTGGTTGTTTTTTGTTGTTTTGGTTGTTTTTGTTTCTTTCTTTTAGTATACATACTGCTTGTAGTATTCTACAGGTGTTCTTCTCCTTCCTGAATGACATCAAAAGTACAAGCTTATCTTTTGTTACAACCATCTGAAAACAGCTGACAAGAAATAGCCCATTAGAAAGCAATTTAGGCATCCAAACACAGGTGTCCAGGGCCATATTAGACAGACTTGTAGACAGCACCCGACTACCTGTATGGCAGAAAACACAGAAGAACGTGTACCATTTTGAAGTGGCAGCAGGGAGCCAGGAATTATATTGCAGAGAGCTTAAAATGACTTTAGATGCCTATGTTCAAGTATCATAACAGCTCCCTTAGAGCGAGAAATTAGAAAAAATAATTGTATATTTGTTGCACTAATCTTCCATAGGACAAGAAAGTATCATCCAAGAGCCTGAAGTTGAAATCCTCTCTTACATGCCATCTCTTAAAACATAACAAGCCCAAACATGAAAAAAAATATAATTTACCAAATTTTTCAGAAATAAAGCACACATTTTACTCACAAAGATCTGACAAACTCAGAAAGCAGGACTAATCATGGCCAGACACTGCACAGTTCCACTACATACGCAATATAATTTATCACCAGAATAATTTTACTATTTTTCTTCTTCATAATAAAAAATGCAAATAGTAATGCATTTAGCAAAACATGTAATAGCTTGCCCCAGCAATAACAAGCTGCATCTAGAAAGTGCACACTGGATAAAGTGAGAAAATTAAATATTTAACTAATTTGCTCGATGACAATACAACAAATTCTGCATCTGACCACACCTTTAGACAGCTGCTTTCAAACCAGGTTTTTGCATAGATCAGGCCTTAATGCCTATTCGAAGAAAAGGGGTGAAGAACCTTCAGTCCTTCTAAAGCTCTCTTCACCTTTGTGTCTTGTATTTGCAGTACGTATGCAATTTAATTTACCATCCAAGAAGAGGTTATTCACGTCAAGAAGAGTGAAATGGAAGGTACCTACAGGAAATTATTAGTGGCACTAAGTTGAGCACATTTTCAGTGCTCAGGAAGAGAACTAAAGCAATGACTCAAAGTGAACAAATATTTTAATGGAGAAATATAGTAATGACATACACAGCATCATCATTCCCAGAATAAATTGAATTTTGTTTTCTATCTGAAGTTGTTCAGCTTAAAAATATCTTGAAAGTCTGAGGCACGATTACAAAGATGGACACAATCAGATTTTCTAAGTGACACAATCCCCTCTAGGCCATGGGCAAAGCTGAAGATTATGCTGTTTTGCAGTACTTTTCCTGGTCTACAAGAAATATTTCATTTAAAAGAAAAATCCTGAAGAGCAAAAGCAGGGATCTCTGGTGCGCTTTTAAAGCTTTAGGTCTATCTATTATACATGGGCTTTCTAATCAGCGATTGCAAATATTTGCTTTGATCCTGAGAACCAGAGTGGTCCAGCGAAACTTTCGCTGGCGGTGGTACAGCCTTGCCCTTTCCCTTTTCCCTTGTAACTAAGGCCTCATTGACACAAATAAGCAATAGATACTAGGAAGAAACTGTAATCCTCACTCATTTTACATGTGCACTACCATTTTAAAAAAAAATTGAACACTTGTTTTTTATTTACTCTGTGGGATTCACTGTTTAGAAAAGTGTTCTTATCGAACTTAAGAAGAAGAGAGAGTTGTCCATGCCATAAACTTCGTAGATGTCTGGTTTTTTTTATAGTTAAGTAACGTGGTGACTTAAGCTTGCCACCAGGAAGATATGCTTATTTTTACACCTAAAATCAAACTAAACTGAGGACAGACCTCTAGAAATACAACACACCCATTTAATATAAAATGGTTTAAGAAAGTGACTTTTAAAAAAATCCTGAAAGACACCTAAAAAGCTTTAAATGTGATTCAAACCACCCCGTGGTTAAACATCAGCTAGCAAACATGTTGCTTTCCTCTAACCTATTACTTTTCCTTATCTAAGTCAAAATAACCCACCACACAATTCCCTTATCTACTGCAACAGAAAGTAAGACACCGGATTAAACACTGAAGGCTATCGCCAGCAATGAAGGAGTATATATTGAGTTTTAAAAGGAAGAAGTTCTCCCTCTGTTGCCACCAAGTTACTGTCTGCGTTAGTTTCAGCTAGAGGTTGACTGGATCACAGAATCACAGCTACGCAAAATAATTCAGGCTGGAAAGGGACACAGGAGGTCTCCAGCGCAAAGTCCTCCTCAAAGCAGGCTCCACTGTGAAGTCAGCCCAGGTTACTCTACGTTTTATTCAGCTGGGTCTTGAAAACCTCCAAGGACAGAGGCCAAAAAACCTCTCTGGCAGCCAGCTCATGGCAAAAAAGCTGTTCCTTGTACCTAACCTGAATCGCTCCTGTTTGAATTCAGTCACTGCAAAGAGCTCAACTCCATCACCCCTAAAATCTCCCCACAGGTATCAGCAGTCCACTTCTCCAAGTGGAAGAAGCTTGATTCCCTCAGCCTCTCCCATCATGGAGACCTCTGCTGAACCTCCTCCAATGTATCCGTAACTCCCCTGTATTGGGGGGCCTAAAACTGGATGCAGTACACATAGCACCGAGTTGCTGGAGGGGACAGCCACCTTTCTCCACCCACTGGCTAGGCACCTGGTGATACAGCCCCGGATGCTGTTGTTTTGCCTCCTCTGTCACCAGGGCCCTGCCCTCTGCCAGCACCCCAGGGCCTTTCCCACAGAGCTGCTTCCCCCCAGCCTGCATCCCTGCCAGGGGCTCTTCCTTCCCGCAAACAGGACTTGGCATTTTGTTCCTGCCAAGCTGTCTCCAGGTTCCCGGTGTCCCGTTCCTCCTGCTTACTAGGTCTGTGTCAGCCCTCCCCTCCAGGGCAGCACCTGGCTCCCCCCAGGTGGTGTCAGCCTGGGAACACGATTACTGTGCCCCAGGCCGCTGATAAGGGCAGGTCCCAGTATACGAACCCTAAACTGCTACCCTCTGGCTCAGACCATGCAGTTAGCTTTTTGTTCACTTCATAGCACTCTAATCCAGATTAATTCCAAGCCTGTGACCTAGCGTGCCCATCCACAATGCTGCTCCTGGCATAAAAGGAAAAAGCGGGAATAAGGGCTGTAACCGGGAAGATGTGAAGGGGAAGGGGGGGGGGGGAATAAAATCAAGACCACTTGTTTCAACAGCAGGACAGGCTGATGCTGAATTAAACCAGCAGCATAACCACAGCGCATTAACTTCCTACCTCTAAACTTAATTGATTCCAGTTTTGAAACCGTATCTCAGCTTAGCTATACCTAGTTTATGCAAGACTTGAGAAATTTAACAAACTTAGTGAACCTGCTTTAACTCCACAAATTGTGACAGTGTTTTTAAAATACCTTTAAAATCCTATTTGATCAGCATAAATTTCAGTTCAAAGAACGCCACTAAGCCCGACTTTAAGAACAACCTCTAAACTTTTTTCCTTTCCTGTACACCTTTGAGTATAGACTCAGCCCCAAAACTATATAAACGATGGGTATTGCCAACGTATTTTAAAACATACAGATAAAAGGCCGAGAATGCTGAACAGCAGCCAGTTTACCACGCACATCAAAGGAAAGACGGCGGTGCGTAAATCTTTTAAGCTTAGCTGGCTGCAGCAAAAACATCAAGCGCACATTTGGCAGTTAGACACTACAGCAGAAAGAATTATAAATATAGATTTTGGGGGATAGGGAGCAAATCTATTTGCTGCCAAAATGAGTACAAAAGATAAACATTAAGTCTGACTATACGAACAACTCTATTCAGACTGTGAACGAAGAGCTCTCTTAACCGAGCTGTTGGCCAATTTGCTCAGTCTGCATGAAGTTTCTTGCCACATGTGGTGTTGTACCAACTTCACTGTGATATTTAACCCCCAAGTGCTTCAGTAAAGCAGTTTAATCAACTTTGTGAGCTAGACTACACATAGTTATACTGTCAGTTTGACTGAGAAAGTGTTTACTAAAGCTGAATTAATTAGCTCTACTTACACCGTGTCTGTTAGTAGAATATTCAGATGGCTGGTAGAATACGTGACATCCGCCTGATATCTACTGTTACTGTCAGGTAGGATCAGAAATCTAAAGCACAATTTGTATGGGTTCTGAGTCATCTAGCTACCTACTGTGCGAATCTGAACAATTTAGCAGGTAGAAAAAAGACTGGTTGGTTATGCTTACAGGGAACAGGTGTACTTTTAATTCCTCCTGGATAGCATAGATACACGTTTGCTCCAAGGGATTTTCCATTTTCTTGCACAATTATCCAAGCAATCCTTTCACACTACATCATCATAATTTTTCTAAAGGAGGTCACAAAACAAAGAAATAATTACACTCCACAACCATTAAGATGCCACACCTACTCTCCAACAATAAAAAAAATATTTCTAAAGTTACGCAGAAGGTTTTTTTTGAGTACTTCCAAGCGGCATGTTATAGAGTAATAATTCGCAGAATGACAGTCATATATAACTTAGTAACTATTTCATGTTTGTCATAGGCTTGTAGCAAAAATATTTAATGAAAGCTATCACAGTCTTCATCATCAGAAAACTCCCCATTCCAAAACCTGATGGACGGATTTTCTGGATAACTGGTTTTGAAGATTTTTGAGAGCAAGGAGCTTGTGGGTAGAAGGCAGGGAAGGATTACCTTCGTAAGCAGTACAAATTATAGTGTGCTACATTAACAAATATATCATGGTAAATTAAATGCTACACAAATAAATACAGGAGTAAGCACATTATAGTTTAGCACTGCTATCCAGTGCTGCAAACTAGCTTATGACGACACTGCAAAACAGAATGGTCTCACAGAAGTGTGAAAACAGTGACGTGCAAGCAATGATGAAACAGCCGGCAATCTTATATCATAAACCTAGATGCAGATTTTTCAGTTTCCCTTCTCTCTCCTCCCTCCCTTAACCTGGCTTCTGTCTCACCTATTCAAATAGAAACTCCTTCAAAAGGGAAAATATCCTGTTACAGGATATTTTGCATTTCATCATGTGAACCTGTTGCATTTCATCATGTGAACACCTTTATAAACTGAAGCAACCTGTTGCGGCATGTGCAGAGCAACAGTCCTCTGCAGTGCTCCTTTACACAGTTCCTTGGTACAGGCAGCAAACAGCATACTCAAAATTGTGCCATGGACAACGCTATTTGCATTATGATTAACATTTTCAATGTACAATTACTGGATCGTGCTCATCAACAGAACAGGAGGTCAACTACTTATTTTTCAAAGTACAAACATATTTAGGGCTGCAATGGGAAGGCATGTTAGAAGTTTCAGTTCTACCTTCAAATCCAGGCTGGCAAACCACACAGAGAGCAAGAGCGAACACAAGCAACCTGATATTGCCCAGGAAAAAAAAAAAAAAAGCATCTGGCTCAAGAAATATGAAGGCCTACAACAATGCCACATAGGTAGGAGAGTATGCTCTTCTCAACATAATCATTTAATCATTCTTTCAGAGCAGCACAAACATTATGTGGATCACTTGGTACCAAGGTATCAGACAGAATCACAGGATCACATAGGTCAGAAGGTACCTTAAGGATCACCTAGTTCCAACTCCCCTGCCATGGGCAGGGACACCTCCCACCAGACCAGGCTGCCCAAAGCCCCATCCAGCCTGGCCTTGAGCACCTCCAGGGATGGGGAATCCACAGCTTCTCTGGGCAGCCTGTGCCAGTGCCTCACCACCCTCTGAGTGAAGAATTTCCTCCGAACATTTAATTTAAACCTCCCCTGTTAGAAGCCATTCCCCTTTGTCCTATCACTAACTGTCTGAGTAAATTTAATGTTACTCTCCATCTAACTTATAAGCCCTCTTTAAGTACTGAAAGGCCCCAATGAGGTTTCCCTGGAGCCAGGCTGAATATCCCCAGCTCTCTCAGCCTGTCTTCATAGGAGAGGTGCTCCAGCCCTCTGATCATCTTTGTGGCCTCCTCTGGACCCTCTCTTAACAGCCCCACACCCCTCTTGTGCTGGGGACCTCAGGACTGGAAGCAGCACTCCAGGTGGGGCCTCACAAGGGCAGAGCAGAGGGGGACAATCACCTTCCTCGCCCTGCTGGCCACCCATCTGTTGATGCAGCCCAGGACACAGTTGGCCTTCTGGGCTGCAAGCTCGCACTGCTGGCTTGTGTCAAGCTTTTCGTCCACCAGAACCCCCAAGTCCTCTGCAGTGCTTGTGTCAGTGACTTCTTCTCCCAGACTGTGCTCATGTCTGGGATTGTCCCAACCCAGGTGCAGCACCATGCACCTGGCCTTGTTGAAGATCACAGTTTTCACATGGGCCCAATTCTCAAGCTTGTCCAGGTCCCTTTGGATGGCATCCCTTCCTTCTGTTTTATCAACTGCACCACTCAGCTTGGTGTCATCTGCGAACTTGCTGAGGGTGCACTCAATCCAATTGTCTATGTCACTGATCAAGACATTAAACAGCACCAGTCCCAAGATGGAGGGACACTTCAGATGTCCCTGAGGCACACCACTTATCACTGACCTCCACCTGGACACAAAGCCATTGACCACCGCTCTCTGGGTGTGACCTTCAAGCCAATTCCTTATCCACTGAATGGTCTACCCTCCAAATCCATCTCTCTTATTTGGAGATCAGGATGTCAAGTGGGACCATGTCAAAGGCCTCGCAGAAGTCCTGGTAGATGACATTGGTTGGTCTTCCCTTGTCAACTGATGCAGTCGCTCCACCACAGAAGGCCACCATATTGGTCAGGCAGGATTTGCCCTTGGTGAAGCCATGCTGGCTGTCTCAGATCACTTCCTGGTCTTGCATGTGCCTTAACACTGCTTCCAGGAGGATCTGTCCCACAATCTATCCAGGCACAGAGGGGAGGCTCACCGGTCTAGCTCCCTTCCTTTCTACCCTTTTTAAAAAAGAAAATAATCCCAACTCTTCGCCTTCAAGATTAATTATCAGACCTGATTTTGAGCAATGAGAAATGTGTATCTTCCATTTTCATAAGACTGATCCTATTAGCAACTTTTCCCATCATTTGGATTTCAACTTTTCTGTGCAAACCACCTGCTCATAAGATCTTGTTTTAAATGGTCTTTCCTTTAAAATAGACAAGGTATGCCTGAATTAGTTAACAAGTGGTAATATTGCCTCTCCTTAGTAAAATGCAGTGAAAATATTTTAAAAAACATGTATCACAGAGAACTAAGAACACCAAAAATCTTTTAAGCTTTCTGTAGGAGTCCACATTTAAGAACTATACTATTGTTTTATTTTACTGTAATACAATAATAATCACAGAGTTTCAGAGATCTAAACTGTTTTTTCTAACAAGCAATTCATATCCGCAGTAGCAGGTATAAACAGCTTTTCAAAATGTGTTGGCAAAGAAAAGGCACAGATTGTAGAAGCACTTTCCTACCCCTACTCCGAATGGCATATGATTCTGCTTATAAAACACAGACGATTTATCTTCTACAATATCTCCTTCCAGAAGGGCTGAATTTTGTTTGATTTTTACAGGGAGGAAAGAAGGAAAGCAAAAATGCAAAGAAAACGATTTGTGTATCCTGTTCCTGAGTAAAGTTAACTAAGATACATTAAAGTTCTATGTCCAGGATTTTAAAATGAGAAGAATATTATCCAACATAATGTCTACTCAACACCAGCATGGTAAGAGATTTTTTTCTGTTTACAGACCTAATGAGATGAGCAGGAAGAAAAGTTAATTCACTGTGATAGTCTAAGACTTGAAAGTTATGTTTTTTTCCATCTTCAACTGTATTAATGATATATCTTCAAGATTGTACATGCATCAAGGAAAGAATATAGAGTTAAGATTCTAATGAAAGGGAACTATATATTTATGAACTGGGAAAGGTATAAAGAAATCTAAATAAATACGTCACTTTAAATCTTTAAACCTTTTAATTATGACGCCAGTTGAGTAGGGAAATCAGTGTAGGAATAAACATCACATTGTAGTAACTAGTGAGGTCTTCAATATATACGCTATTTTTTCTTGTTTAAATAAACTGAAATAAAATTTCAAGGAAATCAATGAAGCTGTCAAATATCACATTGGATACAGTACCAAGTAAAAATATCAAAAAATCATCATTTATTTCTTTCATACATGTTGAATATTCAGTATTTTGATCCCGGGCTTTTTTCCCCCTATTAAAAACAGAAGAAAGAGAAGAGCATTTCAGAAGTATATGAAGGTAGTCACCCTCTGAAGGCAAAAATAAAGCTGGCCATAGATCATAGTGTTTTTTCTTGTGTGATACTTGGCAGCCTAGTTCTTGGCCTCTTGAGGCCCTACTGAGAATAACATCAGGATTTCATTCACAACAGCAGCATCAGTCACAGGACCTGACCCAGCAGAACTGTCACACAGCAAAGGGCCCCACAGCACTCTGTAAGGCCAGGTTACAGGCCACTGACCCTGCCAACATTAAGTTTCAGCGCTAGTTTAAGCCAAAACAAGGGTGTACTTTTCATGTAGGAAGCTGCAACAAACCACTGTCTTCAGTGTTGTGTATCACTCCCAATCCCTCATGTAAACAAGGACAGACAAGTGAAAATTTAAATCCATCACTTGGCATAGCAAAATGGAAAGATTAAAAAACTGATTTTTTGATACATGCTTAACCTGTTGCACAAGTAGAAAAAGCACACGTGTTTACGTAACCTCCGATGTATGCACAGCCCATCAACTATGCAATCTGGACAGAGAAGACATCTTACATACTGCGATAAACCTGGAAACAAGTTCTGGATTAAGACAGTTGATGACAGTCAAAATGAACTGCTTAGCTCTCCACAGTCTTTTAGGAATTTCATAATGTAGAACAGGCTTTTACTGGCAAAATTGCACTTTTTAACCAGTCAAACTTGTTTTGCTCATGGGTGTAATATATTCTACATTAGAATAAAACACTTCTCTGCCAGGATCCTTGCAGAAGCACTTGTGTAGTACACAAACAGGTTCACACTACAAAGCTTTCCCTGCACCGATAGAGCTTTACAAACAGTAGATGAAAGGAAAAACAAGGTATTGATCAAAAAGGCAAATCACATCTCTAAATTGCCATTCCAAACACCCACTCTGCTACTCCATGTGGCCTAGGGCACATCAAACTCAACATGTATGGTAACCTTGAGTCCATACCCTGTCATTTGTGCAGGCTACATTTAACAAAAACACAAATTTACAGGCAAACCACAGAAGTAGTTTCTATATGAATCTTATTTGCCACTTCTACCTTTTCTGTAATACCTCGCACCACACGTACTCAGTAGTGCATGAGTCAGCTTGGGTAGGAAGCACTAAGTCCATTCTCACACAGTGCCTTGCCCAAGCTAATAAGCTCTGTCTCCATCATCCTGTGTGAATTTTCAGACGCACACAAGTATCATCAAGGACAACTATCACAGACCTCATTTCACTGCACAATACAGGCATATGCAAGAATTACTGCTGATAAGCCTTTAAACCACCAGATCTCATCCATGATTCATACACTTAACTGCCACTGTAAGGTGGGAAAAAAGTCATTCTGTATTACTAGCGAGTTCGCATCACTCACATTTGTAAGCAACAAACTACTGATTCAAGCAAACTATCACAGAAGTCTTTGAAGCCATAAAATGCATCTCTAATTGTAGCTTTAAAGATACAAATAACCTAGCAATTTTTTTATGACTAAAATTTATGCCTTGGGAACATTCACTTAAAATTATGAGCCAAGAGAGGAAAAAACACCATGATGTAGAAACACACAAGATCATGAAAACCTAGGAGGTGTGAAACATCGTATTTATCTTTGTGAGGCAAACTATGATGATCAATAATATCAGTATTTTGTAGGTCTCGAGAAAACAGTGTAGGGTCACACATTGGTCTGCACAATTAACAGACACTAAGGGGGCAAGAAAAAGTATCTGAGAAATGACAATGACATGTTTTCCACAAATCAAAACAAACACAAAACAGTAAGCACGGCAATAATGATAAACATATTTAAGCCTGACCAAATGGGAACAGATCCTAAAGAACACTGGGAAACAGAGAATGCACAATGCCTAGACAGTTTTCTGTGAATGCTGTCTCCTTCCCAAAACTCAAATGCAAAGAATTTATTTTGTGGGTAGAGCTCAAAAAAGTGATGCCTTCTTTTGTATTCCAGTGAGTCACTCCCTCCTGAGGAAACACATTGAATAAATGATTTCAATTAATAAGGAATAAAAACAGTAGTTAGATTTCACAGATTCATTAAACTTTTGAAATTAAACAGCTTTCAGCATAAATGTAAATTGGTAATTTGCAGCTTTCCACTCTCCACAGCAAACTCATTAAATTAATCCAGACTTTCTTTTCAGTTTGTTTTTACATTCTAAGAGATTGGTAGCAATGTGTTCAAGCCTTTTAAATTGTGTTTAGAAGATCAGATTTGGAACTATAAAAAAAATCTAGGTATGGCTGCCCAAAATTATAAATCTATTCTTAAGAGATTAACAGATGAAGCTAGCAGCTACTAGCTGGTTTGCTAGTAGATGCAAAAAACAAGACGCAGTTACACAAACTGCATACAGTGGACAAACAACAATACGTGCAAAGTCCTACATACCCAAATGCAGATCCCATATACTCAGGTGAATAAAATGTACTTATGCAAGTCTGCCATCAGAGCTACCATCTCCTGCAACTATGAACTTCACCGGAAACCCATTCACTCCATTAAGGGAAGATCATTAACATTCACAATCTAGTAAGACATTCTGCACCAAAGAAACTGACTAAACAGCCACAGAAGCTAGTAATTCCACAAGATACTTAGAGCTGACAGCAAACTGGTTAATGAGACAATATACGCTACGGTTAACTACTAATTCTAAAATGTCATTCACAAAAGGAAGACTGATCGTCAGAAGCAAAAAGCTCCTCATTACTGCTTCTTTATTGCTTTCAACATTGGGGGAAAAAAAAATCACAAGTATGCAGTTCCTGTACAAAATGTAGTGAACAAAACACATAATTTATGAGACTACCCAAAGCACCCTTGAAAAGGATAATTGGGAGCCTTGGGACAAGTTTCTCCTTGGCGACAAGGATGTGAATTTGGACAAGGCTTGCTCTATTTCAGCAAGGTCTGATTTCCCCTCCACCCCCAATTCTCCAAATAAATTACAACTGAAGTAATTCTCTTGTGTAAATAAAGGAAAAAGTCAGGTTCCCTTGTCTCCGGAGATGAAAAACGTCATGTCTTCCCTACAAAAAAAAAAAAAAAAAATCCCCAAACTCATTTTCAGTGTAAGTGATAGTTACACTAACACAAAAATCCCTTAGCATAAAAGCTACTCTGCCACTGGTTAAAGACTTCGTTGTCGTTATCATTCTTAAATGGCCCTCCTAAGGTGTGTCTTACCACAACACAGACCTGAGGATACCCAGGAGCAACCTGAATTTGCTAGCACTTATTTACAGTCAACTAACAGAGACATGTAAACTAAATATAATATGTAAAATTCCAGTCTCAAGCAAGAGACACACTGGAGCTCGTTCTCCTAAGCTTTCCTAGCTTACCATATTTGTTTTTCCTCTGTTCACCACCCCACCTACAAAGCAAACACAAGTCTTCCCATGGCTTGCTCACAAACAGAGGACGTGTCTTTGAAAAGAAAGAAAAGGGGGCAGAAATTCCAGGTCAAAAATCATTTTCTCTTAATTCTTTGCTACTCAAGGGGAGGGGGGAGGGAATAAACAACTAACCTGCAAACAAGCACTTGTTTATATTTACAGAAGCCTTGAAATTAAGAAGGCAGTGTCTCACTGAACCAGTTACACAAGTCTGCACACCCACTCCTCAGGCATATCTAGCAGCCAAGCCTCCTCCGCTATAAATGCTCCAAGACTCTCCTATCCCTGATCCCCAGCTTTGCCATCCCAATCCTTAGCTCCCTTCCCTCCTATCTGACTCTCAGAAAAATGGTATGCTTCATCACCTTACAGACTTGTAATCCTACCAGCAAGCAAGAGGGAGGCTTCTCACTTACGATAATTAAAACACAAACTGCAACCCTACCACAAATCCGACTGAATACTAAACTCCAAAGAACCAGTTATGCATTTCTGTAAAAACAACTAACCAACTGAACTCCTGAGCTCTATGGATTTATTTTTGCACCCACGTGACCATAAGACAAAAATGGATTTGTTTGTTTTATTCGTATCAAGACCAATGCAACACCGTGATCTTCTTTCCCTTCAAGCTAAACTGGCAGTTCTTCCAGACTTAACTCCCTTGAAAGAGTAACCAACTAAGCACACTCCATCCCTACACACATCCTGCCCTACAGAATGGGTGTCATCCTCTCCTAACGTTATCAGTAAAGCAAATAAACTGTATTAAATTTTTCCCTGGAAGTTGTACAGAGGATACAACAACGAGTATTAAAAAGGAAGTATTAATTACTTCAACGTTTAAGATAAAGGTGGATAAAGTGGATCATATGCAATGCAAGGTTTAACATTCATCTCTGGCATTTGTTTGACAAAACATGCCTCTGACTAAAAAGACTGTGGATAAAATAGGCGTTCAAGGGAACCAACGGGACCAGAAATAGCAAATTTTAAGGTTTCACATAAAACCTCCAGTAAAAAGATGCTTTATATTCTAAGACATTATACAACTCGAATTAAGAGAACAAGAGAAGTCTCTCATCATAAAGTGATTTTTCAGAAAAGCAATTTTGAGTAAATAAATGTTGTATCCTTCTGAATAACAGCTTTTTAGTTTGATGTACAAAAAATACTATACTGAAAAAGGATTAGGACAACAACAGAAAACACCACACAACTTTTTGGCTGTTACCATCTGACTGGACAAAAATAATCCAGTAATACTGTATTGTTAGTGTTTTAAATTATACAGTCAAATACATGACTTAGAAAAGAGAACAACACTGAACGACACAAAGCATCTTATGCATTTTACTTAGAAGTCCTTTACAGACCCTCCAGGGTGCTCACAGACATACTTTTTCACATATAGACTGAGTATATAGATTGCCCTATTCCCATTTCAGTTCTATTTACTCTTGAGAAACATACTGGAAGATGAATCTAAGCTAAATTTCTTGAATTGTTGAAGAGGACTGAAAAACTCTAATAGGTTTTACCTGGAACTGAATACTAAGACCACTACTATGCCACAGCAATCATATATTCAGAAACCCAATGACAAATATTTTATAAAAACATGAAAGTGTAGCTATAATTTTTTTCACCAGCTTAGACCAAATAAGAACTTTTATATTGAGCGTGTCATTTTACAGATAAAGAAAATGAAGTGCAGTGAGGATTCTTGATTTGTTTATGATCAGGATATTTATGATCACGATCATCAGTGTCATACCAAGGTCAGAACCAAGTACTCCAAACGTTCCTCTATGGCATACAGAAATCCTGTAGTAGAAACACCATGTTGTATAGCAATGAGACATGAAACATGGTTGTCTAAGAGCTGATTGCTAAAACAAGTCCTATAATAAAGTGCAACTATGATGAGTAAAAACAGCAAGCAATCTCAACAAAGAGCATATGATGCCATAAAATGGGAAAAAAGGAGATTTGGACTATTTTTGTAATCCAAGAAAATAAGAAAAACCTCAGTTTTACCTTTGATCTCTGAGTTACTGAAACTAATATGCCTGAGATTCTTTTTTAAATTGACTTTTTATCTTATTCACAAGAGCATCAGTTCTGTTAGTAAGAAGAGTTACATAGTGCACAGACTTTATCTAGGGCCCAGAAATATTCAGTGCATTTAGTCAGGAGTCCAGCACACCTACGTCAAAGCAAGTTCTCTTAATAAATCAGAAGAAAAAAGCCTCTGACAACAGGATTTTTTTTAATATCCTTCCCCAGGCAGTTGACTAGGCAAATGCTGCTTGAGGAACTGCAACAGAAGAATAACTTCAGAGATAGTAGTACACAGTAGCACACGACTGGATAAAGAATTTAAAGTATAAGCAACAATAAAAATAAGTTGTGATCATGACACACCAGTGTCACATCTCTTAACACCATGCTCTTAAGCCTATTCAGCTTCACGTAATAGCACCTAAAGCTATTACATAGAAGGAAATACAGAAGTCAAGCCCTTCACAGCAACCCAACACCAGTGCTAGTATGCAGCTAGCACAGTTCACTCTACAAATATCTACCTTTCCCTAAAATGTTTGTAACAACACAGCTTAAAGAATCAAATAAATCTTACAGATCAGACTACATTTGGAAATTTGAAAGAAACTGCCACTCTTCCCTAAGAGAACATCTCTGCCACCCATTTATGTTTGCTTCTCCCGTTTTAATGAGCTATATGTTTTTGTTCCATCTCTCAAAGTTCTTTTGCTTATGTACTTTGGTCATCTGCTGCAATAGCGCTTGCGTGCTCTCTTCTATTCATCTCTTCTCCCCATAAAGCAAGCCTTTGCTGCACAAAGACAGGAACAATCTCCTGACAGTGACCCTACGGCAGCAGTTATGACCACAAAGCTGCTGGGCGTTATGCTTCGAGAGAACTCAGCTACTCCGCCTAGGAGGATCAAGAAGCTCACCTTGGACAGTATTCTGCCTATGCATTCAAGTTGGCCCTACCATACACTGTTTTATAGTAACAGAAATCAAAGGGGGAAAACGTAATGTCTTCAAGGGCTCATAAAACATTCAACTCCCCTCTGGATTTCAGTGGTTGCAGCTGGCTAATAAAACTCTTCACAGATCTAGACTGACATCATGCACGATGCTGGCAGACAAATAAAAATGCTACCTTAATTAAGTTCCACCAGAAACACCAGGCTAAAAAAAAAAGTAATACAATTTCCTCATACATTTGTGTCAAATGATTTGAAATTATTGGAACTCCTCTGAACCCAAGCATCAGGTAAACTTGATTTTTCCCCATTTTTCTTTTATATATATATATATATATTTATATATTTATATATATATATTTATATATTTTTATATATATATATATATATATATACACACACATATCCTGAACTTTTTTCAAAGGCATCTGGAAAAAAAAAGTACATCAACTCCCTGTGATAGTGCCATAGACCTACTTCACTCCATTTTTCCCAAACATTTTTTAAAATCATTTTGAAACTCGAGTTACTGAAAAAAATCTAAAGTTCCTAAGTATTTTCTTATGTAGCTATTTTTTCCTTATTAAATGGGACCCTTATCTCCATCACACAATACAACCTTCACAAACTATGGGGTCACCCCTAACAGCCAATCCCCACCTGCCAAAAATCTTGGAAAGTGCTCATTAGTCAGGATAGCTTCCTTACTCAGAAAGAATAATCTCTAATAATCTCTAGTAATAGAAAGTGTCATTAGAAAAGTTCAAGCAGACATTATTCTTCAGACTCCACACACGCTGGAGTAGCCAGTGACTGAAATAGAGCTTCCATTCCATAAGAAACTCCCATCTTTCAGCCTTTATTTTGTAACAAATCAGGTAGAAAAGTATCAACATGTTTAGCTATACAAACATTCAAATCATAAATACCCAAATATTTTGTTTACGTACATCATATTTTTAAACAGAACACAGTTGTATTCCAGAACCAAAACATTTAAATTGATGTGACATTTAGCTACATCTGCTGTATGAGCTGTACAAAGATCCAGTCCAGCAATCTTACCCTACATGCTATTCCCCTGTAACTGGAATACACATCTCGTGAGACAAATTAGCTGTGCAGATTCCAGATTGGTCAGAAGGAAAACATTATGTACAGAGAAAATTAATCGATAAGAACAATGGTTAGAAGAATTATGACCTGCAAAACATGGAGTCATTCTCAACGGGCTTGTTGAACCAGTTAGAAATCACATCTTTATTTTCTCACAAGAAAACAGCAAGAGAATCTCAATTCAGAAAACACAGAGGACTCCATGGTGTTTCTACTGACATCCAAGTGCTAGAATACTACAACGAAAGTGCAACGGACCATCAACAAGTCCTTTCTACTGAAGTGCTGACAAAACAGCAATCTAAAGCTCACAGGAGAATTAGAAAAATCTTATTCACTTTTTCAGATTGAATGACACCCACAGAACTGACACTCCGTTTTTAAAGATAGAAGACAACAACAAAAATTAAACGTGTTTCACACATCAAATGCTAAAACTGTATTTCCAGTAAGACTGTTATCGTTTTCAACCTTCCCCCCCCCCCCCCCCCCCATACAAAAGAAGCATTGGAAAGTTTAGTGAGGCTCACTCCAAGTCCTATGCTTCTATACATTTCACAAAGAAGAACTCAAAAGACCATGATGAATCTGGGGGCACAATACCATAAACAGGTCATCAAAAATTCAGAAGTGTATGCAACTAGATGAAAAAAAAAACATCTCCTTAGAACATAAGCAAGATATATCTTCGATTGAAACACTACACTATGTTTAGACAGTGGCATTCTAAAAGAAATTATCAGATTCTGTACATGTTATTTCTCCTTGCTTTAAAAACCAAGCTTGTACTTCTTCACGCCACATACTCAAATCACTTCCAATTCTTTAAGACCAACAAAAGAATAGGCTAAAAGCTAAAACCTGGCTGTTTCTCTTCACCACGGATACTCACATTAGTAACATTATCAGAATTTGACCTTAAAAATGTTGTATTTTCTTAAGAGTCCTATTATTCCATCATTTATCTGTACACAAAACATGGCACTAGTTAATGATTTTAAAGAGACACATCCTGATAAACTGCAGGACACAGAGACTTATAAACCCTATAATAATTGTTTAAGGTCTTTTATAAACAAACTGTTATTTACAATATATGTGGTAAAATTAGTGGATGTTAACATTTTAACACTTTGGTTATTTACAAGCAGTTTGCAGTTACTTACAAACAAGTTTTCAACATTTTGTAAATATTTATTTTCTCATTGATTCTGTTTTTGCCTTCAGAGTTTTTGGTTCTAGCATTACAGAAAAGTGTAGCATTTCAATTGTTGACCAAACAGTAGCTACCAAAGGCAGTTAAGTACATGACAAAAATGGGACTTTTTCCCTGTTACCACCACTTTGTTGCTTTTCTGGAAAAACAAGATGATACTTTACTGATTAATATTTAGTTCCTTTAAATGCACATAACAGCTATTTTGCAATGTGCACTGACTTTCAGTCTCTCGGGATACACTTTAGTCTTTACAGTATGTCTCTTATACACTTGTTTATTACTATCCTGAATCAAATCAAGTTCTTATGAAAACGCTCTGAAGCTTAAATTGACTTACAGCCAAGACTTACATCTGATATTAACCCGGAATATATGGCTATATTTCTTTAAAAAAATAAAAATAAAAAAATAAAGAAAGAGAAGTATTCAAATGCAGATTTTCAATCATTTTAACATAGTTTAGAAGTCCCAGAAGCAACTGTTAGGAGCAGGGCCAGTATCAGATAATCCTTAGCATCTAACTGGATATTAATTAATGCCTAATATAAATAAATATTCCTCTTGCCAAAGAAATGTAATTTGAAGTAATTGAGAAAAACTGAACAGGCTGTGATAGAAAGAAAAGATGCCCCATACAGTCTACTTACTAGCATGTTTATCTGCAAGCATTATGAGGCTGTTGGAAATATCTCTTCGCCTGTAAAAACATACCACTTTTGCTTCCACGTTTCCATTAGCAGTCTACAATAAAAGGATAAATTGAGTCAGAACGCATCCCTGCTCAGCTGAGTAATACAAATTATACATCCTCTACTTGTAATTTTTCCTCTTATTAGTAGTTTCTACATGAACAGCCAGACTGAAATCAAAATTACTCAAGTAAGTAAGAGCATCCTGACACAGGCCAATCAATTTCACATCAAATTACAGCAATGATTATAGTTATTTACTCGTAAGATTTTATATATTGATCAGTTACTGAGAGATGTAATGCCAGTATCCTGTTAACATAAGAATCCTCAAGAAATACCAGAGCCTTGTAAAGAGTTTTTTGCAACCCAGTTTTAGACGGACATAGATTTCAAAGCACTCCAACATTTCTTTCCAGAACCACCTTTAATAGAACATGGTTTATTTGAAAATTCACTTCAGCTTACACAGTAAAATAGCAATTTAGTTTGCAGTTGTTTTCATGACTCATATCAGTGATCACACTTTACCATGATAATGTAGAGAATCTACTAATATTCAAAGAATTGCACTCTCTCTCTTGTTATAAATCGTAAAAAGTTAATCACCTCAAGTTGTTTAAACTCAAGATGTGGCACCAAGAAGTGTCATGTTTTAATTTTCTTATCAAAAAAGAAAGCATCTTATCTCCAGTAAAATGACAACCAAATCATTTCATTGCATATTTGCTCAATACCTTTAACACAGGAATGGCACGCAATTCACAAGTAACATAACTGGATTATATCTTGGAAACCTCTTCCCCCAAGAAGTCAATATATGACTCGGCTCTACCACCCACAAGCAAGATTAAGTTATAACAATGCAGATTAAAGATAATAAATATTATATTCAGAACATAATTGGAATCGCTTCAATTACTGTATATAAAAAATATTGTTCTCTAGTAAGTCCAAAATGATTTGCCAAGTACAATCTGAGTTGATGTAGTGATGGACAGCACTAGCAAGCAATGTGGTTCATGTCTGGCATGACATAGTGTTGTGTCCCATTAATAAGATGTATTTTTACAGTTCAGCTATTTATAACTTATTTTCTAACCACACACACAAAATCATCATTTATGACATCATGATAAACATTTCTGTCATTAACTTTTGACACAATTTACCAGTAAGATATAATACTGCTCAACTGAACAGTCAATAAGAGAAAAGCACTTTTTTTTTAATGTCTTGGTAGTACGAAAACTGAGAAATATTAGTGCTTTCCCCAAAATGGTACACAGAGAAGGCTCCACACATGCTACATTACAATGCACTTAGGATAAAGATAGAATACAGTCTCAATTTCTATTCAGAAAACTGTCCTTCATTCAGAACTACCAATAAGCAATGCAATAAACATACACAGAAGATGTGTATTGTTATCAGATCACTGAAAAGTCTCACGGACACCCACTTGCTCTTTATGCACATATCCAGAAGGAGACACATTACATGATCACTATCACTCCAGATAGACTCAGTATCATCACCATATAAAAAACTAAATTTGCTAACTTCCTCAATCATCCACAGGATTGCCTTGGAATTTTTTTTTTACAGCAGGGTACTCCTGTTCACCAGGAATAATAAACTGGGTGTTTCCTTAGATAACAGGGCAGAATTACAATATATCACACAGCAGTATTTCAGTAACTGAAACTTAAACAAATACATAAGAAATCTCAAGGAAGTAAAAAAACATTCAGAAAATTCTACCAACAGAAATCTCACAGAAGGCAAATGATTCTCAGTCGCTAAGCAGGAACCTTAGATACTTGCATACCTTGTTAAGCTCTTCAATTCGCCTAATGAGATACGGATTGCTGGAGGAATTTTCAAAATAAACATAATCTGCAATGAAAAAAATGAAAGATGCTGTATTATTTCAAAAATCATATAGCTAAAATACATATATGTTTTAGTGCAAAGTTGTTTTTTTTCCCCCTAAAGTTAGAGTGACCTCCAGATGACCTCCAGGGGTCCCTTCCATCCTCAACCACTCTATGACCAGGGGAGATTTAAGCATAGAGCACTTTGGTGAGTTTCTAGATTATGGAAATAATACTTATGTGACATACGCTATCACACCTTTATTATTACGTGCTGTGGTAGTACAGTTGTCCAAATAAGTAATGTACATTTTGTGATACTTGCTTTGTTGCCATCTCTGCTCAGTAACACGCAAACTATATTAAGCAGTAACAGATCCTCAAGTCATGAGGGTAGTAGGGTTCTTCTGTGCCAAGATCTCTTACAGGATCATTAGAATAGAAATATTTTCATAGACTTTATGGAAATTCGCTCACATCCTGAAAGCTACTGCCATTTAACATTCAAACAAAAAATTGACACGCAACACATTTCCTTCAATAGTTTTCCTCAAAATTTGTTTTAGTCAAATGAAAAAGTAACCATTAAATGCCAACCATACTCCTCTCCGCTCAATACTTGACTTTTGTACCATGCGTCTTGCAAATTTTATTTTAAAAAAAATGGCAGGGGACCATAAGAAGGTATAAGATGCTATGCTTTGACGCTACATTACAGTGAAACGGAGCCTCAGGTAGCTCAATTAGCACCAAAGGAAGAGTAAGATCTCTGGATATCGTTCGTAACTGCTTATTAAGATTAAATGAAAAAATTGGGACTTGATGACTTAAGAAGCAAACCCTACCAAGATTTCACCAGCATCACTCCGATAAGGATTACTTTGATGAGTAAAGGCTGATGGGATTACAACCTAAGCGCCCTAATGACGGGGTATGCGGATGGGCGATGCGTATACACCAGCATGCCTGGGAGCAGATGCAGAAAGCGACTCAAGCTAACAGCCACCATCCCCTGCTGGGCTGCGTCCTCCATCCCAACGCCCAGGAGAGCAGTAGGAGACAACTCGAGCGGTGCACCTGAACCCCAGCACCCGGCGGAGAGCCACGTCCACTCCAACCAGAGCCTGGGGAAAGTTACCCGGGTCGGTCTCAGCAGGTTGAAGGGCTGGAAACTGAATGCTTTTATTTCACACCCACAAGCGACTCCCGCCGTGTGCCCGGCAGCCATCCACCAGCGGGCCAGGCCGGCGAGCTGACAGCCCCCCTGTGGCTGCCCGGGCGGCTTTATTCGGCCCCGGGGAGGCCCGGCCGGGCTGTGCGCGCACCAGGCGGCGCCGAGGCGCTCCCCGCGGGGAAGCGCGGCCGGACGGGCCCGGCCAGGCCGCAGCGGCGGGGCCGGGGGTCCCGCCCCCCTCTCCCGGGGGTCCCGGGGCTGCCGCTGGCCGGGCGGGGAGCCGCCGGGCCCGGGGCTGCGGGTGGGGGGCAGGAAAGTGGCGGCGTCCCCGCGGAGGGCGGCACTGCCCGGCCCCCTCGCTGCCTCCCTCCTTCCCTCCCCGCCGGCCCCGGCCGCCTCCCCCTGCCCGGGCCTGGGCGCCCCGCTGGGGGCCGAGGCTCGGGGGAGGGGGGGGGGACAAGATGGTGGCCGCTCCGAGCAACCCCCGGCGCCGTGCGGGCGCTGCCCGTTCCCCACCTACCTCCCACTCGGTACATGTTGGCCGCCATGTCTGCGCTTTGCGCCCTCCTCCTCCTCCTGCCGCTGCCGCCGGGCCGGGCTGGGCGAGGAGGGAGCGGCTCCCGCGGCCCCCCCGCCCTGCGTCGCCCCCACCCGGCGCCACCCCTTCCCCGCCCGGGCACAGGAGGCAGCGCAGGGTCGGGGCGGCCGCTTCCGGAGCCGCCCGGTGGGGAAGGGGTTAATGAACGCCCCCCTTCCTTTGCCTTCCCTTCCCTTCCCTTGGGTCCCCACTCAGGCCCGGCCGCAGGTGGGGCGGCCTCGCTTTGTCCCCGCGACACTGCGGCCTCCGCCCGCCTTCCCCGGCCGGCTCTTTGTGTCCCTCGCAGCCCTGAGGTGTCCCCGCGTCCTCCCCCCCCTCCCCGGGAGCTGGCTGCCGCGGTGCGGGGAAAGTTGGAAGCTCCTCGCCCCGCACGTGTGAGCGCGCAGCACCTGTTGGCCGCTTTGTTGGGTGCCTCCCCACACGCAGCAGGGAGCATCCCCGGGCAGATCGCTCGCAAATCGTCCGGTTGCGGGGATGCCTCAAAAAGCAGCAATATCGGTGCCAGGCCAAGCCGATTCTCTCTGTTTGTGTGCAGCCTGCACCATCGAGTGCAATCCATATTATTTACCAACAACTTGATGCTGCTCTGGCATGCGTCCTTCGAGGGGAAAGGCTTTTTGCCATTTTTCTATGGATGGTGGTGATTTATTACCTGTTCTGTGCATGAATCTTGAGCCAAGCTAACATTTCACTGCACCCAGAGCTATCAGAAAAGGTGTTCGCTCGACAGCGAGTAAGTTTTCCCGATGTTTCAAATGATCACATCCTCCCCTCCATTTCCCCCTGCAAGTGACTGGCAGAGTAAGGTTTCTTCCACTTTTAGTGCACTTGTAACTTCCTAAGTCACTGCTTCGTGTCAAACAGGCAACCCAGTACTGAAATCCCTGATATGTACTGAACAACACAACCCAGTACCGAATCCCTGAAAGACAGGGAACTAGCAAACAAAACTCCCAGTGAGTTCATCTTCTTTAGTAAACAGCCACACATTCATGCCTTGGAAGGAAAAATCTGAAATCTCCCTTTATTTTGTCTCCTGATGTAAACATCTGTGGGAGCTGAAATTGTCTCCCAACGAGTACTTCTGTGGGAGCTGAAAAAATGCCCGCAGAAACTCCTTGGAAAGCAGCAGCTCTATCCAGCTGGTTATTTCCAGGCACAATAACACCACCTTACTGGGGACCTAAATAAAAATAGCTAGGAGTTAAATGGTATGTTATTTTTACTCTTGTGGTTTACTGCTTCATTAATGAAACAGAGGTTAGACTTTAAAGGCGAGAGAACGGTTAATTCAAATAACTGGCTTGTCCCAGTCATTATCTATTAAACAAAATGTCTCTGAGCACTTTCCCTCAGCTCAAGCCTGCACTGTGACACTAGAGGAATTTCCCACACTTTGAAGCTTACAATGTGCCCTCCTCCAGCATAGAGTGCATTTCAATAGAAACAGACTCTCCCTTCCACGATCCAAAGGCACAGCTTATAAATAAGGAAGACAGCTCCTGAAGATACAGAATTTGCCTTTCAAAACCCATGAGAAAACAGCCCAGGAGTCCCAAGCTTCTCCTCCAGGTTGATGTCCTGAAAACAGCAAGATAAAACCTTATTTACAGTTGCCTGGCTAAGGCATGCATAACAGCCGAGATAAATGAAGAATGTCATTTATATACCTTAGTACTCAGTCCCTGGGCCTGATTATTCACACTAATGCAGCTCGTACAGTCAGACCGCACAAACCTGGTGTTCTGCTGCTGTCTTTGAGTAGTTCAAAGTCACTGCTGCAAGCTGAGGAGGGTGGAGACACATCTAGCTGTGCCTGGGTACTGGGCTGCAGGACTCGGTGTATTTTACTTTGGTGCAATGTATACAAACACTTGCATACAGTTTATTTTCTGTGCTATCTCAGTGCATGGAATGGGAAAAAATAAAACTCTGTAAACATCTTCATTTTTCTAAATTAAATATGATGGAAAATTTAAATGCCCTCGTTTCAACCACAACATTGCTGCAGAAAAAAAATCACATAAGAGCTTTGTCATAACCTGGTAAGTAAACTGCACTCTGCTACAAACTATGGAATTATTTGTGTTGTTCAAAAGAAACCACAGTTCTGTGGTAACTGCAGTCAATGTTACAGACTAGATTATTCCTATTAGAGACACAGTTTACCCAAGAACCTCATTTGATGACTTTTTTTGGTCATGCCATCCTGTGCAGCCCATCATCCCACCCCACACCTTTACTGCCCTTCAGCTGAGGAAGTCCTTTTCACCCAGTTTATGGGGCCAGAAAAGCAAAGATGTTCAAAGGAAGTGATCAGAGTTTAAAAAAAAAAAAATAACCAAGAAAACCAGAGCAGGGTGTAAGGGACCATTTTTAAACACAGAGCAGGAACTCTGTTCTGTCCCCTTACCAGGACAGTGTCCCTTGCCTTGTCCAGGCCACGCACTCTGTGTTGGCTTTTTTCCTTTAGCTGCAGCAGGTGGATCTAAATCATATATGTTAAATACCTGGTAAGCTGACTGGAGCTATACGGTTTTCTTGCTGTATTTTAAAAATGTAATGATTAGATAGGTTGGTTTTTGTTTCTTTGTTTCATTAGAGATAGCACAAAAAAAATCACTTTCTCTTCTCATGCAATTTAAGGCTTCTTTCTCACACCTGGAGTTGAATGGATAAAGGGAATGGTAATGTACTATCAGAGAATTTTATTCATGAGTTTTCATTTCATCTCCCTGTAGCTTTTCAGAAACCAAAAGCTGTTTTCAGCCACTGGCAGAACTCTGGCTGCTCACACAAGTTCAGAGGTTTCAGGACAAATTCTCAAGGGTTGTTCCATCAGACACAAAAACTCCTCACTCCAATGTTCTCTTCCCACTATTGCAGCGCCAAGACTAGATTTTCAAAAGGTTCTGACAACCTTATCATTTCAGAAAGTGACAGCACAGGGAAGCTCTCCTTAGAGCTGTCATGCTGTCCTTGTATCCTGTTTTGGGTCCCAAGAATTTAATTTTGAAGGTTCCTGTCCAGTATCTTCTCTACAAATCTAAAAAAAAAGAAAAAAAAAGAAAAAGCCAGAACAGAAGAACAACACAAACACGCACAAAACTTGCTTGCAGAAGACACCAGTGCTGAAGATAAATCTTCCTACTAAATAAAACTGACAGTTCAGATGTCTAAAGTAAAATATGTTGATAGGAGCGTGTTTAAGACTGGACTGTTTTTGGCTCTCAAAGGTAGAAGCACCATACTGAAATCAACAAAAATGTTGAAGAGTTGCTTGTACCTTAATAAAAGGTGCTCAGCTCCCTGTAGACCTTTCATGGAGACACATCCTCATGCTGATGCAACAGAAAGGAAATGAAATTTAAGGTTTCCCATCCTTGGGCCATCCTTACATGGCCTAACTCAAAGTGCCTCAGCTGAGTGTTTCTTTTTGGCATGAGTGATCTGACAACAGAGGAAACACTAAGCAGAGGGTTTATGAGTTCATGCTAAGGGAATGTGGCTGCCTTGTTAGTAAGACTTTGCTACAATGGGTAAGCAGACTGTATGCTTGAAACCTATGCAAAGAGTTAAAAATATGAAGAACTTTACAAGATTTCTTATCAGCCTAAACTCCTACTTATACTGAGTGTAACTCATTGCCACAGAGGACTTAGGTAGTTCACAGACTTGTCATATTTGAATCAAAAATAATATGTAGAATATACAAAGTCACTTAGCATGAACGAACATGCCAGTTAGCACGGCTGTACATCCATCAGACAGGCTTAAGTACATTCACTTTTTTTTTTTCCACTAATGCAAAGACTCATTGCAAAAGCTCATTAATGAATTTCTAGCAGAAACAGAATTCTTATTGCTATCACTTATTTAGTCACCAGAGAAATACATTTTTCCATTTTGATACTCGTGATTATGTTTATAAAAGCCTTAGATAACATCCATTGTATAAAAGGCATTGTGTAAGATTTTTTTAATTTAATTTACTGGAATATAAAATTCACTGTTTATTATCGTAAGCAACAGAAAATTTTAGCTGCCTCTACTGAAGAATTAACTAGGTGCAATCTGTAATGGATGCTTCAGCCTCTTTATAAATCAGCAAAAAAAAAAGTCCACCCTCTCACAAAAGAAAATCATCTTCTCTTGGCATCAGAAATAATGTTTTTTATCGACTCTGTGAATCAGATCTCTCAAGAGACTGTTAGCTAAATACAATGTCACTATTTTCATTAAATATGATTTAAACAATAGCTTAAAGTTAATTGCTGAATTATCAGTAGACTGAAGATTTAGATGTTCAATTCAAATCTTAAAGTTGTAAGAATGCCACTAAATCAATGTGTGAATAAAAGCAGTGCTTATGTTGGCAACAAGATATTTTTTGAGTGGCTATTGAAAAAGAGATATTTGGTAATGGTTTTTCAATAAGTATCATACAATTATGTGGATAGATGCTATAGCCTACCGTATGGCACTGCTTTTGAACCGATATATAATTTTATTTCCCATAAATCATATAATTGAATTAAGGACATTTTCTGCAAAATAAATCAGACCTGGACTGGTATGTATCTGTCTTCTTGTTCTGACTGCATTTGCTTTAACGAAAACCATTCTATCACAAAAGGAAATATTGCTACCATTTTGAGGGAAGGATTGTAAAGTAGGCTTTATTATTAATCTATAAGAAACTACTATTAAAGACTACATGTTGAAGAAATGCACTTCTTTCACTCCAGAAGCATGTCTCACAGTTTTGCTAATTAACTCAGTAACAGAGTAAAGATCGTATTTAGTAATCAGAGAAAAAAAAATATATATATATATGTTTACCCAGAGCTTTTATTACACCTGCCAATGTATTTTGCAGTTCACATCCTAATGGAGAAAAAGCCTAGAGCTCTAGGATTCAGTCTTGTAACCCATTTTGTTTGCTAGAATACATAGGTTCACATCTTGCCCCTCGTAAATTCAATGTGAGTTTTGTGGTTGACTTCATTAGGACTAAGATGAGACTAATGTGTACCTTATTTTTGACGTAAAAGAAGCTGAGAATCAGAGCAGCTGGAAGCACATTGGATGCATTAATCTGCAGCACTCCTAAATTAAACCATTTTGGCCTTAAACATAATTATACCAGATAGAGATTAAACACACCACACTGGATTTACTCTCTCTCTCTCCCCTTCCCTCAATTGATCTATTTTTTGTGCTAAACACCTGCTAAAAAGCTGTCAAAGGTGCTTAATGACACAGATTTAAGTAGAGTACAGTACATTCATCTGAGCAGAATTAATTTAAATAAAGGCCTCAGCATCTGTTCAGCTCAGTTTTTCTGGGGATCGAATGATTACAGGCAAGTAACACCCAAGTGCAACTTATTGATTAAGGGTACAGAAGGTGTCTTAGTGCCTTACCATGCCTCTAACACTGCCTTGCGTTTCCATTATGGAAGGGTTTAACTTAAAATTCTCAGTACTGCTTTTATTTTTAGCTTTGAAAAATCAGAATAATTTCTTCATGCAGGTCAGCATAGTGACCTGACAATTGCTCACTACTCTGTTGGTATAAGAGACATCAATTCTGAATTGGTTGGGTGGATTTCAGGGACACATTTATCACTGGTGCAATACACACACACCTTTTCCTCCTCAATCAGTGGAATCATGCCTACTTACTCCCAGCAAATTTCACTTTGTTTTCAAGTGACCTTTATTTCTAAAAATAGGCAGTGCCACAGAGGAGGTCAGTTTGCCTGCCTGATTAGCAGGCTGCTGATTCCCTGACTTGCTTCTGCAATCAATGCGCACTCCGACAAGGAGGAGAGCAGCACTCCCGAGCACTGCAGCAATACCGTTATTTTGGAAAGCATCAGTGGTCGCTTTTAGGAGAAGCTGGGTTTTTCATCTGGAGACAATCACATACCTGGCTGAAGTCAGTGAAACACGCAGCATTCATTCTCTCAGGACCAGAGGAAAGACCACGTAATGCCCCCTTAAGTAGCCAGATAGCTGCAGATGGCTCAGGTCGCTACACCAGGCATGAGGTGATGACATGAAATATTGCGGAAGGATTGCGTACGAGAGGCTCCCTAGCTGCAAAGCTGGCAGGCTTTTTCTGTTTATTTGTTTTAAATAAGCTATGTGTTATGCCTGGCAAGAAGAAACAAACAGTTTGAAAACCCTGTTCCAGGAGATCTTACATATTTCATAAACGGGAGTATAATGAGGAGTGTAATTTGGATGTGATACCAACTCACACATCCTGCAAGTTCTGCAGTAATGGTTCCCTGCTTACACCAAGCAGGCACAAGAAGAGTCAGATTTGTGCCAAATAGGCACAAACAGAATAACTGAACAAGTGTTCTCCCTCTGAAGCATCCACATCCAGTAAAAATCCCCCCAACTACTGCAGTTAAGTCTCTTTTCTCTGTATGGAAGACAGATGCCAATACTACTATCTGATAGGTCTACGGTGTCCATGCTCAGTACATCAACCTTTACTCTTCTCCCTGGCAAACTGAAGATTTTCAGCTCTCTAATCTTCAGGTTCATTTATCAGATGAGCTTCTAACTGCTCTTCAAGCTCCACAGCTTGGGTCCCAGTTACTGCTAGGAATGGAAATCCATAAAATCCAGATACCCAAAATTAACAGCCTGCAAATTGCTGAGTTTGAATATTCTACAATATTGTCTAGAATAGGAAGGAATATTTTATGTGCTTACAAACAAGTTGCTCTTATCATTTATATTTCAATATAAACTAAAAAAAAAAAAAAAAGGAAAAAGAAAAAAGTAAGGTACATACATAAGTCTTTTTCTCCTTACAAAGCTCCACTGGGACACAAAGTACAGCATACAGCTGAGACTAACAGACAAACAGAGCCAAAACTGAATGTTTCCATTCCTGTCTTCCTCAAAGCTATCCAGCCAACTACTCTCAAACAGGGAATTGGCAATGAAGAGAATTGCTAGGGGAAAATCACAAATTCTTGCTCATCTGGAAGAAAATGACCAAAGAAATATCTTTTGCATAATGCTCTTTGAAATAACCTAGATTCCTTGATCCAGTGGCTCTGCAATGGAGCTCTGAAAACACTCCATGCTGCAAGAGCCGCTTTGGGACAGAACTCAGAAGCTCTTAAAAAAAAGCAAAAAACAAACAAACAAACAAAACAACAAACAGTAGAAAGAAGGAAGGATCTTTTAGCTTGCATGCATTATGGTGTGTTGGTTTTCTCATGCTTGTAAATACAAGAATAAGCTACACTGGAATAACCCTCTTTTATACTGACACAGCTATATTCCATTGAGGAATCTGTAAAAGTTTTTAACTAATGCATATTAACACCGATGGAGAGAAGTAAAACAGCCAAACACATACACACACACACAAAATAAAAATAAAAATTAAAATAAAAAGCAAAACCAAAAGCACCAAAGCAATAAGTTTTTGGGGACTATTTTAACTGAAGCCAGTTCCTGAATTTCATCTGAGTACCAGCTTAGCAGCGAGGTCAAAGTACAAACATCTGTGTACACAAAATGCCCAGAAGACATCAGAGAGAAGACAAACATAGCTCATGCTGCTAAATCGTGTATAGTCTGAGACAGAAGAGGCCTGCTCATGCACATTGCTCAGATCTGCTTCCAGAAGTTCTGGTCGTCTTCCCAAATGAAGACTTACATCCCTTTGAGGACTGGCTGGGTCTGTGAATAAGCCGTGGTCAGCACCCAAAACCATCCCAGTAGGTCTCAGTTCTAACAGGTGCTGAACACCATCTGCTTTCATGAATGTCCATTGAAGATGCATAATAAGAAATACAGGTAGAAGGCCCTCCAACTTTGCAGGGCTGGAGAGTACTGTAGAGGTTTTCTTGTAATAATTATTCATAACAGCAGTTCCCCACGGTGTTCTCCATGAAAATAGTTCAAAATACTGTACCACAACAGGGAGGGGGAAATTGCAATAAAAATATCCTAGCCATAGTGCCTGTCAAGCCTTTCAGAATATGACATTTCTAATGAATATTTTAAGAAGATCACATGTTTTGATTGAGTTCTTTTTGGTAATTTCACTACATTTTATGATGAGGAAGGTTATTTATGATTGTTTGATGAATATTTTATGCTGAACACAAGTTGTGTGTTTGGCTATCAGCCTTTTCTGTTTAGAAAAGAAACTAACAAATGACTGAATATAGCATCATGATCTGTTATGATGAGGGAAGCAGGAGAAGGCGTTTGTGCAGGGGTGTAGTGTTGCCTCCTATAGGATGGCATCCGGATGCCACAGAGTTTACACTACTAAATATGAGATTTCACCATAACTCTTCAGCAAGCTTAATAAAATCTATAAGGCATAGAATAAGTTAAGTTTATGTCATTTCTACCCTTGAAACTTTAAGAGGAGCTCTGCTCAATAGCAATTGTGATTTAAAGGTGACCAGTCATTTTTAAAAGACTTTATATCTGCAATTTTCCTCATACACCCAAATGCAAAAAGAAAAAAGTATCAACTTACAGTTTAAGACTTGTTTTTAATGGAACAAACTGTGCTGCTGAGCAGCTTCCTTATTCACCTACAGATTTCTATAGTGAAGTATCACAAGGAATGAAAGCAATATTTCCTGCTCTATCAGTTCTTAACAAATTCAGATACATTTCCGAAGGTAGTGCACAGTTCAAGAACTTCATTGTTCAGCTTCGAGCTGTTTCCTAAAAATACTGGGAAACCTCATCACACTGTAAAAATTATTTTCCTACCAAAGAGGACAGAAGTAACTAGACTTTTTCATGATCTTCCTGGAATTTAGTATTAAATCGAAGTATTCACTTTCTGTTGAAGTCTGGTGTTCTGAACAGCGAAGGGTAGTGTTGCTATTTCAGGCACATCAGTCTTGCAATCCCCTCTCAGTGCAAGACTTCTGGGCACAGAGAACCCATCATGTCACCATTCATAACTCTAAGATTTTCTCCATCGCTATTTCCATTACCAGCCTCTATTCCAAGGTTTGTAACTTGGCAGCGAAAGTTTGTCTTGCAAAGTTTAAGGAACCCAAGAGCTATTTTCTTTTTTGCTACAGAATTATTTCTCTGGTTGTAGGAAACAGACAGGATTGCTTTTATGTTAAAAAAATACACAAAGAATCGAATGCCTGCAAACAACTGTACCAAGCAACTTGTCTATGAGAACTAATTGTTCTGTTACTCAAAACAGCAGTCTCTTGAGCCAGTTGACCTAAATGGTCACATTTTTTACAATGCACATTCCTTTCAATGGAATTTGTTACCGCATGCTAAAAAATTACTTAAATACATTGAATCATTGAATATTGGAGTATTAGACAGGCCATCATTATTAGTGATGAAAATGTATTATTTTATTTGTCTTCAGAGACTCACAAATACTGGGCTATAATTAGCCCTCAGTCATACCACTGTAAATTCAGAATAACTCTACTGATGCTATTGAGTTAATCCACGTGAATCCCAGTCTTAGGGAAGGCACAGGAACATAGATATGTGATTACAACATCCTGTGTTGGGCTGAACCTTTAGAGCACAACTGCATGGAGGGAAAGCCATGTCTACTGCCCTGTCCCCTACCGGGTGCGGAACAGGCAGCGGGACTGCCAGATCTCCCCAGTGCTCAGGAAGGGGGACGCTGGACCACCTCCCACAAAACTGCCACGAAGCTCGGCGTTAGGAATCGCAGCTTCACAAGCTTATCTTCCTCGTTGACTTTAAGGACTGCTCCTTTGGGAACAAAGTGCAAGAGACCGTAAATAACAATTAAAAATCAACAGCACAAGTAGACAATCTGATTACATGTTTGGCAGTGCTGAGTATTTTTCACATTATGTTAAGTCACTGAAATGGTGAACTTACAAGACAAGAAGATTGTAAGGGATATTCTCCAGCTAATCCGTGGAAATAATAAGAAAGAGCACCAGGCTGTGGCAGATCCCTAGTTCCTGCGGGTACCCAGCCATAGCAACTGTACGTGGCTTTGGACAGAGAGAGCTCTCCCTAGGGACAGCTGGTGAAGGTGCCACATCTCAGAGCACTCTGCGGGCTGAGCAGGGAAATCCTCATAGTCCTGGGCTCCTGGAAAACAGCAGCACAGGACTCCAATCCTATGTTTTAATTGGTACTTCTTACTTGAAAAGGGAGGGAAAAAGAAAAAAAAAAAAAACTTTTCCTTCCCCATTCTTATTCTCTTTTGAATAAGAAATACGTTTTAATAGATAAGTTTAAAAAAAAGTTAGGTAGAAGACAGAAAACTGGCAATGTGAATTAGTGAATTAAAGACAGATCTCAGAATTAAAGATGTAACTATAGCAGGAAAGAAATCAAACAAACAAGGCACTGCAAACGTGAGATGTGTGTTCCCAGTTTGAAGCCTGTTTGGCAGCACAAATGTTTAAACAGATGAAATTTCTAAAAAAGAAAGAAGAAGAAAGAAGAGTCACATTTAAACCTGCTGGAGAAAAAAAAATGTATTGATCATCTGATAACAATACTTTTCAGAAAATTAAGGAAGCAATATGTTCTTATGCATTGTGGTTTTAATAAGCATGATACCACAACAGAAAATAATAATTTTTTAAGTCCCAAATCCCCAAACAGAAAGAAAGAAGCTTCTCCAGTTTCTGTGACAGACCAGAAGAATGCTGCAGTGTCTGGGCAGAGGCTCTGCTAAGGGTAGGAGATTCCGTGGCTGTTCCTGCAGTTCCCCACCTTTTAGAACCAGGGCAATATCGTACTTGTTGAAGAGCAACAACACCACAGTATGCCTCATTAAATGCTGTTGAGCTTTTCTAAAAAGACATGTACAATTTTCTTCTTACTAGTTTCAAGATTATTGATGTCTTCTGTTTTTGCAATCATTAACACACTCATCCCTATCCCACATCACCCCACACCCCCCGAAAAAGAAAAAAAAAAAATCACACAAAGCACACACTGCCATGGAAGACATGGTTTAGAATCTGAAATGAGTGCTCTGTTTTATTCCAGCTCTTGCAATTGAAAGGCACATCTATAAACCTACCTCGAAACTAACATTTCAGTCGTACTGAAAATTTACCAAAGATCTTTATCAGAGTAAATTTGCATAGCTCCACAGACTACAGTAATAATTTGCTTCTTAGCCATTATTTCTTAGCCAGGCAAGATTTGTTTTGTTATCAAGACTGTGAAATTTTGTTTATCTGCTGCATCCAGGCTGGAGTCAGTCCTAAGCTGACGGCAAAGTTGCAGCCAAGTCACTGCAGCCTCAGCCGCTAGGCTCCACGGTTTATCCCAGCAGGAAGCCAAGAAATTAGAGGATGTGTAAATTGCTAATGCTGGTTGATCAGCTTTCCATGCTGCAGGTATATTGGTAGGCGAGTCGGAGAGGTATTGACCATTACAGCAGCAGGGGTGGCCCACCTGCAGTTTGCGTTTCAGCGTGACACAGCCACTACCGAGCTCCAAAAAGTCCATGAGCAGCACTAACGCACCCCGCGGTGGTGAAGGAACACATCTCATCCAGCTGCAATTTCATTAGGGGTTTGGCCTGAGTTATAGAGGAATAATGCTGGTGAACCTTTCCTCTGAATCCCACTCCTCCCTCCCCAAGGGGAGCACAGGGAGTCCACCTTCCCCTTCTGTATTAGTGGGGAAAGAGAAATTAACAAATATGTTGCAGCTTCCCAAGAAGGGAATTGGGAAGTGTGACTTGGTTTAAAATCAGGAGACAGGTCAGCACGCAGTTGCTAGCAGAGAAATGGTGAAATAGGCAAAAATGTGTTTAAAAAAAACAACGCCTGAAATCAGTAATTGCACAAAATGCAGCTATGGTAGCTTATATCAGAGGAAAATATTGCATAATAACCATAGAGAAATGAGTATCTCTACAGTGCAAAAAGAAAAAATATTTTCTTGTGTCGTTGGTTTAATTTCATGAACTCCTCAGATGTTTTGATCACCTTTTAGACATGAGAGAGTTAGCAATCTACTGTATAGTTCTGGTGGGCTCTGCTGCAAGCATCCATACCTGATCCCAAACATCAGCTGTTACATCTGGAAGTCATACATGAACATAGCATCACGAGGAACATCCTACGTTCATCAAATGAGACTGCAGCTCTTTCTGGCTACAAGCAACATTTCTGGCTGTGCAATGGAGATAACGGTACCATCACTTTCATTTCCCATTCCAGGGTGTAATCTAGTCTCTTGTGTGATTTAGGAAGGAGTCACTTGATCTATGGGGTGAGAAGTTACCGCTCCTGGAGGCGGATGCCAACTCCCACCAGCGGTGCAGCAGTGAACTTGGGGAACATCGATGTAACTTGCTTAGATGTTGGGAGTGCTCATGTAGGCGCCTAGGATACTTGGAAACATGGAAACTAGGATACTAGGAAACATGCAGCCTAGGATAATACAACCTCTTTGCCAGAAGCAAGAGTACTCTCCAATATATTGCAGGTAAGTCAGATAAGTTACAGAAAGCAACCGAGGGATCTTTAGCTTATATCTGCACAGCAACAAGAGGCAAACTTCCATTTAACATCCCACGGGGTAAACTCGGGCTGGAGCGGCTTTATTAGCTTCCCTGTAACCGTAATGAAGCTACGCTCCAGTTGTTCCTTAAGCCCTTATAATGCAAAGGTTTTAACACCTCGTTGCACTGCAGAATCAGGGCTGCCAATGTCCCAAGGAGGGATATGAACACACCAAGTTCTCCAGCGCTGCTGCGACAGGCTTGGGAAAAGAGAAATTTTACAAAGAGGTCGGATCTTGTTTTCACTGAGAAGCAGAGGATTTGTTTGAACAGAACATAGACATTACTGCTTTATTAACTTTAACTGGATAGGTATTTGACTTCAGTTTTAGTATTTTAGTAACCTAAGCATCATCTTTAAGTTTTAAATAGTTACACAAACATTTATCTACGCAAGCAAGCTTGATCTTTTTTATAAACCAGTGTAGTCAACAGAAAGACTTCCTGGGACTTCTAGAAGAACATGTAGGGCTAGACAAAGAGATAATTCTTTTTACAGATAAAAATCTGAATGTAAGGGATCCAAACAATTAAATTTTGTATCCCCAAGTGTTACATAAGACTTGATTTTTGCATCATTTACCGTAGTTTAGTACAATTGAGCAGTCACTCAGTATTTGTGGAGAGCAGTATTTCAGGAGGTAGTATTTCTCCTGTTTTTCAAGAAGCAAGTGACATTTTTCAGAAGCACCCTTTTAAACTTTATTTCCATTGAAGTGTGAAGTTTGGAGTAGTGTCATAGCAAGATAAGAGTTTAAGTCTCCTCTCCTTTCCCCAAGGATGTACACGAAATGGAGAAGTATGCTATATCTCACTAAGGAGCAAAAGATGCTAACCAGTATTTCCAGGAGCTTCTCTTTGGAATATTTTTTCACAAATCCAGTAGAACCCTACTTGCAGGACACTACCTCACTACCTCAGCCAACTCTCACTTTAATTAGACCTCTGTGCTCATCACCTCCTCTAAACGAGCAGGCAGGGGTACGCGTGCTGCCTCTGCTGGCTCTGCAGCAGCTCTCTGTACCCTCTGCAGCAATGGGATTCAGAGTCCCAGCTGCCTCAATTCCCTTCCCAAAGGCCATGGGTGACCCACTGGTCACTCAGGCATGCATCCACACCAAGTCCCAGACAACACAGCTTCTACATTTCCAGTCCTGCTCTTCCGTGAGGCACAACAGGGGCTCAACTCGGTTACCTGAACACAGGCACGAGGTGTCACCTCTGTGGCATCCAGGACATCCATAAGAGCTGGCAGACAGGACACTGAAGGCCCCAGTAGTGTATGCAATACCCTCGAGTTTTCCCATTCATCTCAAATGACACTAATTCACGTATTATATGCACACATTGAACTGAGCTCCATAGTCTTTGATGAGAACGGGGAGGGAAAAAAAAAAAAAAAGGCACATAACCTTTTATGTTAGCTAACGCCAAAAATGTAAGATCACGACAAAATAAAATGTATATGCATTCATCTGGCCCAGTTTCTTTCTCTTCTCAGAGGATATTTTGGATTCACCTGCACATACAGCTTCCCCAAATCCCAGTATTTCTCTCCATCTTCTCTGCAGACAGTTTCCCTTCCCCTTGGTAAGCATTTAGTAAAGTATCTCACTGGTGTGAAAATCTATTCCTGTGTTCTTCTCTCCTGTGAAAATATGTTCATGGCTTTGAATTCCCCATTAGCAAGTCTCCTTCTAATTGCCTTCCTCAGGCAAGCAACGTCCTTCTCTCCATGCTTTGCGTCTTCCTGCTTGGAGTTCAGATGTAACAAACTGGTTGAACCCAGCTAGCAGCAGTCTCTGACCAAGAGGGCTTCCTTTGACCCAGTGATCCTGAAATTTAATCACCTTCAGTAATTAGCCCAGCATCAGGTCCAAGAATCTTTGCTGGGCTTTGTCTGAACATGGAGGTGACAAACAACAGGGAAGGCAGCCGCGTGTCACACCGAAAAAGCTCGCTGTCTGACCCACAAATTCATCGAGTCCTCAGTATCAAAGCTAATTGCTCACAGCCAAATTTCCCAAACTCTTAGCATGTTTCATGAAATAACTTAGTCTAATTCTAAATGTCAACTGCAGATTGTATTCCGTGCACATGTATATCTATGTGAATACCCAGCTCCTTACTAAATGTCATTCAGCCACTTTTAGCAACATTCATATTCAAAATTATTCAGATCTTTATAAGTGCCTCAGTGACAAGGGAACTTGTACTCTCATGTCAGGTGCCACCGATGATCCAAACTGCATCTGTCATTAGACTTTGTTTTGCAATTATACGTGGCGATAGGCCCCTCTCCTGAGAGGTTTTCTACGTAGTCCACAAACCACATTGAAGCAGTGGGGCTCTGGTACAGAGAACTTAGATAACAGCAAAAACATCTAGTGGAAACCATCCCCCCCCTCCCCGATCTAAACTGAAGATAACTGCAAACACTAGTGCATCTGTGCATGCTGAACCTTTTGAAGCATTTCTTCTATTCTTTATTCATTGCCTCTTCAAGTAATTAGGATAAATATTGCCAAGTACGGTATGTTTAATACTAAAACACATTGTTCCACCCCACCCCCCCAACAATTTTATGTGTGCGCTCCCTGAACAGGAAAATCTTTTGTTCCGTGTGTGCAAGTCTGTCATTTGGGCATCCTGCTCCGCAGCTCGAGCCCCTAGGTGCTGCAGTCCTAAAAACGAACAAGGATCCTGACAGAGGACACCCCACCAAAAGCCAATTTTGCCTGCACTTAAGTCAAGATCACTTGGTAGCTACCTCAGTAGGAACAGATTCTGATCCGGAGTTATGAAAAATGCCCAACATCAAAATATACCAGCTTGTTCACATAAAAGATAGCAGCAAAGGACCTCTTTTTTTCTTTTTTAAAGCAATTATAGTGCTGCACTCAAAACACAGAACAATGGTCTCAGCACGAGGCCAGAAAGATTTGGAAACTGTAGAAAATATTTCAAGTTCATTAAATACCCTTAGGATGCAATAGCACAATATAAGCCATGAAAATAAATGTTGACATACAGAAAGCTATTTTTACATAATGACTATTAATTGTGAAGTTCCTCCTGGGCAGTAAATGATACAACTGTAACACCAGGAGAAGGGTAATTGCTTTGATTCAACATCCCAGTGTGTATTTCCAGAGCATTTAACAACAACAACAACGCCACACACACAAAAGACAACCCCCAAACACCTGAACAGCTGAACTCAGCTAACTGCTTGAAAGAGGTCTTTGCTATATTTCAGATTAGCAGCCAGCTCAGTCCCTCTAAAGTTTCCCTTGAAGCCTTGTACTTTACCATTTAACCTTGAGGCTGAATACTAATTTCTGTGCTGACCTATTTACATGGATTTATTGGCTCACTTTTTTCTTTTTTAAATAATTTGGTTCAATCTTTCAAAACAGGGCAGCTGGAACTTTCAAACACTTCCCCCCCTTCCCATGCATGACCTTTAAAAATACCTTTTCCTTCTTATATTGCTAAATGTTTCTCTTTACAGTCACACAAAGTCGTTTTAAGTGCTCTGTCTCTTTTGGAATCTCCATCCTATTTTTCAAGTTTCTTCACTCATAAAATTCAGCAACAAAAGAAAGTTATTATGCTCACTGAAATTTCCTGAAGAATAAGACAGCTATGACAAGTCAGCTACCGAACTGACACTTGTAACTCCTGAGTAAGTCCTACGAAGCCATTGAAACTTCCACAAATTTACCAATAAAACTGCTATTTCATAATGACAGCAGCGCGACCAATCTGAAAAGGCCACAGATCAGAACACTTGCAGGAAAATTACAAATCCTGTCTAAAATCTGAATTTTTGCTCCTGGTAAATTACTGCTCCTGGTGTGAGAACACATTGCTTACAGCTATTGACACCAGCTAGCTAGAACAAATCTCCTTGATTGAAAGTCAGTAATTATAACTAAAATAAATAAACCGCAACATGCTAGACTACAGAGCGGGGAAAATCCAGCAACTGGCATTGCTGTTGTCAGGTTAGCTTTGCTTACCGCTGTTATTCTAAAGGAGGAAATCATTGTAGTCCGTGTTTAAAAGAAAGACTCAAATAGAAACACACATCAGACCAACCTATAATGCTTGTTCACTTGCAAGATAAAGTCTAACTGTAGTATGCCTGGCACTTTACCTGTTCTGCCACACAGCTTCACGGCACAGGAAGCTTTGTCTGTCTCAAAATGATTTCCAGAAAGCACTTTCATGCAGCTAGCCCATCCTCAGACCCAGTAATTTGGACCATCCTCTCTTCTGCAAACTTGCTACAAAGGATGAAGGGGGTTAAAACATGTGGAGCAGCAAGCATGACAAATTGCAAAGCCAGAAGCACCTGGGTAACTCATTATTGCTGACAGCCCTAGTCAGTTTTTGCTACTTTTTCTTTTTTATTTATTTTTGTAACCAGATACTCCAGTAACCGTTCCTGGAAGAATGAAGGGCAGTAGTATACCCAAAGAGAGGTGAAGCGATTTAGAAGAGTATTTGTTGCTTATAAAAATAACCAGCAGGCAAGACACACGAAATAGCTGCAGCTGCTGGAAGCAAGAATCTTTCCAGCTATGTGACGAAAAAAAAAAAAAAAAAGCACCAGAATGACTGAAAAGAGATAAAAATGCTCTTACTGGGGAGCAGCACACTGACGTGTATACTTTACTACCTCCTGTAGTCGGAGTTTGGGTGGTTTTCTTTTCTCCTCGGTCACTTAAGCGAGAACACCGACTAACTGTGACCTCTAGCGGCCGCACGCCGCGCCGTAGGAGGGAAGCTGCCGAAGCCCTTCTGGGGGCACCGTGGGCATTTATCCCAACCTCTCTCCAAGTGTTTTATAGACAGAGGCCAAACAGCGATAAAATAATAGTGCTTAATCGCATTCTCCTTTAAAACAAGCGGCTCTACGGAATCACACGGCCATCCACGTCTTGTAAGGCATCCTGCAAACCTCAGCTGGGGGAGTAACATGGCAGCAGCAGCAAAGGCTGCCAAGAGAAATCCCTGAATCTGGAGCAGGAAAGAGCGGGGGTGGCGGAGCACTGCCCTAACCTGGGTGTCCTGTTACAGGCGGAGCCCCTGGGCCACAAAACCTCTGGGATCAGTGGGGAGAAGAGGCACTCACCTGCCCTCTGTCCTGGCAGCACGCCGACACCTGGAGGCATCGCCCCGAGGGGGAGAGCTCCGGGAGATGCTCCAGGTGGTGGCGAGCATAAAAAAAGGCTCAGCCCTGAAAGCCGGACTGTTAGGCTACCAGAGAGGGAGAGAGGCGAGAGTGGTGGAAGAGAGGAGCTCCCTGTGCGTGCTGCAGCCCCCTGAAATCCAAGCTCTGGAGGGCGGCCCGGATAGTGCCAGCTGGTGCCCGATGTAAGCCGCGGCGGGGCGTCGGAAAGCCGGCGGGGGGCCGGAGCGGGGCAGGGGGCGCCCGCTGCGCCTTTCGACTCTGCCCGCACGGCAAGGGAGGAGGAGGAGGAGGAGGAGCACCGCCTCCTCTTCCTCCCCCCCCCCCCCCTCCTCCTCCTCCAGATGTGCGCGGGGCCGCGGGACGCGCTCCCGGCGGCAGCCCCGCTGCCCCGTCTGGGGTCAGCCCTCCGCGGGAGGCGGCAGCGCCGCTCCGCATCCCCCTGCCCGGGCACCGCCGGCGGCCAACTTCGCCGGGGAGACCCGCCGGGGGGAGAGCCGCCTCCATCCCTCCCTCCCTCCCCGGTGCTGGCGGCGCCTCTCCCGCCCCCCCGGCTCTCCTCCCTCCATCCCTCCATCCCTCCCTCCTTCCCTCCATCCCTCCCTCGTTCCCTCCCCGCCCGCCCCGTCGCCGAGCGGGAGCCGCCAGCGGTGCGAGCGGAGCCGGAGCCGGGGCTGCCGCTGCCGCCCCCCGCCTCGCCCGGCCCGGCCCCTGCCCCTCTTCCTCCTCCTCCTCTTCCTCCTCCTCCTCCGTCCCGCCCAAGCCATGAACTTTGGCCGCGGCCCCCCGGTGGTGTTGAACGTCGGGGGCACCCGGTACTCCTTCTCCCGGGAGGTGCTGAAGGATTTCCCGCTGCGGCGGGTGAGCCGCCTGCACGGCTGCCTGTCGGAGCAGGACGTGCTGGAGGTGTGCGACGACTACGACCGGGAGCGGAACGAGTATTTCTTCGACCGGCACTCGGAGGCTTTCGGCTTCATCATGCTCTACGTGCGGCACGGCCACCTGCGCTTCGTGCCGCACATGTGCGAGCTCTCCTTCTACAACGAGCTGCTCTACTGGGGGCTGGAGGGCTCCCACCTCGACTACTGCTGCCAGCGCCGCCTCGACGACCGCCTGGCCGAGTCGCGGCCCTATTACTGCCCCGAGGAGCCGGCGGGGGACGCGGGCGGCGACCCCCGGGCCAAGGGGCGGCGGGCGGCGGGGGGCGAGGGCGGCAAGTGGCTGGAGAGGATGCGGAGGACTTTCGAGGAGCCCACGTCTTCCCTGGCCGCCCAGGTCCTGGCCACCGTCTCCATCCTCTTCGTCATCGTGTCCATGGTGGTGCTGTGCGCCAGCACCCTGCCCGAGTGGCGGGCGCCGGAGAACCGCAGCGTGGAGGAGCAGAGCAGGTACACAGCAGAGTCAGTGAGGGAGCCCTCAGGGTAGGAGGATCCTTTATTTTCCCGCTGTCCGCCCCCTCCCAGTGTGTCCCGTCCGCTGTGTCCCGCCGCTCGTCGCGATGCTCTGGAGGTCTCGGGGGGTCGGGGCCGCGCCGCTTCCCCGCCTGCACCCCCTGAACCCCGAAATCAGCCCGGGGACGGGGAATAGGGGGGCTCGGGGGACCCGGAGCGGAGCCGGAGCGATCGGGACGCGGCTCCCGCTCCTCCAAAGGCGCCGGCCCCTCTTGTCTCAGCACTGCCGTGCCCCCCTTTGGAGGCCCGGGGGGCTCCTCACCCACGTAGGGAGGCTCCCACGCCCAGGAAATCATGATAGACCCCCTCTTCGTGGGGGAGATAAAAAAAAAAAAAAAAAAAAGGAAAATAAAGCCCTGAAAGAAAGCAGCTCCCTTCGCTTTTACTTGGGGAAGAGCGCGCTGTGTGTGTTCGCACAGGAGCACACCCTGTATTAGGGAGCTGATCTGGGAACACCTCGCATGGGGCGGCAGCTGGACCCCATTCCTCTGCCACTCAGCTCCTCTGTATAGAGGCACCGGAGATGATCAGCCTGAGCATTAAGCTCCTGCAGATGCATTGCACAGTGCCCCAGGGTATGAACATATAGCAGATGTGTACATTTCCTTTAGACAAAACGCATGTAAAGACACTAACATTGTGAAACAGCTGCAGCAACGAGGGCATGGGTGTATAAGGCTCAGTCTTGGTGTTACACCAGTCAGAGCAAGGCCTTTTTTTTTTTTTTTTTTTTAAATCATCTTTGTGACCTCACCTCAGGGTTACATCGATGCGACTCTGCTGACTTCAGTACCATTGCTCTCCATCTTCCGTTCTCTAGAGAACAGGATCAGGACCATTCCAGTAAGACTTCTCTCGTAAATAAGATTCAGATACAGATATTATAAAAGTAAACATTTCTCATGTTTTCCACCTTCTCCATTAGTTTAAAACAAATACAGTATTCAACAAAAGTTTTCAGCTTCTACTCTGCTAAGGGGGTCCTACAGTGAAATTGCAGCCTAGTCATTATGAAGTTACCATCCTTTACCGTGGAGTTAATTGGAATGTGATATATTATATCTTAGTAGCCAAATTAATTCCTTGGAAAGTATTTTCATAGTTTCCATTAACTTAATGGAAAGTGCACCTGTATTTCTGTTTGTAGCCAAGCCAAAGCATTAATCATATGAACAAAAAGAAAGCAGATACAGACTGAGAAGCTGTTGATTCCTGCCTACATGCAGATATGTCAAAAGTTCCTCTTACAGGTTCTTCCAGTTAAAAAACCTTAATCTTTGCTGTTACTTCAAAGAGGGGATGCTCTGAGTGATCTCTGCTTAAGGCAGCAAGCTGCTTAGACACCCCCCAATACATAGCTGAAAATATACACAACAGCAATGATAGCATAAATGACTTTGGTCATATCTTTGATCGCATCTTTATGATGTGTAAGTTAACAATTTTTCACTTACTGGGAGTTGCAGATGAACAAGGCAGATGACATGTAATTTTTCTTTCATAGTGCCTTCATCTTCAAGAACCTGTGTAGATATACACATGATTTTACTCCTCTGAGTGACTAAACTGTGTACCAAGCATTTGAAGGATAAGGTCCTAAGTATTTGTGGGACAGTGTGTAGCCAAGCACTTGTCAGGGCACTGAAGGCTACTTTTAAAAAAGAAAGGACCCTGTCAATGACAGGGTGAGTTTTTTTTTTTTAGGACCAGCTGCAGCAGTCTATGGAATTGCAATTAAAAAAAGAAAAAAGGGGGGGGTATAAATAAAAGTTGCTATTGAACAGTTTCTAACCCTTTTCTTGCAAAAATCTCGTTGCAGATGAGCACTAAATACAGGCTGGCTCATTTTGCGTGTGTCTTCACCCATGTGCTATCACTGCAAATGTGAATCAATAGCTATTTAATGGTGAACACACTGAAAACAGATACAAACGTGTTCCTCTCTGTCCACAGCTTGTCACCTGCTGAGGTGGCCTTGTTCTCTTACAGGAGCTACTCCTTTCTTTATTGTGTATGCAGCGTCATGACTAAAAAGCCTGCAATATCTGGAAAAAAGGAGTGAGCTACGATTAATTTTGAGCGATCCAGTTAAGTTACAACTACTTACACTTGCCAAAGGATTTGTGTACTCTGGCGATGCCATCCATCCTAAGTGAGAGTGCTTGTAAACACCTGGCTGCTAGTTCCTGATCTATCTAAAAGTCTGAAGCCAAATCCTGGCTTTTGTTTATTAAGCAAGGTATCTCATTAAAATAAAGTTCTATCTAACATGATAATACAACAGTATTTTTCTCAAGAGAAGTTGTGATATTACTGCTGTAAGCAAGTAGGTTTTGACATACAGCACTATAATTACTAGTACAAAGACTACATTATCGTAAAAACATATTTTGAAAACTTTTAAAAATGAAAAGTGAATGGGCTTATCTAGAACTCCTTAGAATGAAGACTTTGGGTGTAACCAACTATTAGATCAGTATGAGCCAGTGCTTAGAAGAGGTGAGAATTACCTCTGGAAATTAAGCAACCCTAAAATCTCTCTGGTATTTTCGGTCTCTCATAGGCTTACCAATAAAAAAACAACTGTCCTTTCCTCAATGTTATGTTACTTACAGTTTGCAAAGGTGCCACACGGGTAACTTCTGTGGCTGAGCTGCGGTAACCATCCCCAGAACCACTCAGGGCAGCTGTAGTGAAAACAGCTCTACTGGGGTGTCTCCACCTTATCTGGACATCATTTCTAGAGGCGAGGCGGTAACTAACTCCTTATAATTTACAAAATCAGCCTCTTTAATGAGGTTTGTGATAAGGGTTACTACTGCTGCCAATTAATACCAGCTGAGTTTATTATTTCTTTTTGTTATTATTACAGAAACACCTCTTCACCAGAAGAATTGAGTCCACCCAGCTTTTCCCATATCTTTCTCAGAAACCCTTATGTTGTTATAACTTTTCATTATGACCATGCTGTCAAAAGGTGAACAGCGCATGGCTGTTTCTGATCCTTTGCAGTAATCCCCTTCAGAGGGCAACAGAAAACTCTGAGGCTTTTTAAGGAGAGGGATGAAGAATCTGACCTCTGAATTTCACAGATCTCAGGGACACTGATAATATAATTCCCTGACTTGCAGAGGGATTGCCTTCCCCAGGTCCATGCTTAGGACGAGGAAGGAGTTATTGAAATTTTCTTGCATTTTATGATTTTGCTCTCTTCCCTGTCTTGGCATGTTTCACTTACCAGAGCTAAAGATTTGCATCAGATTTGCACAGTTTAGGAGCAGACAGCAGGGACACCTGTCTCCCCTTCTGTTGCTTCTGGCAATTTCAAGTCATCTTTGCTCTCTTCTGATCAATGCCAACAGATGCATGCTGTGAGTCTCTGGTCAGGGACTCATCCATTAACTGATCATAAGCATAATCTTTTGGGGAGAGTTTAAGCTTGTAATAAGAAGTCATTTGAAGCTGCTTGACTTAAAGCCAGTATAGTTCTATCTACCCATCTTTAAACTATTTTTCTAAATTAAATACGAATAGTTAGCACAAGAAGAGACTGTTGCCCCTTTTTTACTTACAGAATCATGATTAAATTTGTACTGAAATAATCCCTCAGTTGTAAAGCATGTATGATTGCCGTGCTGTTAAGCAAAAACAAATAAACACAGTAACTTCTCCAAACAGCATTTCTCAACAGATGCCAGTGGGCTTTTTTCATCTCTGCAAAACATCAGCTTAAGAAGTTGCATTTGAAATGCACAAAAATCATTATTATTTCAGAACACCCAAATGTTCATGCCCAACACCCATTCATAAAAATAAGACATTCTTTCTTGCGTAAGATCCAGCCTGAACACCATATTTTTGCCTAAGTTCTAAAAGTAGGCTGAAAGTCATGCATGGAACTACAGACCCAATTTAAAAACACAGATGTGGATTCTTCTAACGAATTTAACAGAGTTTTGAAAAATAGAGATAACACAAAGAACAGACATGCATCACTTCCTGGCTACAGGGGAACCTCAACAACCTCACCAGGGCTAGCTGCTACTCCTGTGAGCAAAGTATACGGAAAAGATGCTGAGGACACCAGGGCTGGGATGTTCAACTCCAGGTGTTCCCTGAGAGCTGTGGAGCATTGGCCCCTCTCCTTCCCAGGGTAGTGCTGGTCATTACACGCCCCCCCCCCTGCCCAGGAGGCATGCACCGGCATGTAATGCATCGGGAAATATTATTGCTATCAAAACAGGGACATAAAGGAAAAACACCAGCAAGGTTTTTAATGCAGTGAAACTAGCTGTTCTGTTGCCCTTGCTCTGCAGTTTGTAGCGAGGCAGAAATCCTGTTGATTTCAAAAGGATTAAAAAAGACCTTTTGCTGAAATGGGTTGGAGTCTTCCTGAGCAGGAATTTGATCATTCTCACTACTGCTTGGACATTTTTCAGGCTTAATGTATCTTACATGGCTTTAGCAACAATTTATCAAATCAGTGCTGACAGACCTTGATCCTGTCATATACTGTCTTTAACCGTATCATCTGTTTTCCTCGTGTGTCCTGTTGATATGTATGTTTTATTTACAAGTTTAATCAGTAATAGTGCCACTAATGAATATTTTGGGGAGATTTCAACTGACTCACCAGTGGATATTAAAAGTATACAAATTAGCATGCTGGGCCAAAGTGTAATGCTAAGTTGAAATACTTTATGATGTTTCCAATGTGATTTTTTTTAGCATAATAAAATAGTCTTGTTAGTGCATGAAAAAATTTTCAAGCAGTTTAACTCAGTGTACATAAAATAGCCTATTCTGAAAGGTTGTTATCAGATGGAACAGAAAATTAAACAGTAACTGAATTACAGTAAAAATGAGGCTCACAAAGGCTTTATTTTCAGTTTATGGACAAAACACTCATTAAAGAAATCTTGAAAACCTGTTAAGTACCAAGAGGCTTACAATTTCAGGAAAAAAAAAACACCACTCTTTCATGTACTTAGGTCTAGGCCAATGGGCAGTAAGTTTGAGCAGAAATAACCCATAACTTATTAAAAACTAGGACTTAATATTCTCCAATTATTCCAATTTTATGGGGAATCTTTAAGGAAACACTTAATAGACTTGTTTTTAATTTCCCAGCTCCTTCTTGAATACCAGCTATTTTAAAACTGAACAGATAAAAAAAAAAAAACAACAAACCAGAATAGGTACTACCTTTTACCAAATAAAGCTCATGATTTAATCATATAGCTACAGATGCTTAAAGAGCATATTATTTCATGAACAGGCAGTCTGTCATGTAAATATGCAGCAAATATTTTAAGAATTGATTGCAGAAGATACAGTTACTTTAGTCTTCCAAGTGAATGCATTTTAGTTGGCCTTAAAAAAAACTTAATTTAGTATGAAGTAAAGGACTTAATTTTGGTTTTCTTATTAAATGTTATTTCTCCATTCACAAGGATATAACTTAGTTACAAAGATAAGTCACTGTAAGGGAGAGGGAGACTTAATCTGAAAGTAGAAACATAGTATGTAGCACTCCAGCTTTCACAACAGGCCAGAGGTTTCTAGTTGTGCTCACCTAAGCACTTACGCACTTAGGTGATTCATCAGGACTGCTGAAACCTATCTACAAAAGCAAAAAAGAGTGACACGAGAGGAGGAACAACACGTTTCACTAGTGGCTAAGTAGTAGGAAAGACCCTTCTTTATCATCTCCCTAGCCAGGTTGTGTAATTGCTGAGAAAGAACAACAGATAAAAAAAATGGAGACATTGAAGTGCAATATGTTGTCAAGTGGCAGCAATACATCTCCACTATCTTGATCTTGCTTTGTCATTTTTGCATCAAGTACTGTTTCTTAGCTGTCTTGTAGTCTGTTCTACAACAAAAGACTCTCCAGTCCTCCCTATTGAAGTATAATTGATTTACAGTTTCTCTTGTGCTAAGGACCAACAGAGTAAAACAACAGATTGATCACATTTCATCTAACATGGATTTTTACTTGCACAACTACTCCCCAAAGTTATACCAGACCTCTGAATCAATATTGATTCATAAAGATAACTTCTACGATATCACAACTATTAGGACCTAGCTTCCTCAAAGCTTGACTCAGAGATAACCCGCCTAATTTGTGATAAAATCAAGAAATTACGCCTTCAATGTTATAGAGGCATCAGGAAATACCAATTGAAACAGCTTTAAATTGTAAAATTAAGAATTGCTTTTTCATGTAAATGCTCAACGTCATAGGCATAACTACCAGACAAATCTCATAAGATATAATGGAATGGAGTTTGTCAGAATTGTAGAATATTCCTGGCTGCAAATTTATTTCCAGATGCATTTTTTTCTTTTAACAATTATGAGTTCTCAAATAGCCAACTTTAAGGACATTCAGCTTTTTTCAGTGTGTCCATTACCACGATCTTGCTGTCTGGCTACTTTTACTAGAGAAACTCTTATATATTTCCTTGTCATGTATATTAAAATGGTTGAAGTGAATTTACCCACTAACATTTTTTTCTTGATTTTTCAACATGAAGGAATGATAATCCATTCATATGAACACTTGCATACATTCAGTACAAGATTTGTTTAGATGACATTATGACCTGAATTTTCTTTTACCAAACAAATTGGCATGACAGTTCCCACTGCCGTTATTAACAGAAACACGAATATCTTCAAAAGCTTAATTTTTAAGAGAACACTTAATTCTTCAGAAGAAGCTATTTTTAAAATTCAGAGGTCTTTACAACAGAAGTTGCAACCATGAACAAGTATTTTATAAGCCCTTTATTACGAAAGGCCTCTTGCTTACAGGACTTTCATTGTTATTCATGAATCATGAATAACAAGGTCATAGCAAGGTCTGATTTTATGTAACTACTTCCCTGAGTAGTTAATTCATGTCCATTTAAATTTTCTGTGGCTGGAATTATGGCGTAACTTACGACTTTATGTCGACTGACTATTACTGTTGCCTCTACTATTTCACATAAAACTAAAGTGAATGAATGAATAAAATGAAATTAATAAATAAAATTTTAGCGTATGACGCTTTTATGAGAGTTGGTTTATAGAGTCTAGTAGTATAATTACAGGAGTTACAGAAGACTTTGTTCTTCTAGCAGGCCACTGTTTTAATAACAACAACAGATTTCAGAAATGGTAACTAAAAAAGAAAACGTGTTAGGGAAACAAAATTTTATGTTTCAAATGACAGATTATTACTTACAAATCACTACTGTTTCTGTAGACAATACCTTGTTAGGATCCCTGCAGTAGAAAGAAAAATCTCTGGTTTCATCTAGCATTTTCAATCTCCAATTTCATCTCACTTTGCTTTCAGACCTGTTGGTAGAGATGGCACTGATAAGTGGCTTTTTCTTTACACAAAAAGTTATTGAAAAAAGATAAGCAAACAAAGGAAAGAGGGAAATATTAGCTCCCATTCCCTCCCACGTTAAATAAGTGAGTGTAGTTTGAAATCTTAAGAAAAGGGTTATTTTGATACCCATTTCTACCTTCTAGTGGTTTCAGGCTGAGAATGTTCTCAAGTCTCACGTGCTGCACTGGGATTTTAAAACATTCAGAAATATAATGAAATCACCCTCCAGGACAGCAATGCTTTCTTTAATCAGGGCTGCTATTTGTATTTGGCAAGAAGATGATCTTGCCTATTGCTTTGCTTACTTTGACATTTTACTGTGACACAGTTTAGGGGGAGTTACATTTAAAAGAAAAAAAAAAACTTCAGTAATGCCAAGCCTAGCAGTAAATGGAAGGACACAAGCTTATTACTTTGGTACTATGTGTACCCAACTGTGAAGAATAAAATATCACCTGTATTTAGTGTCGATATTATAAAGTTTTGAATACAGTTCTAGGTTAGCCTCTGTTTAGGATGCAAATAAGACCGGTTTCGACTGGTTCTTGAAGAGCCAATTTGCATGAATTATCTGATGCAAAAGCTGATTTCCACCTACTCCATCTTCACTTTCATTTCAGTTTAGCAATCTGGTTCAACACATTGCTAGTTCACTGATCCACAGTCCTTGGCATTCGTAAGTGGATCAGTTCTCACAGATTTTAAACAAAAACAAACAAAGTATTCTAGATTATGTTACGCACTGGCACTCCATCATTTCCTGCAGGGTTCCAGATTTTGCAGGCATGTGCATCCAGTATTAGGACTAGAATCTGTAATTCACAGAAAGTGATCAGTGACGGGGTTCTTAGCACAGATCAGTTTAAACTCTGCACTAGATCCTAAGGTTAGTTGCTGAAATCTGGTGTTACATGCTCAGAATAAGAATAGCGTGGCTTTCTGTTTGTCGCTTGTGAAGGACTGAATGTCAATTTGGTAATGTCCATGAAAAAACAAACCGGCACTAAAGCCTTTCCTCAGAACATAAATACTGTACTTTGTTTCTTTTGACAGGATAATTGAAGCTATCTGCATAGGCTGGTTCACTGCAGAGTGCATTGTGAGGTTCATCGTTTCAAAAAACAAGTGTGAGTTTGTCAGAAGACCTCTCAACATCATTGATTTACTGGCAATTACTCCTTACTACATCTCTGTTCTAATGACAGTTTTTACAGGGGAAAACTCGCAGCTTCAGAGGGCTGGAGTCACCCTGAGGGTCTTAAGAATGATGAGGATTTTTTGGGTGATTAAACTGGCTCGTCATTTCATTGGCCTTCAAACACTTGGTTTGACTCTGAAGCGTTGTTACAGAGAGATGGTGATGCTCCTTGTCTTTATCTGTGTTGCTATGGCAATTTTCAGTGCACTTTCCCAGCTTCTTGAAAATGGGCTGGACTTGGGAACAAAGAATAAGGATTATGCCAGCATCCCTGCTGCTTGTTGGTGGGTGATCATCTCTATGACCACGGTTGGTTATGGTGACATGTGTCCCATCACTGTACCAGGAAGGATTCTCGGAGGAATTTGCGTGGTTAGTGGCATCGTTTTACTAGCCTTGCCAATCACCTTCATTTATCATAGCTTCGTGCAGTGTTACCATGAGCTCAAGTTCCGGTCTGCTCGGTACAGTAGAAGCCTCTCAGCTGAATTCTTAAATTGACCAAACTTGAGTTCCGTTGTAGTTACTTGCTAAGCTTTGTCTTAGGAGAAGATGGCGGAAAGTCTCTTCACGTGTCCTCCTTGACTGGATGGTCCTATGGAACAACATTCTCGCCAGCCTGGAGAAAGCCCATCACCATTCAGACAGGAAGGATAACCACCTGCCTTGGGCACCTTGCAAGGAGAGAGAGTGATGTTTCAAATTTGAGAGAACAACACAAGAGGATTCAGAAGTCCTCCACCAGACCAGTTTGGTCTTCAGTTTGCCTTTCCACACAAAAGCAGAACAAAAAATATGTTTAACATTGAGATTCGTCATTCCCATAATTACATCCTATATCATTCAAAGCAATGTGTAGCAGAAGATTTTCAAAGATTACAAAATCTAAATGCTCTGTAGAGGCATCATATTTTCTTGCCTGAAGTATCTCCACTTCTAACCCAGATAACCAAACTAGATACTTGAAGGAGAATTGCTGCTACTTTTGAGCTTCACAACACAGTACAGCTGGTTCTGTGACTTAGAAAAGATGAAGAATATAGGCCAGTAGGGAAAAAAATCTTGAGATCTGATTCTGATCTTTGATGAAGCACACAAATTTTCCATAAAAAAACAGTGGAGTCAGTGTCTTTGCTCTGAATTTATGATGGAATAACTAAAGAGTGCATATACCTTTGAACGTTGTAGCAAGGACTTCCTTAACCACAGTTACTTTCTTCTCTGGAACCAAATCTTTAATAGAAGCGTGGTACTTTATAAAGGTCAGCATAAAAATTCGGGCATCGATAAATATATTTTCTGGTAGCTTACTGGGGGAGCTATCCAAATTTTACATACACTCAGTTCAACTCCATCCACCTGAAGTTATATATTCATAAACATATTTTTTGCCCATTTAAACAAACATATATATCGTAGTGAAAGTCTTCTAAGACCAATTATAAGATTCCATCACTTGAAACAGTCTGGAGAAAGCACTGGAAAACAAGAGTAGCTGTTCCCTGTCAGATGAGACTCATCATCATCTTGAAATTCAGCAATCCTTACAGAAGCATACATTTTACTTTCATAGAAGTTTTAAAAACAACTGTAAAAAGCCCAAAAGAGATCAAAGAAAGTAAAATATAGAAGTGTAAGTTGCGCTTGGCAAAAGGGTATATTCTCCAATGTAACTAGAAAATTAAAATGAATCAAGTTAGGTTCTGAAATATTGTTCACTACATTTCTTGTGTAGTACTGCTAAATAGCCTTGTTCAGTATAATTCTGAAAAGCTGCTATGTAGAACTGTGCAGTTGGATACTAAAACATATTTAGGTACAGCTTTACAAATTTGGGTACCAATAAACATCATTATTAACCTGGAAGTTCAGAGTCATCGGCATAGTTGAATTTGATGTGCTTGCCTGAAAATAATGCGTTTACTATTACTGTGCTGTAAAAGCATCTTTTATATATGTATTTGTTAACAGCTCTAGAAATAAAATGAGTACCACCTAGAAAACACATCTCTGGAACTGCTCACTCAAATAGAAATGCCACGTTGGTCAATGACCAGTATGTTGAAGGCTCTACCATGAAAAGAGCACTCAAGACTTGAAAAAACTCATTTAGTATTTTAAGTGGTCTTAGTCTTAAGTAGTCTTAAGGAATTACATTGCAAATACAATTTTTCTGAAGATCTGAAAAGAACTTTAGTAGCCTCCTCACAGACGAGCTCGACAATTCCTTCAGTAGTTTTTAAAGAACACATTATTAAGTAATGTTACAGACATACCTCTGTTTCTTGCCACTGACGTTTTGGCGTTCAGCTCTAACTTCCCTATACTGCTATATTTATGCCTTTTGTATTGAAATTATGTAGTTCAGGAACGTGCTCTTGCATCCACAGAGAGGTAAATATCAGCAAAAAGTTCTGTCTTAGGTGAGATTCACAGCTGATGTTAGCTAGCTAAGTAGCAACTTCAGAGACACTTAGATGTTTTACACCAGCGGAGATGCTGGCTCTGTATTCCTGCATGTGTACCTATATATATCCTGCATATATTATACATTATTGTCAGTTGAAATGTTTTCTCCTCCTTACAAAAAAAATTCCTTCTTGACAAAATTGAAATTTCAGACTTCAATCCAAACAGAGCTGATTGAAGAAAATGACATTTTCATCTTCTAATGAAAAGTTTATTTTGACAGTATCAGAAAAAAAAAAAAAACTTTTCAAGGAGAAAACCTTTATTTTTTATACTTTTCTCCACTTTTTTTCCATTAAAAATGAAAAAAAAAACACGTAATAACTTTGCCCTACAGATTTTCATATGCTGTTTTCCAAGTATTAATGCTTGGGAAAAAATACCAATAAAACTCCTTAAAATTTACTTTGCCTTTTGTCCTTGTATTGTATTTAACCAAACCAATGGTCTGGGGTAGAACCCTCCTCTCACAAAACACCCCATCCTCAGGATGACAATAGTTTGAAATCAGCACACAACACAAATGTACTTTGAAGTACGTTGCAATCTTGATTTCAAGACAAAATAAAATGCATTTCAGCACTACGTGTAAATCTAACTTTTTGTACAAAGGAAAGAATACAAACTAATGCACATAACTTCTGAATACCAGTTTGCATCACGAATCATTTTGTATAAGCAATTAAAGATGGGAAGTTTTCAAAGATGAACAGATCCAGGCTATATCTGGTACACAAACAAAATGATCCTTTATGATTGTTTTCCAGCTAAAGAATCCCTTCCCCAGTGTAAAAAGATTATCTACTGAAAATAATTGTGTAACAGAAAACGTCTGTGGAGATTATATACTTTTTTAAAACAGTTTATGTTCATTTTTTGTATGGCAAAATGTGGACAGAATAACCTTTATGTATTTTTGAGTTATAATAAAATATTATTTTGAAACTGCTCTCTTTATAAGCCCACTAAGGAGAGATACTGTCGTGTTTTTTTTTTTTAATTATTATTATTTTTTGCTGTTGTATTATGGTTATCAGTATGTAGCCTTTAGTTTCCTTAGAAACCAAGTTGAAGTAACGTGATCTCAATGGTAACTTTAAAACAGAATTTTATAGTAAATAAATAGGGTACATGTTACATTTTCAATGGTCAATTTTCTGTGGTCTAGAATAAGTGTATCTTTAAACAGGTGACGCTTTTACTGAAAGTGTACTTGAGACCACGTTTTATGCAGACATTGGGTGCAGAGCTTTCTTTCCAAATTACAGCATTTCAAAGCCAAATGAGGACAAAGTGGCTCATTTCTAATAATTGCCCGTTTGAAGCCAACACAGTAAAAATATTTCATGGATAGTACCTCTTTCATTATTTGAAACATTTACAGTTGGAATGAATTAGATAAAATACAAATATAATAAAACTAGGCATAAATAAAGAGAACTTACATAATTGTGACCCAGCCTGTTTGTCTAAAGCTAAACCCATGCCAATGAATTTTGAACTGTCATTAAACACCTTGATGACAGCAAAGGTTAATCACACTTACATACTAGGTTCGATCCTTAGGACTGACCTACTGGGAACTGTATATTGGCTGCAGTCCTTCAAGGTGCTCAGTGCCACTTAAAAACATTTGATCATTACTGAAATCGCTGTAATTGAAAGGTGCCCACAATATATCTTCCTTCTACAGTTCCACATAAAGCACCATCCCCAAAATAACAAAGAATGGAAGAACGTAATTTCCTTTGATGTAAGGCTATAAAGGGATACTGTTTTTATGAACACCTTCCAAAAAACAAACAAACAAAACAAAAAAACAAACCCAATTAACTCAATCAACTGATGATTTTAAAGTTTTACTAGCCCAGGGATCAGCCATTTAAATATGTGATATTCATTCTTACTGTACAGTGGTTGATCCTGGTGTACATAGAGCAAGCTTGATGAAGATAAAATCCTGTATACCCACCTTGATACCCACATATTTAAGGGAAAAGGTACAGGGTTTTAACATTATATACGAAATTTGGTCCCCGTAGAGGAATCAGTTTTCAGCTTTTTTAGTGTTCAACCCTGATGTTTCTGAAATAAAACTCAAGTCCTTACAGAATCAAGTCACTTGGTCTCTTCCCCTCTGTGTAGTGCCCACAAAATCGTACAAGTCCTAAATGCCTGCCAGAAGCAGCGATGCACATGCAGCAGCCACTGAATTCAGTGGTCACAGCAGCGAGTCTCCTGCGAACTGGCAAGATGAACAAGGACTGCTCTGCTCTGAATTTTCTCCCAGATAAGAGGTTCAGGATAAAACTCCCAATTAAAATTTTGGCCTTCTGATGTACCTTGACTTTTTTAGTATTATCCTTCCAAATATGCTTCTGAGATGTTTGACGGAAAACAACCTTAGCTCTGCACAGCAAAAAAAGAAAAAGATTATGTTGCTCTATTTAAAAAAAAAAAATTAAAAATCGCTGATTTTAAAAAAGGAAATTCTTCAGAAAACATTTTCTGTTATTTGTTTGTAAAAGCAAACATACACATCAGTATATGTGACGCTAGTTCCTGCTAGGTAAAACAGATCCCTGTTTATAATAAGGAGTCTTCCTTAAGTGAGAAAGGCAAAAAAAAGTCTTCTGGTTTTGCTAGATCTACAGTTGTTTATGTCAGCTCATGATTTGCCCCAGCACATGTGGAAGAAACAACATAACACCTGTTCTATAGTGGAAAGCTAATATCTTGTATGGCTTGTGAAGCGCAACACCAAGTAGGGAATATCTTTTGTAGATGATGTAATAGGTTAAGCATCAAGAAGGCTGCCCAGGGAGCAAGCACAACTGACAAGTACAAATATGCTTGACAAGAAATTTTAAGAGCCGCAGAGGAAACTTTGGTCAAATTAATAAAATATGGATGTTTGCAACTACACATTTTTGACTCCTTTATTCTTTACAGGCTCAAAGGTTTATAATTTTGTAGAACATTAATTTTATATATTGTTTGCTTCTCTGTAAAGAAAAATATATACTATCATTTGGAAAGGTAATGAATGTTTTCTTGATGTGAATACAGAATTCGACGCGTAAAATCACAAAATAAAATTTACTGGGTTTGTTGATTATTTCATATACTAGGGGTCAAGACAAACATGCTCAATTGCGTAAAATGCGTTCTTTTCAACAAGTGAATTCTGTGGCTATTCATATTGGTATTGTACCTCAGAAAAAACTTTTTCCTTTAGCAATTTCTGGCTACTGAGAAGTTTGCCATTTAGGACATAGGAGCCTTACTCGACAGAACTTCTGAATATTTAGTCCACAAGTCACCCTGAGATAATAAACAAACCTACACAGCGTTATTCTTCTCAACAACAGCAATTGATTACCTACAGTAATTATAGGCAACAGAACTGTCAAACAAAATTAAAAAGCAGCCATGTAGCACATGCATTATTCCTTGGGGATTACTTAGAAGAACAAATCTAGGAAAAATGATTGAATTTGGCTTCAAGTTCACAGAAATGAATCTATATTTATAGTTCTGGAGTTTCAAAGCAACCAGAAGTTTCACCAGTGCAGGACTTGCATTATTATGGGTCTGCCTAGGAGCTAAAAGGACGGAACAAACAGGCAAGATGCCCTCTGCTGATTTGTTAAGTGCAGCCATTACAAAGGTACTTCCAAAAATAAACACAACTAATGTTCTTTAGAGAAAAGTTTGAATATTTTAAGAGATCTGTGAATTATCAACTATTCCAGCACCAACCCACTGCATTATTATGGAATGACCGACTTTTCATTTAGAGCATTTTTACTTCTCGTTTTACTTATTTTTTTTTTTAAATTAAATTGATGATGTTTTATAAGTGTTTTGCTAAAAGAACTTCTGAAATATTTTGGAAGCAGAAGTTCTTTTTTTGATGTTTTATCACATTATTTTACAGATATTCTCAGCACTTGCACCTCCTATCAATCTGAGATGCAACTGTAAATACACAGAACGCCAAAAGACAAATAAATTCTTGCTGTCTCAGGGAGCATTTTATACACTTGTTGCTATAAGAATTTTTAAAAGATAGTAAAGAGATTCAATAAAATCTAGGAAATCAGAAAATTCAAAAATGGCATTCTTTCTCTTGTATCCTAAAAATCCCTGACTTTGTTTTTCTATTTCTTTTCAGTGCTATTTTACCAATATTGAAGTAGCAGCTAGGAGCTATAATGAGGATCAACCAGGCTTCTGTTTCCCTAAGTACTCTACAGTCGTAGATCAAAATTACAATGCTGCTCTCCAAAAACATATAATCCAAGACTGAAACACAACTCAAGATATGTATACAGACAAAACTGCAAGCAAGCAACACAGCTTTTCTCTGTAGCATGAATATTGCTAACTTGTTGAGTCTGGTGTACTTTTAAGTACTAAGTGCTCAAATGTAATTCCTCCTCCCTGCCCTCCATTTTAGAGTTGGTCACACAGGATGCAGCATTTAGAAGACAATCTTCCCGACATTGCTAAAGGCCTTGTCATCTGTACTGGCTATATATACCAAGATAGCACAGCCTCTAACCGTGGCTTTTGTTGCTAGGGTTTAATATTTGAACCGGATGTCAGCTGAGTCATTTGATGGGAAGCTATGAACAAATGAAACTGGGGCCATTTATTAAAACAGCATCCTGAATCCTTGATGCTGCCTAGATAGGAGCTCTATTGTATAGATGCTATGTAAGTGTAAAAGAGAAACATTGCCAACAGTGTATTTTCTAAATACAGTCATGCATAGGTCCACTGAAAAGAAAAGCATCAGCAACAAAATTACTTCAGTAAAACATACATTCAAATCTAAATGCATGGATTCCTGCCAGAGAGTCTTACTCTCTCTTTTCTTTTTCCTTTCAGTGCAGTGTCTTTAGGCTGTGCCTGTTGACTCCTTTGGTACAAACTGAGCTTACAGGTCACAGTAGATTTTAATCTCCATTGCCTCAAGAGACTTAAAAATCAGATATATGTATAGAGAAAAAAAAATAAAGGGAGAAGTGCAACCAGCTCAGAATTAAAGCTAGCAAGACAAATTTTGCTTTGTTTTAGAAAATCTGCTTGTCAACTGGATTATGGAAGACAAAGGCTTGGATGTAAGTGCCAGATTACCCTCAGCAAGAGCAGCAGGAACTGTGAAGCTCATCTGCTTCCCTCTGTATAGTAGACTCCATCTTCAGCATCTCTACCCTCCTTGTTTTCTTAGACCTTCTCTTTCTCCTTTTGCCTGATCGTCACTCAAGGAGCATTAAGGTTAAACATTAACATCCAGTGACTGAGCCTGCTGTTACCTTTGCCTTCTCTTCATATAGACTGTCCCAATCACATTTGAAATGCAGTTCAATTCCAGATTAGATAGCTGAGAGCAAATATCCATACATTTCTCTGTGTCAGTGTAGGATAAAAAGCTCTCTCCTCCCCCACAATAAATGTCACGTATAATGGGAAGAAACAGTCATGCAAAGCAAAGTTTCTACAAAGCAATGCGAAATTGCCTAAATCATCCATATCTCATCCTTCATCTACAACCGTAACCAGGCACTTCGCATCCTGCAGCCCATCCAAACCCGCTCACACCTCTGCAGGAAAGCTCACCTGTGAGCATTTGGCCACCTACTCGTGTGTTGTGCCTGCCAACGTCAGACCTGGCAGCCCAGAAGGAGTTGCCAATGGCATGTCAGAGCTGCCAATTTGTAGTTACTCCTTTAGTTTTTGGTTGATTACTCTAAATTGTTGTTTCTACCAAGCAAACTGGCCAAGCTTGGACAAGGTACTTCTGCTGGCTGGTCCCTTTCCACCAGCATGCAACTGAGTTATGCTAACTGCAACTGACAGCCTCAGAAACTGGTAGCCTTTCACTCCGACGTTGAAGATCCCCGTCTAGGATCCAGAAGAGGAATCATTGCTTTTACGTTCCCTCCTTTGGTGATTTATCACTATTTAGAGGCCAGGATTGCCATGCAAACTGAAAGAACATCACAGAGAGCAGATGGAAGACTAATTAATGAAAAAGGGAGATGGAGTAGAGGGGTAGGGAGAGGTTAAAAATAGTTACTCCAACAATGCAAAAAGCTCTGGGACAGCAATGAAGTCCTTTCTAAAACCAACTCACCAAAATTAAGAACAGACAATGCAGATAACTCCCAGACACTAAACACAATAGGGCTTCACTGTGCTTTTCTGCCCTGTTCCCCATCACTGCTGCTGTCCTGCCATGCCATCCCTGAAAATCCATCTCTGCTTTCTTCCTTTGCTAGACTTTTTCATCCAACTCCCTTTCTGTTTGGTTCTTACCCTTTTCATAGCCACCCCATTTTCCTTCTGCCACCAGCTGCACTGGCAGGCCTCTGTGCCAGCACCAAATACTTCTGAAATGGTGGTACCAGCCCCCTTCTGCCCATCCTGCCCATTCTTCTCTGCCCTACTGTCATTGCTGTAGGTACATACATCAAGTGCCCTACTCTTCAAGGAACTGTGTTAAAAAGCAATTCCCCAGTCCATTCATCCCTAGTAGGCCTAACCCAATGGATACCTTCCTACTTTGCTACTGAGAAACACTTTCACCTGTATCTTTGGGTTACACACTGACAACTTGTATTGACAACATTTGTGATTTACTATTTCCCTTTAAACATCTTCCGGAAGTGTCTGTCTACAGAAGCAGCCTGTCAGAACAGGAGAACAGAAGAGAATCTGGCATCATCTCATCCCATTCAGCAGTCATCTCCCTTTCCACTGAGCACTAATGATGACCAAAAACCCACATGGCATCCGCAGTAAAGGATGCAACTCAAAATACAAACAAAAACAAACAAAGGGCTTTGACTTTGTCCAGAGAAGGGCTACGAAGCTGGTGAAGGGCCTGGAACACAAGTCCTGTGAGGAGCGGCTGAGGGAACTGAGGGTGTTTGGTCTGGAGAAGAGGAGGCTCAGGGGAGACCTCATTGCTCTCTACAGCTACCCTGAAAGTCAGGTGTGGGGAGCTGGGGGTCAGCCTCTTCTCCCAGGTAACTAGTGATAGGACTGGAGGGAATGGCCTCAAGTTGCACCAGGGGAGGTTCAGGTTGGAAATGAGGAGACATTTCTTCTCGGAAAGAGCAGTCAGGTGTTGGGACGGGTTGCCCAGGGAGGTGGTGGAGTCACCATCCCTGGGGGTGTTCAAGGAAAGGTTGGACATGGTGCTTAGGGACATGGTTTAGTGGGTGACATTGGTAGTAGGGTGATGGTTGGACCAGATGATCCTGGAGGTCTTTTCCAACCTTAATGATTCTATGACTTAAAGGCTCAGAAAGGTCACATCATCCCTTTTGAGATGTGAATTTCCATGGAAATGTGGTATCTCAGGTATCTCAGAGTCCCTACCCAGCTTATAATTATGATAGCTGATAGACTAAACACAAGCTTTTGCTGCTTATACAGGCTAAAGCTGTGGTCAGCATGGTATCAGCCAACTCCTCGCACTCCAGGCTAATGGTAACATATGCAGCAGCAAATACTGCTGTGGTCAGCTCCAGAACTTGGGCTCCCAAGCAACACCTTTATCAATTTTCTCCTGCTAATTTAAAACACGGTATGCTACAAATACTTATGACTTTGCTTTTAAAAAGAGAATGAAACAAATGCTCAGCTGAAGCACCTTCAACTCTCTTGGAGACCATAGCAAGGAGACAAACACTATGGAACTGGATTAGGCATTTTCACTGTTCAAAGAAGACTCACAGTCTGAAATAAAAGGCATTCAGCCTGCATGTTACGGTTCAGAGGAAAAACAGGGTAAGTCCATCGCAGAAACATGCAGTTATTTACCAGTAGACATAAATAAACCATAAACTCTCTGCTGGTTCTTGTATTTCCTCTTCATCCATCAAAAAGGCAAATCATATTTCACCATTTCATTTTTTTTGTAACCAGCTTTAAGAAATTTTTAAGCTTTAGGGCTGCAATCACCCAAAAAGGAACATAAGTGAACACACACGAGTATTTTTCCAAAGTTCAAATTGCTTTATGTGCGAAGCAGTCATCTCTTAGATTACACTGAATATATATGGGACCTTAAATAAAGACTTTTTAATAGCATTTGGAGAAAGGTTCCCTTGTCTCTACCCATAAAACTTTTCTGTAAGGCAAACAAGTAGATCTCACTCCCAATTCATTTCTCCCTGAAGCACTATAAACATGATGCTATAATATAATAACATAGCGAAAGCAAAGAAAGAAAGCAAGAGATTAGAGTAACTTGGTTCCCATTATTTTAGTGTAATCTCCACATTACAAGGCAAGTGTTTAGCCAGTGCTAAGAGGCTTGAGTGCTAATAGGCTCAAATTAGAGCAATCTGATATTGTCTGTTTGGTTGCAACTGGACCTGGGACTAGCAAATTACTGGGGTCAAAGCAGCGCCCCCAACAATTTTGAGGACACACAGAAGTTTCCTTTCTGCCTTTGAACAGCAAGCAACAGGATCTGTAGTCAGAAGGACACAGGGAATCCTTTACAAAGTCATCACCACATCAGCTCCACACTGCAAACATCTAAAATGAGAACTACATTGTGGAGGGGAAACAATCAAGAATACATATAATAAAAAGCAAATAAAATCATGGTGCCAAATCTCAGTTTCCGTACTTCCTCATCTTTTCAGCTCCGGCAGGCTGCAGAACAGGACATGGCACAATTACCAGAACATGTCTGCACTACCAATGCTTCTACTAGCTCTGGTATTCCTTGGCAAAACAGAACTCAGATTTTCCCACTACAAAAGCCCAGACTCCTATATATTGAGACAAATGAAACTCTCCATTAGCACTTGGCTTCACAGAACCCATGCAAGACAAGGCAGCCAGAGATGGCACAGCGAAATTTACTGTGAGAAACCTTTAGCAGAGAGGACGTTGCCAGTAGACGAGTTTTCAACAAAAACATTGACTTAGATGTTGTGCGGTAGTAACTGAATCCCACTGCTTCCAGGCATGTACATGCACCTGCTCTTACACGGGTGATCTCTTGCTCAGGAAAAATGAAGAGATGCAAAGCACTGTGCAAAGAAATCTAATCCAACCATAGACTTTGTAAGGCTGTATATACTCTGCCAAAGAAAAGTTCCTGCACAATGCAGGGGCAGATATTGCAGGCAGCATTTACTTGTTGGGCTCCCTATTTCCACAATTGTCCAGCTCTCTAACATGTGCAAGGACTGGGCTCAGGATCGCTTCCTTTTGGCTTTCCCTGACATTGTTCGAGTCACTCAAGCACTCTTCAGTCCTCTTGTCTGCAGAGCCGATACTGTGCTTCCCTCTTCCCCTTACTCCGAACTTTCTCAGTGCTCTGCCACACTGTTACAAAATCTTCCACACTTCTTCCTCCCATGCAGGGAAATGCTATGTTAAGGGTTCCTTCATCTGCTCGGACACCCAGTTTTACCCTGTCCCTATTCGCATGACAGTAAGAAAGCACAGATTATTTTAAAAGGTAAAAATATTTTAATACAGCAAGACAAGGGGGGAAAGCATCTAAAAACCTGCAAGACTTCCCGAAACAGATGAGAGTTACACTACGATATGAAGAGACTACACTGGAATAGCTACCTGCTTACAGTATGTCAGTGAAGCTACAGGATGCTGCAGGGAAGATAATAAGCAGAGTGAAAAAGGTATCACAGTGTAATGGTTCCTGCTGCTGGAAGAATACGGTCCTTAAAAATACATGTTGTCAAAACTATCCACTGTTTTCAGTGCAGGAGACACTGATCACATGGCAGCAATCTATTCTTATTATGTTACTTCTGATGTACTAAATGATTCACCATAACAAGAATATTTTCTATGAGAAAGATTACTCTAGTAATCAGACAGTTGACATTAGCATTACTAAATTTAAGCGTGCCTTTTTTTTCTCCCCTCTTCTAAATCAGCCAAACAAAAATCCATTAGAGTACAGCCTGCTAACAAATAATCCAGGCAAAGCTGGGCCTTGTCAGTGACTATACTAAGAGTTTGGCTAGCTCTCAGCTGCTTTATCCCATGGCAGTACCTGGAAGAGTGTCTTAGAGGCAGCATCGGTCAACATGATTCTAGGCAGGCATCTGGATCTAGAAAGTCCATCTTCATATCCCATCTTCCACAGTTTAGCAGGTTATGGCCACTGTGGGAAACAGTGCAGACAACTGGAGCGATGCACACAATGAAAGAGTTGACACCGACACCACACACGTTTCAGGTGGAGTTATTTCAGACTAGCTCTAGGCTAGTCACTGTTGGGAAATGGCACATTAAGGCCAAACATTTCAGAACATTTTACAAGATATGCAGCTAAAATCGTAAGAACATCGTACAAGATAATATAACTAAAATCATAAGGACAAGTAAATTTTGAGTGGGTGCTGGACCACAAAAGTGAAAGACATGGGTATTCAAGTCAAGCCATCGGGTATAAATTGCCCTGTGCATTTCCAAGGCAATCATATTTATCTGTTAATACTGAGAAACAGTCCACGAGATCTTTCCTCAGCCTGACTCCACACTACTGCTTATCTGCCTCACACTATATAAAATGAACAGAGCATCTCCTCTAACGTACACGCTGAGGAGGGTGTTTTTTTGTTATTGTTGTTTTGTTTATTAATAAATCTTCTTGCCTTATTCAGGGAAGATTGTTACAATACTGCACTAAGGATGTAGTTGTCTCTGGAGTCCGGTCTTTGTAGATCTGCAAAGATATGAAAAGGCTGGCAAGAAGAAATGAAATACAAGGACAACATCTTCCCAGTATCCACAACAAATCTGAGAAAAACAAATTTTTGCTGTGGACTGCTGACTACTTGGGAATAAACACTCATACCCTAGAGAAGGAGAGAGAAAAGATGAAGGAAGAGTTCGGCAAAAGTGTGAAAACATAAAACCTTGCAAACAAATTTTACCTCTAGATGTCCAGAGCTGACTTTACTTGGGAACCTATTTCATTACCGTGTAACGTTTAAAAGAAAAGCCCAGGAAGACTAAGGAACTGCCACCCTGAGACTTCCCTTCCAGTAATTGAGGAAAAAATGTGTCAGAGTAGAAAAACACATAGACAAGCTTTGAGCTTTGGTTGTCTTTATTAGAGTTGAAAGCAATGGGCAAAGGATGCAACCTTGTAGTACAGAATTTCCAAAGTGGTAGGTGTTGTAAGCCATAAAGATAGGGTGTGCGGATTTCAGGATTACTTTCTTCAAAGTAGAATATATAGCGCATTTAGGTAATTATTATTTTACTGATAGCCAACACTGGTGTCTCAATCAGATGAAAAGTTTACCTTCAATTCTGCAATTCAGATGATAATGGGGAAAAAATAAAAGCAAAGACAACAAGGCTGGGAAATAGCAAAAGCAATATTTACTGTAGGTTCCTACAATGCTTTTCACATCTGGAAATGGGAGGACAAAAGAATACTTCACCACTAACCTGGAACAAACCATTGCTTTCATAATTTCCATTTGCTGTTAAACATGTAACACAACCACAGAACGGACTACTAAAAGCATCTTATTGCCTCAAAAGCATTATTCAAACATAAGACTTCACAAGAATTAGATCATCAAGTTTTCAATTCCTTAATTAACTTTTTCAGTTAAGTTCTGCCCAAGAACCTAGAAAGAATATTACACAGGTAAAACAAAAGGTAGATACCCCCAAATACAGTTCAACACCTTTAAAACGATTCCTGATCCCTAGCCACCCTACAGCAAACACAATCATTATCTCCAAAATTGCTGTTGCTCTTAAGCATTTCTCATGTAGAAGTCTTACGTTAAGACAAAGAAGTACCAATGAAACAGAAGTGAAACAAGGAATTATTTTTAAATTCACAGAGAAGATATATGACCCTCTTTAACCCTATCTCCCTCAGAAGAAACAAACAAACAAACAAACAAGGATTTTGTTATGAGAAAAAAACTGGTTAAATTTATATTTATATTGGAACTGCATGAATAGCTTTAAAATTAAAAGCTTTTTTTTTTTTTTTAATATTAATTTTCAATATTATTAAGCCCATTGAAGAGAACTCTCAGTTGACAATAGTAGTCTATTTCCAAGAGTCACCTGTGCTGTATTCAAAACATACGGGTGATAAAGCACCAATAAATTCAGGTACAGTTTTTAGAGGCAACCAATACCTTGGATGATTATTCTGTGTTTAGACTTCATTTCTTTCAGTTGATAAAATGATTCAAACAACATGTTTACAATGTCACAGTCTCTTACATTAATAGAGCTTATGCTTGGAGATCATCATCTAGTTTGGGGGTTTGTATATATTATGTATATACACACACACAGACACACAAGGCAAATATTAAGCAGATCCAATCTAGTACTCTTAAAAATGAGTACTGCATAAACAAAACATAAGTGCACACAGCAATTTCATGTTCTAAACCCACCCACACAGTTGTTCTCAGCAATTCAAGGACAGATCTGCATGGGCAGATTCACAGAGTTTGAGTTACAGACATCTGTGCTGAAATTATGATCAGCATATGAAGGTGTTGTTCATTAAGCAACTGAGTGAGGTCTTGTTTCTTTATTTATTTTACCCTCAAAGAGAAAATAAAAACACAAAAATTTCAACAACAGCAACAACAAATGCAGAATAACTTCAAGGTACTCTGCTTCTTTCATTCACTCCCAGAAGCCTACTCACCTTGAAGCATAATCTTAAATTTGCATGTATGAAATCAGTTACCTTAAAAAAAATCTTGGGGAAAAATAAATAAATAAATAAAATACTTGAGACTACAGTGTAGCTTGGACAGTATTGCCTTCAGCTGCTGCCAATACCACACAGCAGATGAAGGCATAAAAGCCCCAACAGAGCAGCTGTAGAGTTGCCAGTCTCCATGAATTATTTGTTTCAGTGTCTAAAAGTCAGAGCTCATCTTAAGGCCCGATGCAGGAAGTCTTCTCCTTCTGGGACACTTTGTTTACATGAGTTGTGCATGGTTTTATGGTCCACAGAGATACTCAATCCTTCTTTAACCCTGCTGGGGTGAGTGGCCTCATTTTACCTCCATTATTTCCCATTGCAGTTAAGTTTTCCAGTCTAATTACCCATTATGTCAGCAAGTCTGACAAGCAAAGCAGTCTTTGGCAAAAGTCTAGAGACTAAAGAAAAGTTGGACCAAGAGCCTAAAGCATAAACAAATGTCTCCATTTAAAAGGAAAGACAAAATTTATGTTATTCCAAGCTTTTTACTTTCCTTTTCATGGAACTTCTCCGTGCTCTTGTGTTAAGAGAACAACAGAGCCTCATTTGTAACTAATTTTAATCATGTCATCCTCTCATGCATCTCTTTTGCAAGGCAAATAATCTTCTATTTTCTGAGCTAAAATAGGGAGACAGCACCTAGGTTTTGTTTCAACAGCCTACAGCAGCAAAATATCACAGTTTACTTATAAGCATTATAATCTAACTTGATTAACTGGAAAAAGATAAATTTATACATTTTCCATAGCTTCCTCAGAGCTCCTTTCCGTGGCTTTCAGTCAATACTGAATGGCATTTCAAGAACTTGAGTCAAGAGCATCGACAGAGCAAGTGCTGGTTATACAATGGCATCATCCCCACGTGTGAGCTGCTGCAGCCTCCTCCAGGACTGTAGGATGCATTAATATCAGAACAAAATATAGAAGAGCAAGACATAAAACAACCTCGATAAAAGAGCTTGCCAGGCACTTCATGTTTCTTCATGTGAACGTTGAAATAGCAGGACAGGGGGGCCGACAAAGCATCTACGGACATGTATGCCCATGGAAAGCTCCTGAGTAGTTACAGTATGAGCCAGCTCCCATGGATTTCAATGCATTGGGACTGTTACCATACAAACACAGCAAAAATTCCACTTTAAAAAGAATATGCATACCCTATCATCAGTGCGTTTTGCTCCATTACAGGGAGATTTACAGTCAAACACACCTTCTGGTTTAGTTTTCTCAGAATTAAGCAGAATCCTGGTCTGCAAAGTCTTTTCCACCATACATTATGCAGCCCGTGTACCAGTTCGTTAATACCTCCTAGCCTCGAAAGCTACAGGGATTTCACAATTCTTCCCGTAACATTTACAAAATATTTTCATAAATTTCCTACTTACTGAGCAAATATGTCCTGGGAAGATGTTCCGACTCAGAATCGCGTATGGAGCACCCAGCTGTCTGGCTCTCTGGAGAGGATGGCGGAGACAGCGTCTGGAGCCTCATCACCGAGGCAACCTGCCCAGCCCGCAGGGCAGCAGGCACAGGTGGGATGTGGGCAGCAAGGGCCTGGCCTTGTGGGTAATAGCTCTGTGCCCACAGGATGCCCAGGGGCTTGGCTTTCCTCCTGACTGGGCCACCGGTGTGCTGGGCAGAGGGGGTGAATGCAGGGGGGCTCAGTGCTCTGTCCTGCTGCCACCACACTCACGGCTCAGGAGCCAAGTAGTTGTTACAGGGCTGGGTAGAGAAATACTGTCTTTATATATGGCTGCTTTACTTTCTGAATCACCTCCTAGAAGCAGAGCTTTGCCCAGCTTATAAAGAAGGCGTATTTTAGTTGGGTTTCACTCTGTACACGAGCACAAACATTTTCACAGCAAACATCTCTGCAAAACCGCACATGGGACTCCCAACAGACCATATAGCGCATACCACAGGTCAGTAATAACTGTCCTTCACTGCTGAATAAACTTTTCTATTCGTTTTCGGTAGTACCCCAGTACCCTAACAACCTACAGCTGCGGGGAGCTCAGACCAGATAAGGGAGGCGAGCTCAGCACCTCCACCAGGGCTGCAGCCGAGGGCAGCCTCGAACCCGGCTCTCCAGCTTCGAACGCGGGTATCGACACCTGAGCCCCGAGCCCGTCTCCCGCCGGAGGGCGGGACCTGACCTCCCCTCCCGCTCCCGCCCATTGGCTGCGCGCACTGCGAGGCCCCCGGGGCGCCCCGCGCCCGCCTGCCCCTTGCCACCCTCCTCTCCTCACAGCGCAGCCCCGCCGGTGCCTCCGCACCGCCTCCCTCCCTCCCACCGCTCCCCGATCCCCCCTGCACGGGGCCCGCCTCCCTCCCTCACCCCTCCGGCGGCTCCGGGGGCCGGCCTTTCTCAGGCGGTGGCAGCGGCGCCCGGCGAGCCGGCGGGGCCCTCTGGCGGCGCGCAGGGAGCCGGCGGTGGCCGCGCCGCCTTGGTGCCGCCATGTACTACCGCTTCAGCGGCGTCACGCAGCGGCTGGTCGGGGCGGCCGCTTCCGCCGCCTACAGCCCGCAGGTAACGGCAGCGGCAACGGCACCGCCCCGCCGCCACCAAGGTAGCCGCGCTCCGGGCGGATCGGGGCCGCCGCTGCCGGCCCGACCCGTGACCTTGGGGCCGCCCGGCCGTGCGGGAGGGGTGCGGCTCGGGGAAGTTGGGCAGAGTAAGGCCGCCTCGCTCGGTGCGGCTGCCCCGGCGCTGCTGCCTGCATCGCCCGGGGTAGCGCCGGGGGCACCGGCGGGGTGGCGTGGGCGCTGTGCGGTGCGGTGGGGAAGGTCCTGAGGAGACCGTGAAAGCTCCGATTTCGTGCAGTTCAGTAACAAAAAGGCACTCGGTTTAGCAATGAAAAGGCGTTCGCTGCTGGAGGTCAAGGCTTGGGAATCTGATTTTTATTTATTTATATAAAGTAAAGCTTCTAAAGAAGCCACGTCCGGAGAGCAAGCTTTTCTGATGTGACCTCAGCTGCTTTATTTTTAAAAAAGTGCATTTATGCGCACAAACGGAAGAAGTCAAAGGACCAATTATTTATGGTTTGTCTTTTTTTTTTTTTTCTGATAAACTTAATAAAAGCTGACGTATCGGTAGGGTGTGTATCGTAGGGATACACCAATTTTTCTGTGTAGCTCCTCCCTATCGTCGTTCTGTAAGCGCCTTACTGCACAGTTCTGCTTTCCTTGGTAGCCTTCACTGTGCAGATTTTACTCGGACAGCACAGTCTGCAAGCAGCAATACTGTGTTAAGCTTCTCTAAAACACTGAGCTGTTTCAAGGGATCCAGACCAAAGGGAAAACTTTTTATTAGGATGTCTTCTGAACTTAAGGCTTATGTAGTTTAGATGGATAGACAGCGAGAAGGTTAAGAAAACTGGATGATCATGTTCAGCGGCTCACACTCTACGTGGATGCTGGTACCCAGCACAGTGCTGCAGGTTGTTGCAGAGCCTTATCAGTTACCTGGAGCAGGCAATAGAGCGTAAAGTTTGCAGAAGACATCAAAGCATGGGGTCGTCTGAACTTCTGGAAGTTCAGGAATCTGGAGATAGTGGCAGACAGCAAGCTGGACATGAGGCTGGACATGCATCTTGCTTGCGAAGGAGACCAGTGTCATCCTGGGCTGTATCACCTCATGCATAGCCAGTACCTCAAGGGAAGCAATTGCCTCCAGCTACTGCATCCAGCTGTTGGCCATTTCAGCATGGGATTCAGTTTGGGATAAGCTGGAGCATGTTCAGCAAAAGTCCCCAGTATGGGTAGGAGGGTCAGAGCACTTGGCCTGTGTTGAGTTTAGGAGGAGAACAAGCCCTGTTTCCGGTAGAAGAGGAGCTGGGGCAGGGGCATCACGCAGCTGCAGATCTACAGCAGCCAGCCAGAACCTGCAGGAGAGTTACTGAGGATGGAACTGGGCTCTGCACAGCTTATGCCATCCCACCAGGCACCGCTGCAACAAGAAAGGGTCAAACTGCATGTAAGAAAAGATATTTTTGTGTTTATTGTAGGAGTGAAACAGGTGCCCCAGGACACTGTGCAGTCTCCAGGGCTGGAAAGCTTTCAAGGCCAGACAAGCCAAAACCCAGAGCAACCTGGCCTGACCCCATGGGAGAGCCTCCTCTGGGGAGGAGTTTGGACTAGCGCTAGAGAGCCCTTGCATCCCAAATTAACCCATGACCTTAAGTAAACATTGAGGTACTGGTGACTTTCAGATATGTAGTTTCTGGCCCAAGAACAGTATTCTCTTTCTTTTTCCCCACCGTTCTTTAGGTTTCCTGGGTAGCTGTTGGGAAGGGGTCTGGGAAGAGGGCAGGACGCAGGGAAGACAGTGGAGTAAATTCGTTCTAGTCTACAAGTACGTCTGTTCACATCTTAACAGGCAGCTATGGTAGAAAACACAAGGTTTGGGCACTTATCTGTCCTATACAAATATATTTAATCTGTATATAGGTTAAAATTTGAAAGGAATCCTGGGTAAGTAGATGTTAAGTCCAAATCAAAGTAATTTTTTTTTCCTATTGATTTCATTCCTGTATTTAATCAAACCACAGCTCAGCAATTAAAGTGGTTTACTTTTTATGCTATTTGTCTTGATTGCTCTGGAAAAATGAGGACATCTTGCCATTCAAATTCTCCTCGGTCAAAAATGCAATGTAATAATTCACTCTATTCTGTACTGGCATGTTTTGATGCTTCCCAATGCAGTATTGTTTTGATGCGAGTTTAAGCTTGTGGGCTTGCAAAATATCACTCAAAACGTATTTCAGAAATGCTTTTGCTGACAACTAACACAACTAACTACTCATACTAACAAAAATTTCCTTAGTTTGAAACCTGTACTGTTCTTTCCATCTCAATCTTATCATTCTTAAATGACTTAATTTTGCATTTAATAGTTCATGCTACTTTACATAATTTTGTTTAGCCTGTTTGAATAAATGGGAACTTTCTCAGCTAGAGCAGGTAAGGTGTTAAATAGGTTAAAAATACTACTCTGATTTAGGAGGCTAATGACTGCCATAGCCATTACAAATTCAATACAAACTGTTCAGTCAAAGAGCTGGCCTGTGTTTAAAACACTTAACAGTGGGACCAGTTTCAAATGCCATCAGGTGAGTATGACTGTATGAACTTTTCCCTAGTTCTTCAAGGCTGACCACAACCCAGGTAGAAATTCTCTCATACTGCCACATCTTCAGATGGTACAACTTGTTTTGCTTGTAGCTATTAAAAACCAAAACCAAACCACAAAATAAAAACTCCACACAGATCTTCTGATTTAATGTGTGAATCGTTTGGAGTTGGTTGAGAAACTGTAATGATTAACCTTTTAGACTGTCGATCATACTTCAAACATACACAAAAACACTTAAGTGTGTCACCCAATGCAAGCAGAGCTTCAAGTAATCCTATCTAAAAGCATCCTTGTGTTAGTGATGACAAACAGATTTAACTTCATACAGTGAGGTATGTGCTGCTGCAAGTGATCTGCTATTTAGGTGAGAAGTGTCTAGTTCAGTTAGGTTCGTAAAAGTTACTTCAATTCATGTTCTGAACTCATATTTCTCAGTTTAACTTCCTTCCCAATTTTCCTTTTTCACTTACACTTACCTCAGTCTTCTCCACTTTCTCATTCTGTGATTCAGCTTGACCAATTTCCCTTTACAAACTTAAGTGTGGTGCTCTCTCTATTAAATTGTGTTCCTAATTCTTACCTGTTTTGTGCTACTAGGAGAATGCAAATCTCCCTTTGGAGTTCATGCTAGGAAGACGTAAGTTTGTTTTAACTTTGAACATGTTGGCCAGCCAACGGGTAGGTTGACCTGCAGACCTCTGACTGGAAAGCAAACACACTTTAGAACTTTAGAGAGGGACAGGCAGAGAGTTAAACCTAAGGATACTGGTGTCTGAGATTTTGTATGTTTTCGATTAGCCACATGTCCTGACCTTTCATTAAGGACTTCAGAGAAAGTCATTGTGTGCTTATGAAATCGGCTGATGATGACTTTTGTGTTTGAGTTGACCTTCTACACTTCATCTAATAATTAGAACAAATTCTTATTAGCTTGATTAAGAGATTAACATCTTAAAATCAGAAGAGACATTATCAAGATGAAACATTTGCTTAAGAAAAACAGGTCAAACATGTAGAGGCATTCGCTCTTCAGTAGTACGTTGAGTGTAGCAAAACACTGGTGCTGGTAGCAACACCCAAACTGCAGGGTTATCTAAACACAAGTGTCATTTAAGGTGTCTTAATGACTTGCTCAAAAATGATCTGTACTGAAATTCTTCTGTGTAGTCCTGAGGATCTCTCTCCAACCACAATAAGCTTAGCAAGTGGCTGATTTTAAGTTTCTTAGCTAATCTTAAGTTTCTTAGATGCTTCCTTTTGCTGATATGAAAAGAACTACTTGGTTTTAATTCAACAATTCATGTGCAAGACTGCTCAGTAGTAAGGTGCTAGTTACTGAATGTGCAAGAGAATCCAGTTTTGCCAGCTTTCTTTCAAAACATAACCAAGACCGTCAGAAATATGGGATTCTAATATTCAGACGCTAGAAAAGCAGAAGGCTGTTTTGGGATGTTGAGAAGTGTAGTCTTTCCCTCGAAGATGCCTATCATGGCAGAGAATTTACAGCCATATGGAGAAAACATGCCTGGTCTGTAGCAGGCCTAAGAGGAAAAGAGTGAAAGTCTGATTTCAGCTCCAAACAGTGTTCAGACAGTTCTCTTAAATACAAAATGTATCAACTAGTCCCATGAGCAGAAACTAAAATTTGAGTGCAGCCTCAGCTTGATCTAATGGAGAGCAATTGCTGTTTCTGTTTGAAATGAAAGACTGTTGCATTAACCTGCCTGTATTATGCTTTTCGCTTTTGCAGCGATTAGAAAAAAACAAACATACAGCTGTTTCAGGAGCCATAACGTACATCGTCGCTGCCATGTGCTGAAGCATAACTGTTAAGTCTACCTCTAATAAAACAGGCAAGGAGGCCATCTCACGATTGCTGTAACTTTGTACACTTAAAATCTTATCCATAGAACTGGATCGTGTAGTTTTATATCAAATGCAGGGTACAACCATCAGAACTGAAAGGAAATTAGCTTACGCTGCTCAGAGGGAACACGTGAGGGGTGGCAAGCTGCAACAGCATGTGAATTACAGGGTGTTGTTACACCAGCTTAAAATATCTACCCTTTCAAGGCATCTGAAGTGTCCTTGAGCACCACTTATTTATCACTTTCATATGAAACAGCAAGTGGTCATAACCTTTCTATTTTTTTAATTAATATTTTTTGTTGGTGGTGGTTTCCTTTTTTTGTTTTTCTTTTTTCCTCCCCCTCCAGCCCACACATCCCAGTTATTTCAGGCCCAATTCTAGAGGCACTGCTTAGAACATTCAGGAGGGAGAGTTTGGTAAAGTCTCCTCACTCAGTTGGACCCTAGCATCAGGGATTCCCCACTTCTAACCCTACTACTCTGTTAGGATCTAGGTAGTCTGACTATGTGCAAAAACAAGCAACAATTTGGACCAAATACCAGCATGAAAAAGCATATGAGAGCTATGAATTTATGTCATGGAAAAAAAATCAGAAAGGAGGCTTCTGTTTTCCTCACAAAGTCCAAAGTTGTAGCAGAGAAATGAACAGGCCAACAATGTGTCTTTCATTAGCTGTCACTTTTTTTTTTTTTTAAAACCAGGGGTTGTCATACCAGATAAATATTCTTTGTAACCTATCCTTGTAATGACTGGCAGTGGCAGTATGCCTACCTAACGTGACAATTGGTACATTTGCAAGTATTATATACCTTGATATTTTAATCTTTATTTATGCAGGGACTCAAACCAATAGTTTCCACTGAATCCCCAGCTCTGATTTTTGGGACAACAACTAAACTTGCTTCAGATTTACCAGCAACTGATTCTTTCTTGGGTAAAAACAAGGTGCCAGACCTACAGAAAATTTTTCAGGTAACAACAACTTTGAGAGTAACTTAAAGAAAACTGGAGAGAGTGGGTCATATTTTGCCCTATTTTAATGTGGTGAACTACTTTTGTCATTCTACAATACCTACACCTTTCAAAATGCACTTAAGGACATATGGTATAATTGTATCTGTCCCATGACCTTGCATGGGACATAAATACAGAAAGTGAAAAGTCTAGTAAAAATTATCTTTCTTTTGGTGGGCTTCAAAAGATGCAAATTGTATTATTTGACTATTGGAAGCATTTTCCATGTGGGAATCCAAGCATATGATTTAAAGCAGATCTGGAGAAGCAAAGCAGATCATTACTGTTTTGAGTATAACAACTTGAATACTACCAAAGCTGTTATAATGCAGCATTAAGAAGAGCGCAGTAAGGTTTTCAAAGCCAGTTTGTTAGCTGTGCAATTTCTAAATGTACTGGGATTTCTCATAAAATAAATCAGTTAATTTATTTATTTTTTAAACAAAAGCATTGAGAATGTGCTTTGTAACGTGCCCTTTTCTCTCTTTCATGCCACTTGCATTTGGAATATGTCAGTCTGACTTGGTGAATAACCTTTTCTATGTATCTTTTCACATTCTTTTGTTAGTGACACTTCTCTCATCCAGGTCCTCTTTAGGAATATTTCAGGATATGTTCTTTCTGCCTGCACTTAATGGCTTTGGCTAATAAAATTAACTTGCATCTGCATTTGTATTGCTAAATGAAAAGCACTTAATACATCTGATTGTAGATAGCCTGTTTGTCAGGAGGTTTCCCTCATGGGAGTCTCTTAAGTTTACCTGAGGTAGCTTGTTCATGGTGGCCTCTGTCTGGGTGTTCATTTTCTTTTGTTTGTTTTTAAACTCTTCCCACAGAAAGCAGATGGACTGCCAGTACACCTGAAACGAGGAGTTCCAGATAGGCTGCTTTATCGGACCACTATGGCTCTAACAATAGGCGGGACTATCTACTGTCTAGTGGCACTCTACATGGCCTCACAACCAAGAAACCAAAAGTAAATGAACTCATGGGACTCGTGACATTTATCTGAAGGACCTCCTGCATGTCTCTCCACTTGCTTCTTAATTCTGTGATCGATCATAAAAGGTTCATTATTCAGATCAAATTTCTGGGAGAAAATGTGTTTAAATTGGTTGCCTTATGTGCTCTAGAAATCAATATAAACAGACACAAATTCATCATCTTAACACATGGTTGTAGCTTTGCATTTGTTGTATTGCAGGAGTGTATGAACAGTTGGAGAAAGTTAAATGTTTCCTTCATCCCCTCCCCCAGTTTCAACAATGTTAGAGATGGGACAGAAGAAATATTTTCTGGGCTATGCTCTACATTCATTATTGGGAAGATGCTACCAGTTTCCAAAACAGTAAAAAGAAATAATTATTATAACACAGCAAGAACCTGTTTCTGTCATGCACAGCTCATTTTACATAACCAGGTGACAGTGGAACTTCTCCAAATGCTGGTATATTATTTAACACTTGTACCTCTGATGGCAGGACAAAGGGCTTAGCTCCTTGGAACATGTAAACTGGATTTATTCCATAATGTGAACATCACAGTATGTAACAGAATGCAACAGTATTGTAGCATCAGTTGTACACCAGTTTTTGGACTTTCATTTGTCAAACCCTCTCTTGTTGTGCAATAAAGATAACTACGTGAATAATGGGCAAGTCTTGAAAGTTTAATACTACTTCAGCTGGCCTCATAGCAAAACATATCAGCATACTGTTATTCAAGTTCAACTTGTAGATCTTAAACCAGACAACGGATTCCGCTGCCTTACTGTAATCCTTTTGGGATGCTAATCCTCTTAAAACTCTATCTTGCAACACGTTGGGTCTTTAACTATAAGTTTTGGTGAAACAAGTCACTGTATTTTGTAGCTCTGCTGCGTATTATTTCCAGTGGATACACATATCCATCTATATACACATAAACACACATTTCCTTTGCTGCGTGGGTCGAGAAGGAAACTAATAAAACCCTTAATTCATTTTTTCCTCTGTAATATCATAACCTTGAACTGGAAGTTTCACACAAGTCTTTACAAAGGATATTTTCTAATTGGATGGATCCTGCTCTGGTTCACAAACACAGAATATTTACTCCCAGTCACTCAGGCAGTGAATGTGGATGAGCATGGATTTGCTGGCCTCTGTAAAGACCCATCTCTCCCAGAGCTCTGGAGAAAACATCTTCCTCATAAATTAGCAAAACAGTTGATAAAGGAACCTAAAGTTTCCATCTGTTCACTCTTTACTGAATTCATTCTGATTTGTTTTCTAGTTAAGTTGTACTAAAGTCTTATTACTGTTCCATAGGAAACAAAATAGCTGCTTGTGCTGTGATCTCAGCTTTCAGTCAATGTTGGTATTTCAGGAGTGGAGAGATTAAGTCACTAAATAAGAAAATCATACGGACAGCAAGAGTCAAGAACAATTAATGAAGTTCTGAAGGAAGTGGCAGATATTGTTGCTTCTACTGATAAAATATTTTATCCTCAGTAGCACGTTTCCATAGCACTAAGAATCTTGTGTAGGCTGTTAAGTCTTTCTATTTTACAAAATTAATAATAACAATTAAAAAAAAGCATCATGGTAGCTTATTTTCTGTCTTCCCTTCATATCATATATTAAGCACCCCCTCAAAGAATCTTCTAATAAAGGATACTTGGCTTTGCACACAAACTTGACAGGTAAATGTTCATGGAGATGACTTTACTCAGAGATTTATTTTTTTTTTTGTAAAAAAAAAAAAAACACTATTTTTTAGAGTTCACAGTGGTTAACTTTCTACTTGCTAAAGTAGATGTGGATAAAGTAACTAACCTTTTCTGCTTTAGCATATTAACCAGGGGCAATACTCTTCCACATACTTGTGGAAAGAACAGCAACAGAGACATCACTCAGGCCAGCTTTCTTTCAAAAGGAACTCAACTAGAATATTGGGTTTGTGTGTTGCTATAGAAGTCATGATTGGAATTATGGATATCTGACTCATCTTTTTACTCTGGGTCTATCGTTTTCCAGATTTTTGTCAGATTTAGCATTTGTGTGCTAAAGGAAAAAGAAAACACCATGGAGTTTAGCAGATGACCAGATACTAGATGATCCATCGTTTTATTTAAACAGTATGGATTCTGAAAGACTTTTCACTTTGCCTTTCTCAAAACAAAACAAACAAAAATAAACCTGACCCAGCTGAAGCAGGATGAGAATGCTCCTTAAGCTTGTCAGATTCACATCCATACTTCAGTTGAGGCTAAAGAACAAAGAATCTCTGGTAGTCTGCTGCCACTAGGGAGGACTCCAGTCTTGAGAGAAAGAGGAAACCACATTTCTATATTCCCACAACAAAGTGCTCTGAAGAAGCGGAAAGCTTGAAAGCTGCAGCCAAACGGTTAGGACGTGGAAGGAAAAATTGTGCCCCTGTTCTCAATTAGTTTTGAGATCATCATAAAGAAATTTCAACATGGTAAATCATTTTTATTCCTAAGAAAGAAAAGCTCTGTTAGACATGCTTTTAAAAATGTTCTGATGCCAGAGACCCCTGTGAGGATTCAAGAGGATTTAAGTGTTTTGAATTATTATTTGTGATAGATACACCTAATCTTCTTATTCCTAAACCCTCAAGAACAGCCTTACCTTTAAAATAAATAATCTTTCTCCTTGGGCTGATGTTAAATAAAGTCTTAAGTAAGGAAAACTAGGAGTGATCTGCAGCATCAAGAAGGCTACCTCATTCCCACAAGTAAGAATCTGATGGATACTGTAACTTCACTATGTTACTTTTTTTTTTTTTTTTAAGTGATAGTTTATACTCTAATGTTTTGGCTTGAATGCACAGCAGAGAATAAATTATGATAAGCTCTCATACCCCAAGGTGCTGGGGTTGGAAGGGAAAGCAGCTGAGATTTACAATACTCAGGAATAAAATTATCTCATGATAATCATCCATCCCCATGGCATTATCTTATTGTTGAGAGACCATCGTTTTCCTTCTTAAATGATCTTTTTGGCAACCCGAATTCAATAGTTATGTCTTTGTAATGGCTTTTAAATAAGATCTCTCTCCCTACTTTTTATGTGGGTGTACTGGAATAAATGCACTTGAGAAGATGTTGATAGTATGCAAGTATGTCTTTCAGCTGCTTTAAAAATAAATGTATGCTAAGGATTCCTTCCCCATATTACAGTATGACCATGCAATCTCAACAGATTTTTTGCCTCAACAGTTTATATTGTCACTATTTGATGCCAAGACATTAATTAATTGACCTTCCCTTAAAGTAAATCTTGTCAAATTAAAAGGTACCATAATAAAAGCAAGATAAAGTAGGGAAAGAGAAATCTGAACTTGCTACCAAATGTTGCTTATTAATCTTGCAGATGTTAAAAAGCTGAGCAGAATGTTTAAGGGCCATTTCCTCACATACACACACACAAAAGGCACAGTACCTACTCCCTTTTTACCATCGTCCCTCCAAATTCAAACCTTCCAAGAGGCTTCTGAAGAGTCACAGATCAGTTTTTCCACTGCTGTCACAAACCATTACCCCAGCAATCTTAAAATTTATAAAATCCAAATGCTTTAGTACAATGAGGAAAAAGTGCATGTATCAGGTAAGTTACATAGAAAATCATGCTCAAATGTTCTTAAAAAAATATATATTACAAACTACCTTCATTTTATGATATTACACTAACTTTTTTTCCCTTCTCCTGTCCTTATTCTCAGTCAAAACTTCATGGAAGCGAAAGTTTGATCTCTGTTTAAACTGGAAAGTGGGAAGAACTTTCCTGTAACACAAGCATTAGTTTTAGCAGTAGGCATGCAAAACAACCTTTTAAGTTTTTTTTGTTTTTCATATTCAATGCTAGTTGCATCTTAGTTTATTGAAGATTGAGTCAATTCCAGATAGCTTTTCTTGCATTGCTAAGAATTAGAAGCCCATTTGCTGTTCAAGAGAGTTGCAAGCATGCCTGTGACACAGAATTAGGGCATACACTGTCAAATACCAGTATGGCATCTCACCAGTGCAAGATCTTATCCCCTGGTGAGCTATCCTGGTACCTCCTATATGCTCACAGACTGCTTTTGGTTATGGCATCAGGCTGAAGGAGCCATTTCATCTGTACATGAATCCTCCCAAAATACAAGGAAGTTAAATTCAAGGGTCTGTCCCACCCCACCCCCACTCGACCATCTGTTGCAGACAGCCCATATCTGGCCTACAAAAGGCATTCCTACCATCCTCTAGCTCCAAAGAGAGAGTATGCTCCCTGCTGAAACGTTTTCTAAATGGCTTTGCCCAGTGGATTCAGTGCTGCAAAAGTAGTAGGGGTGGGAGGGAGAGGGATACGCTTTATCTCACTTCACCTCAGCTACATACAGTCATCGCTTTTCTCCCTTGCTCGTACATTTTTATTCATAAAAAGTTTTCTGGTTTACTTCATTTTTTCTTTCTCCACAGCATTTTTAAAATATTCTGTGCTGCAAAGGGAATGAAATTGTTTCTAAATGTTTCAAGAGAACTTCTGAAATATTCATATCAGGAAGCATACATTTGTCACATATATTTTTATTCTGTGAGTTGGAACAAACCCTGAAAGTCTCCTCTGTGAATATCATGATCTTGCATCTGCTCTATCTGCTCTATCTGCTCTAGGTGCACAGGTGAAGCCCTTCCTGTGCTGTAAGTCTTTGAAGAAGCTGCCAGACTGGTGTACAGACATAGGGGCATCAAAAGACTTGCTGCTTCCAAGCACCTGACTGCCTATCTCAAAGAAATAGGCAAAATATTTATTTCCCACAACATTCTTACAGCCATGTTATCACACCCATTTCTATATCTTCCTCACAACGCAGTCACACACGTCAATCTTGCTATTAATCGCTTTATGTGTTTGTTGCCTGCTGCTACCTAAGGCCTCTCAGGCTCTTTCCGATTTCATCACTGAGCTCTAATTCTGAGCACCCAAAATTAGAAATTAGGCATTAATTATAACATGACTGTTACAAAACTTTCACAAGGCACAGAATAGAGTCAGCTGTCAGCATCCACAGCAGAGTTCAGTACAGCCTGCTACCATAAACCAGTTGCTCTTCCAACCACTCCAAGCAGTCCTTAGCATGTTGCATGGTTCCCCATTACACATGAGGAAGTCCACCTGCATAACCTCTAGTCACTTACCCACTTGCTAGAGAAGATTGAGCATTGTCTAATCCACAATACTCCACAACTGCAAACTGCATCCTAAACTAAGACTGTAACATCACTTTTTGGAGGGAGGCAAGCAAAACATGTTGGGAGGAGTGGAGAGGCAGCAAGTGTCGGTTCCAGCACCTTGATGCTGATTTGCAACCAAGGGAGCAAAACTAATGAAATGTAGTTTTCCTGGCACAAAGAACAAGTGCTTCTCGTTAAAACTTAGTCTTGCAGAAGCAAAACAAAACTGTGTTTGTCTTCTAATTGGAACTGATTAAACAAAGCTGATATTCATAACAAAAAACAGACTTGAGCATCCTAATCATTAGCAGCATAACCCTGCAGAATTCACAAGGGTTGAGACTTCTTTTTAGGCTTTCATAAAACAACAACAAAGCCCTACATTGCAGAAAGCAGGCTGGAGTCTACATAGGATCACCAAGATGTGGAGGAACCAAGCTTCCTGTGCTGTGGCTGTCTTAAAATCCCTTCAGAAAAGCATGCTTTAAAAGCAATGAACAGACGATTTCTGGCAATCTTAAAATAAGGTTTTCCAGTTTCCCAAAAGTTTACTTGGAGGCCTTCCTAAAGCCGTGCAACAGTTTTCTGTGGCAATTGAGGAACAACTTGCTAGACAAAGGTCTGGACTTTTGTTGAGACATGCTCCCAGCCATGCAGAGCCTGGCAGATAACGCCTATCAGGGCTGTCTGCAGAGAATCTGTGTATTTGATCTCTCAGTATTACAAAATGTAGAAAATGGTGTTTTAATAAAATATCCTAGCACAACAATATTAAAGTGATTGAATAACTCAGAGAAGCACATACCCTTTAAGAAATTTCTGATCTGTGTGTGGCACATTTTTACTTTCACTGACCAACAGATTGCAAGAAAACCTGTGTAATACGGATTTCCTGGATTACAGATTCAAATCCTACATTCTTTATTTAAATTGTATGGGATAAACCAATCCAAGTAAAAATAGAAAAGAAAATAAATCTATCAGTAGCAATATTAACCATGGCCTTCCCCTCTCCCTGACTTGCTGCTGTTGCTTTCCAGGAGCAGCTGTCAGTGCCTGTGCTTTTCCTGCCACTGCTTCTGGGAGCAGGAAGCAACAAGCAGTCATATGCCTGTTCCTGCTATGACTTTTCTTGCTGATAGAATGAAGGAGATGGGGTGGCAATAGAGTATGCAACTTGTTTCCATGACGCCAATTCCTTTCTTTTGTGGATGCAACCAAACAGCGAGACTCTGCATTTTTCTCTGCAGCTGTAGCACCTCATGTGCCTGGGTGGTCTGAGAAGGAAGGGAAGATCCTCATGAAAACTCTGGCTGGTCAGCTGACAAGCCCAGCTGCCATGGCTGGCCCTTAGGTACAAGTGGTGGAAGAAATGGGAAGGTGATACTCAGCATGCCTGGAGCCAAAGCCACCAGGACTAGGTGAAGAGATCACCTGTAAACTGCACCAGCAGGTCTGCAGGGAATGCCACTTCTGAGCACGGGTCAGGCACTTACTACATATATACACATACACTATCTCAACTATAATTTTGGGGTTCCATGTTTTCAAAATTCAGCAGCTCTCACCAGATGAGAATCTGTTGCGTGAACACTTGCGTATGCACTTCAGCTTTTACATCCTGTGAACTCAGATGACCATCTGACCCACACATTTCATCAGGATCACTGGGCCATGTTTATCTTTTTCTCTGCAAATTTTAAGTGGCTGCATAAATGTCTTCAAATGCTAGATGAAGCCCAAACTGCTCTAACAAAAGCAGTGGAAGTTAAAATATTTCTACCAAGCATTCCCTGAAGAGAGCTTTATAGTGCCTGATCTTGTATGTGCAGGCCTGATTCTAGTAATGGACCCTGTATCATATAATCATAGAATCATTCAGGTTGGAAAAGACCTCGAAGATCATCTCTAGATCTAGATCATCTAGTCCATCCCTAAGATCATCAAGTCCAACCTTTACCCTAGCACTGCCAAGTCCACCATTAAATGTATATTGCAGAACTTGGTGTGTAAATGACTGATTATGTGCTTTATTTCTTTGGACAGCTTAATTCTGTGTTTAAGTTGCAATTCATAAAAAGTATATTTCAAGGAGCAGCAATAAATAATAAAATAGGATCCAGTATCTGTAACACTTCACCTATTTTGCACTGCTGACTTGAAGAAATCAAATTTCTTCAAGCAACCTTGTCTGGTGGGAGGTGTCCCTGCCCATGGCAGGGGGTTTGGAAGCAGATGATCTTTAAGGTCCCTTCCAAACCAAATCACTCTGTGATTCTATGAAATTACACAGGACTCCAGTGAGACCCATCTTCACAAGGCAAATGAGAAGTTATAAAAATATATATTTTTATCTAATGTGCTGAAATCCACTCTAGACAACTTTAACTGTTAACTGCACTGCCTTTGGAGTTTGACACTTTAGGCAAATATGTACTATTACCCCTTTCTCTCATCAAATAATTGCTTCAGTTTTACAACAGCTCAGTTGTTGGCAGCTGTGAAACAGTTTGGTATGCTGGAGACCCTCACTGGGAAGAAGTGCAAGTCTGCTGTCCTAGAGCTGCAAATGCTAGAAACACGGTGGTCTCCAACTCCAAGCCAGCCTTCACTGGAATCCTACCTATATATCATCCACAGCTTGTGAAAAGTTTCTACAACCAAGCATCAGACAGATCCTCTCTCCTGGGCTCAGTCAGAACAAGGTGCTCACTCATTTTTAGGTTGCATTTCCATACTCTTCACCATTTTATTATCAAGACTTCTCTTAAGTTCATTCAGGTTTGCAAAGCAACCTCCCCAAATTATATTCCTACTGGCAAAATCCAGGCCAAAGTGGGTATGAAAGAAAGTCCTTAGTCCTTTATGTTTCTGTTACAATGGTCTGTTACACACACATAATAATAATAATAAATAATGTGCCCTGGCAGGGGGCAGAGTTTCCATCCATTTTTAAAAGTTAAGATGGGAAGTACCTACAGATTCCTCCCTGCTTCAGGTTTATTTTATACCATCTCTCCTGAGAGATGAATTGTAGCTGAGAACAATTTCTTTTTTATGAAGCAGCTTTCAATAGGCCACATTTCTGCAGCCTGAGTAAAAATAATGCAAGATCAACGTGAAAATCAATCATTGCTTAAGCGTGCAAGAGGATCAAGAACCAGTCTTGTACAAGTAAGACTGGAAGTTCGTCACAGCCATTTCATAATGTACTTCTGGACATACAAATGCCCTTGAAGCTTTGCATTACATTTTGTATATAATCCTGTTTACATTTTTGATTTTGATCAGAATCTTTTTGCAATCATTACAACACACATAAGCCAAATACAGTCCATGCAGTCCAATTGGTCCATGCCAATTTTGGCTGGAGTTTCACCTGAGTGACATGTAAAAGAGTTGCAGAATCTGATATATAAATAACAACATATCTGCCATAATTTTTGCAACAAAAGGCAAGTTCTGGTTGGACACATGGGAATAAATCAGAAGTATATTAATTTACTTAGATTTACTCTGAACCTACCTTTATCTCATACAAAGTCAGTTGTCTGTTGTAAGATACAGCAGCATTTTTTAATATTGATGGCACTGAGAACTGTAAGCACCCCAGTTGCATTTGTGGTGAGCAGCTTGGATCCATGAGCCAGAAGAGACCATCAGATCTGACAGCCTGAACAGCTGTGGGATCTCATTTTGTCAACATAATTTTTAATTTTTTGGGGTATAAATTAGGACAACCTCTAGTAATAATTGCAATAGCTCAGTTTTAAGAGTAGACAAATACAACATTGTCCTCTGTTTCTAGCTATTTTTATCATTTTGGTTACAATCCAAAGGTGATTTACTCTATTAATCCTTCCTTAATCTCATTTTGTTAGGCATGAACTAGGCAGGATATTCATTTCAATATAGTAATAAAAGACTTGAAATGTGTTTCACATCATGCACAAGAGGACTGGGGAAATAAAAGAAGCCTAGCTCTCACTTATTTTATCAGCTGTAATTGTTATATCCATTCAAAATAAACTTAGGATAATGACATTTTAATTCAGTAGCCAGCTAGGGGTAAGAAAAATTCTGGAGCATTCCTATTTCAAGTTGATCCTAAACCAATCCATTCAAGGGGAAAGAGAACGCTCTTCTTTCAGGCAATCTAACCTTCAAAAGTTAATTTTAAAATAGAAGAACGAAAGTCAATGCTATTTCCGAAGCTTTAAATGACAAACAAACAAAAAAACACAACAACAAAACAAACAGTATTTCTGGAATAAAACCCTCACATAAAACACATTCAACATTTCTCACTGTTTTCTTCTTCCTTGTGGAGATGAAACCTTTCGTTGAATTTAACCCAAACCTGAGAATAATTTGGCTTCCACTGAAACAAATTCCTTTAACGGAAGAACAAAACACACACAAAAAGAATCATCTGGCTCAATGTTTTTTTAACAAGTGCATTTATCCTTCACAGGGCTAAATTACCAGAGAGCATGCACTAGAATAGAAGATACAATATAGAAGGAAATACGGAATCAGGGCAGAGGCTAATCTGAAGGCTAATTTTCTGTAATGAAGGCTAAAAGAAAAAAGTATGGAGGAAATATCTGAGTGAAGTTGTATAGTGGAGTACTACAGATTTAAAAACAAAATAAGCAAACAAAAAACTAGGCTAGGATACATGAGCTGGAATCCAGACTCAGTTTCTCGGATAAAAAGCTGAAAGCAACATCCAGAGAACAGAAATGATATAAATTATAGCAATGTGAATTTCGCTGTAGCATTTCCCTAGAATGTCCAAACTATCATGCAGCGTCATCACCCAGATAGTCCCACCTCTTGCTGTTCTATTACAGTTATCACAAATAATTACATTTATGATAGAAACGTTTGTCTACGAGTGGATGGCAGAAGGCAGCCCGTCCAGTACAGACCATTAAGAGTTCTGCGTGAGCAGCAGCCTATTTTTCTCTGAAGGCAATGAGGGTGTTCAGACGTCTTGGTGAAGAAGGTTGTTTACAAGTGTTTCTCAGCCAAACATATGCCTAGACCATAGACCTCAAAATGAAGAAGTCTGTTCATGAACACTTTAAAACAGGCTCGATTTCTCCTATTTCATTGTCCTTTGATGATGCAGAACACTCAAGACTTTAATAATACAACATTAAGCAGTGTTTTCTGTCTGGAAATTAGGACTTGATTATTAATTAAAGTGACTACACTGCTTCTTCTAGCTAGAATGATTTGGAAATAATTTCTGGTTGATTGACCTCTGTGTTTAACCCTAGCTATTGAATTTTAATGTTGCAGTGTTTCATGTAAATATGTTTTTCTCTTCCTTGTTGATGAGCTGTGATTCTCCATTCCAAAAATATTTAAAACTTAATAGGATAACATCTTTGAAATATTTTCATTTGAATTTGATAAATACCTGATATTAATGCAACATAAGGTTATGCTGAGACTCACAGCTACTTTGAAGGAAATACATGGTTTCAGAAAAACATCTCTGAGTACCCAAGGGGGACATGAGGCATTAAGAATGAAGAGAAATGAAAATCTGTTCTATACAGCACTGTACGGAAAGGAAACACAGAAGGCTGAGGAGAAGAAATATTCTCCTTGGGTTTCTTCCATTCAAAACTTTTAATTGTTGTAGTGGGAGCTTTACTGAAAATCTGCAGTGTTTTACTGTGAGCCCTATCAATGTCCCTAGGCAGCTTGGACTTAGTTCCTAGTCCCAGTGAAGGACTATAGCTTCTATTGGATAAATTATTGAACATTTGCAGTTCAGCTTCACAAAGGAAACAGTAAACATTCAACACTCGACAGGATTAGAGCATAGTGGCTATCATGATTGCTGTGCCTGAAACTGAGCTTGGGGATTTCTCATTTGAAAAACATGGGGAAAAAAACAAATATCAGTACCTGTTTTGAATAGCCAAAACACAAAAGTGAGGGGCCATCTGTGGAAGACAGAGACTTGTGAACAACAAGGCTTTGATCTTCATCCTGTAAGAACTGATTCATTTTAACACACAGTTGAACAGATGATGCCTATCTGCCTTACAAACTCACTGTGCTCTGCATTTATTTTTCTGGGTGTTTTTCTTCTCGTGTCTAAACCCAAGCCACATGATGTATTTGAATAAGTCTGTATTGGTTAACTATTTAGGAGAGGATATTTCTAGATAAATCTGAAAGGGCACTCCACATTCATGAGGCAGCGTGGAAAGACAAAGGTAAGAATGAAGCCAGGCTGTTCTGTGTGCAGTTTGGACAACAGACCAAATCACTTGTTGCTCAACTGTCCCACTGTGCTGCAATAAACCTCATTCCCTGGTCAAGTAGGACAGAGCTGCAAGGGAGCCCTTTGGCTGACGCAGAGAGGAGGGACGGCAATGCATCAAGACACTAGTACTCTGTAGGAGTGAGAGTGCTAAATGAACTTGTGATGGTCTGTAGGACCCAAATAATGTGGCCAAGTTGGTTTGTCAGCTTTGTGTTGCTTTGCCACTAAATACTTGCCGGTGAGGCTCATCTTTGTAGATAAAGGTGCAAGGAGGTATGATTCACCCAGGCATGTCATGGTTTAGTGGCAGACAACAGCCACAGCATTGGAGAACCCTACTCATTGCATTCAACTGCATCTAACATCATGCTAGAATACTGTCATCAGCAACTGATATTACTAAAAATATCCACGCTGCAATAAAATGCTGTTTAACTAACCACTTAATCAGGACAAGCAACGTTAACAAACACTGCAAACTGCACCCAACTTTGTGGGCCATCAAACACTATTTGTGTTCAATAAAATAATCAAAAGATTTTGTGAGTTGCCGTCATGCCTTCGGCATATCCTTTCCACACAGCATTTACCGCATATCATGCAGCATCATTCCCTAGCAACACCAAGCATTATTATTAGCATTTTAAGTCTCAAGGTTATTAGCAAGTTATGAACCCATGATACACGGAAAATAAAAACTGAATACTTTTATTGCTCTCATTCACCAGGTGGTGTTTTAATCACAGTGTTGTCTCATTAAAAAGCATTATATTAATGCTGCCTGTTAGTAGAATCTGCAAAGCCTGTTGCACATTGCCTTTAAAAAAAGTCTGCCAGCTTCCTATATTTTCTCGGGGTGCTTTGAGGTTTAAGTAAAAGCCTTTTCGAAAAAAAAAGAAAAGTAATACAGAATAGCCATATACACTGGGGTCTTCCCCTGCAGTAACAACAATGCCTGTGAAACAAAGGTCTCAGCAATTAAAGTGGGCTGTGCGCTTTGAGCTTACAGGTGGAAGGCAGGCAGTTGATGTCTTCAACACAGGGAAGTGTTTTCCCCTATTTCCCCAGCACAGCTATGCCTCAGCTTTATTCAGAAACAACTGTCAATGGGTTAGTTTTTGCTATATGGGACCCACACCTCCACTAGAAAGTTATTAGAAATGTATGAATTTTATTAACAAACAAAAAAGTAAAAGCATTGCTGTAGAAATCCTCCAGTCCCTGGAAACATGGTTGAGGATGGCAGCCATCTGCTCCACAAGTTAATGAGGGCAAGGGGAGGCCTTCAGTACCGTTGTGCTCCACGTTTTCCTGGGTAAACCACAAACAAGGGCCCACCTCCTGGCAGCTTCTGCTTCACTTTGTGTTGTTCTTTGCACTCTTTATTAGCCTCTTTCTGCACTTATGCAAAGAACTTCTGAATCAATTTACAGGGAGTCAGGTTTGGAAAGAGCTTGTTTTGCTGAGAAATTGCCTTTCCCACCCTTGAAGGCTCCCTTTCAGTCACAGCACTGCTCCCAATGCCATGGCTGCAGCACGGGATGAAGCAAGGAGGCCTCATTCCTTCGAGTCTGCAGATTCAGACATGCAGGACATCCACAATTTCTCCTTTCAAGCTGCTGAGTGCCACAGCTCTACTTGTGCAGCGTTGCCCTCAACCATGGTGCCAATTAGATATCCTTTCCCCCACCACAGAGTGCTAACTTGCATCTCAATAGAGAACGCTGAATTATTTTCTAAACAAATAGTAATGAAACAAGTCAGGACAAGAGAGGTTTCCTGATATTCAGAAGCTATGCAGTTAGCACTTCTCCTTAATACATAAGACAACTGCTATTAAATAGCGTCTAGGCTGTTTTCAAAAGGACACTCATCATGAAGGTGAAGGTAAGCCTGCAACCTGAACTTCTAATTCCAGTGATCACACATCTTTCAGTTTATCCCAGCTAATGCCAAGATTGTGGGTTCTGCTTAGCCTTCTCTTTCAGTGAACTTGGAAAAATTGAGTCTGCGATGGTGTGCATCCACCCACCAGTCAGCCTTCCAAAGGAAGCACTTTGGCTTCCTCCAGCAACTTTGAAGAGGACTGTGAGGCAAAGAAGGGTGGCTCCAAGTCTCAGGTCAGGCAGGTAGAGGAGGCGAGTTCAACTTACCCCACTTGGGTACTGTTTTGCTTTGATCCAATAAGCAGATCAATGAATTTGTGACAAATCTCAGTGCTACCATCCCCACTCCCTGGGCACACTCCTTTTCCAGTGACAAGGTGGGACAATAGCTGGCAGACTGGTTTATGGCCAGGCTGGTAAATTCACACAAACTCCCACTTACTGGCATAGATCAAGTACTTGAGATACCACATTACAGTACTGCCAGATCCGCCCCTGCCAATGCATCTCACTAAATGGTGCTGATAGTATTTGTTTGCATAGGGAGACTGTGAATCTTAACAGCCCGAACCACAGTGTTTCTCACTACCAATTCTTCCTCTCCACTTCTGACATTTAAAACCTGTACTTTGTCTTCCTGAGGCAGCAAAAGTATTTGCTGAGCAGAGGTATTTCTGCTTTCGCAGGTTTTCTTTCAGAGGCTTGAATTCACAGCCCACGGATTGTGGTTCACCATCAACCCCTAGACACACACTGCAGGATTATAAATTCCCCTAAAAATGTAAGATGGCTGTCCCCTGTGACCAGGGAGCTCCAAGGGCCTGGACAACAAGGTTGTCTCAGTGCGATTCAGTGGGAACAAAACATCAAAATCCTGCATTTTATTTTTATTTTTTAATCTTGCAGATACCTGCGTACATGTAACAGGCGACAATGACACAGAATCTGTGGCCACCTCCTCTGCAAAAGATTTGGATTCTAAGGAATGTTTTGATGGAATAACGTATGAAAAAGAGCTTCCTTAGCTCAATGCTCAATGATTCTGTAAAGCCTGCTGTATTAAAAAAGAAAGTTAAGACCTAAATGGTCAAAACTAATCCTCTGTTTGGAAGATGTCTGAGAGGAGGGGGAAAAAAAAAAAAAAAAAGAAAAAAACAACCAACCAACCCACAATGGCTCCAGCTCACCCACAATGCCAATCTCATCCTCATGTCCCTTCTTTTGTGGCATTAAGCCTTAAGTAGAAATCTTCTGGGGATATTTCTAAATTGGCTCACCAGTTGCCCTCCTATTAAGCATGCAGCAGCAACTTTCCAATTAGCAGATATTCTTTCACTGGAGTCTACACTCCAAGACTCATTATTCTAAATTTATCTACAAATTGAACAGCCCTCTTTCCATCTGTAATCAGGCCAGGTACTAGCAAGTTCTAAATCCTTCCTCATCTGACTACATTATTGCTCGTTAATTTTCTTCCTTAATGTTGTTGTTGACTATTCACACATCTTCGGGGAAACAACTCAACCCCTGTATGTCTAGTTTTTAACATCAGTAAAATTGGAACATTTATGTCCACCTCTGTAAAGCTGAGTCCTGTTCATAAGAGTACTGCCTATCATTATGTAGGAGCATCAACAGAGAGGCTTGTACAGACACTTCCAGTCTAAGAATAATTTCAGTTTTTGATTACTTTTTCATTTACACTTTCCTAGCTGGAACATGAAAAATTTCTACCTGAGGCTGCATTTAAGACATCTGAGCACTGTAGGGTTAAGAACTGAACGACAAAGGAGGCAAGTACGCCTTCTCCTAACAGGTGAACAATAAAACAACAACAACAAAAAGTCCAAAAAGATTCCAATACAAATGGCATACATGATTTGAAATCCGGAAAGAGACAGCGACATGCTGGTTCAGTATATGATGAAAACGAGTTGTAATTCATGAAGTAACAATAAAAATAAAAAAATCCCCAAACATAAGAAACACATTCATATAAGACGAGATCAACAGAATCCCCATCTGCAGTCACCCTGACTTCATTTTAGTGCACTTTTCTTTCTCTTTTGGCACACCTTGCCTGTCCCCATCATGCCCAGCTGGTGATTCTCCTCCCAGCCCCTGCGCTTTTGGTGTGTCTGCAAGGGGGCCACCAGATCCCTGTGGGAGCAGAGGCGTATGCGCACTGCCAGCCCTTTGTTCCCAGCAGCCACACTGTTTTTAGACACACCATTCCCTTGTGGAGCCTCCGCGTTACCCTTGCTATGTAAACAGCAAGGGTGTGCAAAAATCTACGAGCAGTAATGAGCTGCAGCATGAGCTGCACAACTATCCCGGTAATTCTTCCGGTTAACAGCAGCCTGTGGATTCACCTTTCCTCACCAAGCATTTTTCTCACCATCCTACCCAGCGTAAGACCCGAATACTGCATCCTGGTCTAACATTCAAAGCCCTACTGTCTGAAGTTTTCTCACAGAAAATGGTTTCGTGAAGCAGAGGAGGGGGCCCTGCTCTGCTACTTGCCCTATCACCCCTCAGCCACCTGCAGAAGGAAATGAAACCAAGCCCTTTCAGGCTGTGATAATTTAATCTCCCCTTCCCAGAAGATGATGAGAACAACCAGGAAAACACTCTTTGTCCATGTACCATTCTCAAAGGGACCAAAAAGCCTTTATGAAAGTATAATTTTTCTTTCTGAAAACTAAATAACACTGAGAACATTCTGTGGCTTCTTTAGGCTGACATTTTTAAATGTTGTGTTTCCTTCATTCTTCATAAACTTCCAGTTGAACACTTGTTCATACTTGCAATGAAATAACATTATTTTAACTGCCTTAGAACGCTTCTCCTGGTTTTCATACTAAAATTTTCCAGTTCTTATACCCTGAGCCAGATAATCTATTATAGATTTTATCTTCATACTAACCACTTCAGGAGCAATCTGTGGATATCCTAATCCTTCTTTTTCTAACACCATAATCTCTTGATCTTTAATTAAAAAAAAAAAAAAAAAAGATTTGAAAAGCTGTTCTGTGCCTCCTGTTCCGTGCTAGCAGTTGCTAAGTCACTTTGCAAAACTATTGAGCAGCTGAGCCTTTCTGCTCTATTTGATGTTTGCTTTTAGTTGTGCTCTCTCTGTTAACCTTCTTCTGGTGCTTTATTATGTATCATTTGTTTCTTCAGTTCCTAGATTAGTTTCACAGTTGTCTATTACTCTGCGGCATGGCTTGTGACACCTTCGTTCAGTACCACATCAAAATCTGGCATATGACGCTTGATTGAACTAGACCAATGCAATGTAATGCAGAAGATGCATTTTCCAGCACTTAGTTTTTTTTTTTTTTTTTTTTTTTTTCTTATTTTCCCCTCCACATTGTTTTGTAAATGGGAGCTGATTATAAGAGATCCTGGTCACACCAGACTGCTAATGTGAATCAATCTTAAAGCGAGACCTGCTTGGAGAAGGAAGCTAGACTATGTGATATCCAGAAGCCCCTTCTAACATACCATTTTCTATGATTAGTTTCAATCTTCCCCTTGCCCACTTCTGTCCAACTTACTTTTTTTCTTTGGATCCTTGATCTGTTTTGCCACCCAGGCTTTCTTTCATCACAGGCAATATAAAGTCCTTCTTAATAACAGTGATTGTCCATATCTTTATGAAGAGCTAGACATACAATGCAGCAACTGAGATTCAAGCCTTCCCTGTCTACAATCTCACCCTTTTCTCTCGTGTTCCAGAGCAATGCTGGAAATACCTGCTATAGTATACCCTGTGGTTTGCTTTAGATTCCTTGATGTGCACACAACAGGCACTGAGACTGGGGTCTACCTTCTCCCAAGTGAATGCTTTTACTACTAAGTTGTGCATTATGTTCTCTGGTTCCTTGTCCATCCTCTTCTAGGTGGATAATCCTCAACTACTTCACCATGGGGTATAATAGATCAGAGGGGAAAGAGATCATGCTGTCACCTTTCCTTTGTTTCTAAAGAGTGTGTTGCAGGCAGACACACACTACAGTCTTGGTTCAAAGAAAAAAAGAAAAAAGATAACAGCTTCCCCCCACCCCCTTCCTCTTCTTCCTCCTAGTTGTACAGATGAAGCCAAAATTTACTTTCACATGCCCAGAAGAGTCCAGATTTATCATTTCTCTTGTGCAGTTAAAAACCAATGAAACAACATGAGTAGCTGTTTTTAATCTTCATTAACGGCACAAAGCATTACACTTGGATTATTTCTCACTGACAAACTATTATTTACAACTTACTTCTGTGTCCTCTCAAACAGAAGAAACCGTGACTATTGCAGAGTGGCTGCCATTGTTACCTCCACAAGAAAAACAGTACATGGACATAGCAATTGCTTCTGTCTAAATGCTTCCTCAGGGCTACTTCTAAGGTTAGACAGAAGGTCACAGACTTAAGTGTTTCTGTCCTGCTTATTAGACTAAGTAAACGTGTTGCACAATGAAGGAAATCCTGCAAGCTTGTGACTTGTGCTGCATCACATAATTCAAAGCTTTTTATGAGTCTCAGAGGGACTCATAAGAATGCAAGAGTCACCTCCCTCCACCCCTGCAAATCCCACCAGTGCCTATTCCATGTTCTTTAGAAGAAGGGCTGTCTCACCCAACGTGCTGGCATAGTGTGCAGCACAACAGTCTCTGTTACAGCCTCAGGCCATTACCATCAGAGAAAGAGCTGAAAATTGAAGTCATGTTGTAAAACATAGCTATGGCCTGAAAACTCCATAGAAAATTTTGAAATAAGTATTAAACAATTCTTTTTTGGAGGATGTATTTCTGGTACAAACAACCAGATGAAGACTTTGAAGGAATGTGTGAGAACATAAGTGGGAAGTTAATGAGTGAGCAGGGTGGTATTACCATGCCCCAATGAGAATGTTATCTTTGCACTAAGAAAGAAGCTAAAAATGATACCTGCCAACTATGGAACTTTTGTTGTTTGAAGGAATAAGAGATTAAATAGCTTCATGAAATGCCAGAAGAGATGAGTAATTATTTAGTGAGGTACCTAGACCAGATTAATTACAGCTTGGAAAGAAAACTATTGGTAGGGATGTTTCTGTGAATTGACAGGACTGAAAGAAAAGCCTTCATGTTCTACGTAACTAGCTGAATCACCATAATCATCATGAAAATAATAAATAAATACAAAACCCCACCATGACCACAACAGAAAAAACAATAAAGAACAAGCAAACAAACCAAGCGTGAAGAACTCACGCTGCAGAAACCATTACCTCACGAACAGGAACCAAGAACTGCTTAGAAGTGTCCATCCTTTCTCTTCTAGGCCAGGAAATACAACTCACAGAGATAGTCTAAAATATTTTATTGGTATTCTGCCCTTAAAATAATGCAAAAAAATAAATCTGTAAATATGTAGAATCTGTTACAGAAAATTTAAGTTCAGAAGCTATGGAGAGAAGAACCTTGTGAGAAGTCAAGAATATCTGAAGGATAGGAGTGCCTTAATACAGGAGAAGAAATGTTTCTTCATTTCTCCACATGCCCTTTCAGTAACATATAAAAAGACATTAAAGAGATTGAATTCTCTTCTGCTGGGGAGAAACCTGCAGTACCACAGCAGTCTCTCTGTCCAGAGTTATGAAGATTACATGGAGACGATTTCACTAACCTCAGTTGCAGCAGTTAGCAATTACAATAATGTAAGCCTTATATTGCCATGTGCTTTATTAAAGAAAATACTGTACACGTCAAGATCACATGATTATCAGATTCTTACCCTATCAAAACTAAACACCCTGAATTTTCACAAGCTTCTTAAACCTATACAGGCAATATCAAAACACACCATGATACTTTCTTTCAGAATGCACTCAATAACTTCTAATGAAAATAAGTGCTAAATTCAAGTACCACCTCAAATTATTGTCCCTTTAACAATTTCACACACTCTGAGCAATTGTCATCAATTAACTTTTTCCAGCAGCACAATATCACACAGTATGAATATCTTAAAGATAATGCAATTTTAATACCTCAACACATAGATATAAAAAATTCACTTTGGCTCATCCAATACCTCCCTTCCCTTTATATGGTCTCCAGACAAAAGTCAGCTTTTTAGTTGCCCATGTTTAGTTTCAGGTAACTCAAAACCAGCATGTCTCCTGCTGTGATGCAAAATTCAAGAACATTTAGATCCGATCCTACAAATGTATCAGGCCCTACATTAACAGGATGACATTTATGTTTAAACACTGCTTCACTAGCTAGTGCTAGCAGGTTCAGGGATCCTATACTGCAATATGAGTTAACACGAGGCCACAGTAGGACCTCCTCTTACAATTTCAGACTCAGATCACCGCTCTCATCCCATGGAATCTACCTAACTAAATTCAGAAGATCTTTGCTTACCTCTAAGGACACTCAAGCTCCTCTAGCACTACCATTCTTGTGCTGAGGAAGGACCTGCACCAGGGAAACAAGCCAGGGAAAATTTCCTGCAGGAGCTAGGAGAGAAATTTCAAGCAACTAGTGAGGGCAACAGCCAGCTGGTACCCTCCACCCTCTGCTGATTGGGCATTTATTACCTTGCTATCTGGCTCCTTTATCCCAGTATTACTCCACCTGCCTTTCCACTCTTCCTTTCTGGTATCAGATTCTCAAAGCCTTACCTTAAGAATTATATATACATATGTATATATTACAAAAATAAATAAATAAATAATAATATTAAAAAAACCCACCTGGAAGTCCAGTGAAATCCTCCTTTTTTGAAGGATGGGAAAATATAAATAGTTATCAAAGAACAAGCTTGCTACTGCTGCAGATTGCTTTACCTACACCTCATGTATGATTTTCTATCCTTTTCCTTTCAAGTCTTTACTCTTTGGAACAATAAGAATTTCTAGCTTTTCCACATTCACACATTTTTTAGTGTAGCTGTGAAAATCTATACGTTGCTGTTCAGTTTTGGGTATGAGAATTGCCAATGTTGTTGAGAGCAGTCTGGAAGATAACCAAGGACACAACGCACCTGTGTTTGCAAGGACATTAAGAAAGATTTCCTTTTGAAGGATGAGACAAAAATTTGTGCTTGGTCAGTGCTCTTCTCTTATAAAAGAAAAATATTAACACATTTTGCTATGAAAAAGGAAGGAGTACATGCTAAAGGGCATACTGTTATATCTAATCATGAGTATTAATAGGTTTTTACCTTTTCAAATGATAAAAACAAATAAATAGACAAAGAAAAATCACCAGGTTAATTTTTATATGAAATTAGAAACAAACAAGCAGTCAGGTCTTCAACTGACACACAAGCGTTCCTTAGTTTAATTTTTAGGTTTATTTCCAAAAGATTAGTCTTCCTTTTCTCTCAGAAGAAGAGTTTTTCTTCCTCAGGATCCACAGAGAAAATCAGTTATTACAGATGAACATTTTCTATATTTTCTTCTAATTAAAAAACTAGCTATTAGACCAAATGAGGATTTTTGCACAAAATGGCTGACCTCCTTAGATACACTCAGAATTCTCTTAGGGAGAGAAATTGTTAATAGTTAAGAAAACCTCCAAACTCCAACCCCTTTTCCAAGCAGCTGACTTGTTAATAAAGCCCATATTCACAGTCCATCTTTGTCTTCAATATTTTTCCTATTCCAGATTTTTTTGACAAATATCATATTTATGGAAATTCACATTTTGAAGTCCTCATTCAAAGATAATTCACAAAGAAAGTCTCAAAATTGTTTGACACCCAGTTTCAGCTGCTTTTTCTCTCTTTCTGTGCCTATATAGATAGGTGGATTTCTGCCTCTAACCAGTTCTGCCTAGTGACAGCAATTAGTCAATTAGCTGTGGACATGCTCACAGCTTTGTCAGTTAAATTGACATTGAAAAAGGGATAATATCAGGTCAAGGGTGTGTTCACCAGTCACACATACATTTCATTAGATGTAAGGGTACATCTCTTCTTGGTCATAAGGATCATGAGGGCAATTTTAGGAAGAGATGGAAGGTTTTCAGAGCTAGCACACTGTGGTGCGAGAAGTATCTTCCAGCACAAGCTAACAGCTTTGGGGAATAGTATAGACAGTTTGATTGCTGGTCACAGGATCTGAATTTGTTTTGTGCTCCCTGATAACCATTTTCAGCCTAGAAGCCTAACAGGGATCTGCCCCAGTCAATGCCTGTGTGCTAACCAGTCAGCGTGCATCTAATACAAATCTCTGCATAACACAACAAACAATTCCAGGTAGCTCAGGGCTGTGTTCTCCTTGATGTGCTATACTCTACACGTCTACCTTTTTTCAGACAAACATATCAACATGAATCAAAATCCGTAACAGCACACAAAATTTCAGATACAAGTAATAACTGATTAATTCAGCTAGCCAGATCTGTTTGACTTTGTTCTCCTGCTCTGCTGCATGGTCACATTGCTCTCCTGAAGTGTTCACGCTGTGGAGGCAGGTGCTAACAAACATGAATCCCTTGCAATTTCCTTTGAATTAACTGAAAATTATAAATGAATACAATGAAAATGAAAAATGTAAGCACTACAGGAACAGCTATTTTTGACAATAAATCTACCATCCATTGTATGTTTTTTGCTAGCGCTCACTGACTGAAGACAGTATTTAGCTTCCTCTTGCTCTACTTTGTATTTTAGAAAATTTCAGCCCTGGTGAGGCTTTCCAATGGTACGATCTTTTTATATTAAGGCATTTTCTTAATCTGTTTTACTTCTGGTATCAAATACAATTCAGAAATCAATCAGATTCATGCAGTTTGGTTCATTCAGTCGTATTAGCTTTGTGCAAAGAAAACTTCACAACACAGGTTGTTCCACTGACTCCATCAAAAACTTCCTGCAAGTGCAAGCATAGCCTGGATGTGAGCACATACACCGAAGCCACGGTTGAATTACTAGAGCTATGCTGCAGCTATGCTTCACTTTTGTTGCCAGAATCTCTGGAGAAATATCTTACTGTTATTAGCACTGCTCTAAGCCACTTTGTGATTGTTTTGTAGAAAAGACAAAAGTTAAAAACTCCCTTTGGGAGTTTCTGGCCAAAATAATGTCCATTTTAATGTTTTTCAGCACTCCATAAGGTAGAAGATAATCCACATTTTTTGTTTCTTTTAGGGCACATTTTTTTTTCCTAGCAATTTTCTGAAGGGCAGAATATCATTGTCTCCTTGAAGAAATATCATCAGTGTTCTCTTTGCAATACTAATCTGGGCCTTTTCGGTCATTTTATTTCCCTTTCCTACAAATTAAATTGAGTTACAGAGACAGAACTCTTCAAAGATATTCCCATAAGATCTCGGGTTAGATTAAACCAGTGCTTCAAACGGTAATGAATCTGTTTCTGAAAAACAAATGTTTGTCTCTTCCAAATTGTGCCTGGGGTTCCCCTGAGCTTTACAATTCAGTGAGCATTAATGTTACATAGCACAAATGATGGGACTTCTCTGAGAAGACAGGATGCAGCTGCTCATGCTTAATTAAAACTTATAAGATTTGGTGTGTTGCTTTGATCTCTTGCTTTGTTGTTTCTCCACCTTTTGAGCAAAGCATCTATCAAAGTCTAAATGTATGCTGCACGTTTGTCTCAGTGAAAGTCATTCACAGGACTCATCTCTGAAGCTTTCAGAAGAAAAGGGCAATTCCAGTCAAGGTGATAACACTGACACATTTAACTTTGTTTGCATTAATTGTTTAGATCCATGTTAACAATAAACACTGCTTACATGTTCAGATGATTGCAAGCAGATGAAAGTGTAGTTTGCATACAAGAACAAATACAGGTACCAAAAGCCATAGATCAGGTGTATATACCTCATTTTCATGAGCATCACTTATGCAAGAAGCCTATACTACATAATACACAGTTTTGCATCACCCTACAGAGTGCTGATACAGGCATTGGGTCAGGACCAGAGTAAGTCAGACTCAGCATAAGATGCTGCTGGAATAGATGAGAGTCCATACTGTTGCATGAGGTACAGCAACAAGGATGTCATTGCTTTCCTGTCTGTTCAGGCAGTAGCGCAGCTCCTAACAGGAGGAAGACATTGCTAAGCATCATTTGAGGAAAGGGTCTATGCTGTTCAAATAGGAACAAAAGCAGAGAAACCAGCAGTTCTCCTCCCTCCTTCCCTTATTTTGCAAAAGGCATATCTGGGCTGTGCACAAGAGTGTGGGGCAGAGCATCTGAGCTAGCAAAGACCAGGCTGAGGGTGAGGCATATGAACATAGGCACAGGCAGACATAGTAAAGCCACTTTAAACCCTGATCTTTCTCTCCATTCAATGGTTCAGTCTTGCACAGATTCAACAGTCTGAAAATAGCTTGGGAATCTCTGTGCTCTCCATTATGCACACTTGATATGCCCTTACTCTAACCCCTGCAAATACTGTGGAGTTTTCTATAGCTGAGGAAACAAAGAAACCTGAAAGCTGTCTCTTCAGTCTCTGTACAGCTCATACCACTTGCTACACTTAAGTTTGCCTGAGGATGTCTGTCATCAGCTACCAGAATTAATTTTCCTCATCTTCTCAATCTGGTCCTGGGAACGTCTGTAGTAAAAGGAAAACCAACATCACACTGCTTCACCCTCTAAATTCAGTGTTTTGGTTAGAATTGTCACATTGCTGTTTCAGGCAAATATGATCCAAAAATAGCTGTGTTTTGAAAATGACTGTGGAGAATAAAGTGCTCAGTTGCCTTGATCAAGCCACCTGGGATGAAGAAAAAGAAAGAATTCCTTGTAATTTTAGGAGGATTTGTGTAATGCCTCTCTTGAAAGGATCAAATGTTGAGTTACCACAATCTTCAGTTGCTGTTGCTCCCATAAAATATTTAATGAAAAGAATATCCAGCTCAGTAACTTTTTATCTTTAAGAATTTTAAAATGAGCAATTATAATACAGAATAAAACTTCACCTTGTTGATTTTGATCAGTAAGTGATTTCCTACTCATTGCAAACCTAACAAAGCCATGGAAAAATTGTCTAAAGAAGGGGAAAATTATCTGTGAAAGAATAACTGGAAACATATGACATTTTAAGGATCTTGATTTCGACAGAAACATTTGAAGAAAAATGAATCAGTGTGATTCATAGCCTTTTGAAGCCATTGTAAAAAATGCCTACTTACTCTAAAATTTGGATTTGACAAAATTATATACAAAAAGATCTTCAGGGTTATATTTTCAAAGTGCCAACGTTATTAAGGAAGTTAAATCACATGGGTGCTTTGAAAGCATTCATCTTGGGAATGGTTATTGACTAGAAATCTCTCTTTATGAGGGTAGTCACCTGGCTTTTCAAGCTTGATCTCAGGCTTGTATAAGAGATACAACAAGCAGTGTGAAACGAACTCTGCCCTGCTCCCCAGCCTTCATGAGGTGCCAGCAGTCCCTTCCTTCCCCTCAACCCTCTTCCTTCCTTGACCCAACCACTGGCAGCACAATCAGCAAAGGAGGATGCAAATAGTCCCCATCGTTCTGTTCTTATTTTGTGTTTTCTTGGAAGTGTAGTCATCTGACAGCATTTGGTAGACAGCAACTAGACACGCAAAACTGTAGATTTGATCTATCAGTCTAGTTTGTTTGTTTTTCTTGAGGAGGTAGAAAGAACAGTAGGTAATGACACCATTTGTTGAACTGCCATCACACTGAGCAAAGATTTACCACTTTGTTAGGCCTGAAGAGAGCTGGCAGCTGCAGAAAAATGAAGAAACTCTGTTTGCAGCCATCTTCTCCCCACATCCCACTTGACTGGACATTTCTCAACCCAGCAAAAGCAGAGCTACATGAAAAGCACAGAAATGCTTTGGGAGAAATGCATAGCTCAAATGCTGAGTAGGGAAATTCTACTCCTGTAAAGTAGCTCTGTTATTCTCAATCTTTGCCAGACAAACCAAAAGCAGAAGTTAACCCCTCTGACTAGCACTGTGTATGATCGACAGTTTTGAGCATTTTGTCACATAAAATCCCCATAAATTGCAGCCATCTGGCTGATGTCCTTGGGCTTTGAACTGGATTCACATTATAAGGAGGCTTTACAGACTGATTGTTAGTGTCTAATTGTTTACACAAATAGTAAAAGCCATTTCAGCTTATGGAAGCTTGCACTGATCATTCAGGGTTAGGTTTGGAAGAGGGGAAATGTATTTATCAGTCACTGGTAGACATCACTTCCCTAATCCTCTACAATAAAGTTCTCATTGTTCGGGATTCTCCTGTCCATCACCATGATTACCAGGAGGAGCACACACAGCCACTGCCAGGGCCTGAGGCATGACATTAGCTGTGCTAGTGCCCAGTTCTCTGCAGGCTTCAGAAAAGAGGCACATTTTTTTGTTTGTTTGTTTGTTTGTTTGTTTTGTGCTTAGCTTGTATCTATACCCACACAAAACACAGTTGTCAGCCCCTGCCAGGCAAGGCCACAGCAGGGCCTACCTCCAGCTCCCCACAGCCCTGCCCTGCCCAGCCATGGGCCCAGATGTGGGCCCATGTGCTGGCCTGGTTGTGGCCCTGGCACCCTGCTGCTGGCTGGGGCAGTGGGACAGGCCCTGGCTGCCAGGCTCTGCCTGGCCTCCCTGAGAAGACCCTGCTGCTCCTAGTAGCCCTGCTTCATGGATATGCCAACCCCCATTCACCCTGGGACAAGGAGATTTTAGGAGCATGAAGCCTGATGAGCGTGGATGCCTCCCTAGAAACTGGGCTTCATCACCTGAGTTTTTCTCTGCAAGTGTCAGGAGTCACACAGAAGTTTTCCTAGGCATAAGCTGGTGACTAGGTTAGTTCACAGCTGGTACAGGGGAGCTTTGGGGTCAAACCAGGAACTGCAAACCTCATTAAGACTTGTAATTTTAGGCATATCCCTGCTAGCAAACAAAAGCTTTAGCCCATCACCACAGTCCTTCAGTAAAATGCCATATGAGAAGATCCACTGAGGGAGGCACAGAGGAAAAAAACAGTTTAGAGTGAAAACACCATTACATGGAGCCTGCAGGACTTTGCTCTGGAGTTCACCACAGCCAGGATCTCATCCTCACTGTTTTTCTACCCAACTTGGAAAATAAAAGCATCTCATATTGACTGATAATCGTTTTGTATCAATAATCTTCACAAGGCAACCTTGCCATGCCCCATGTTTCCATCCCATGGTCTTCGAGGTGTGGCAGGCCCATACCATCAGTTACAGGCATTCAGAAGTAGCTTTACACAGTCTTAGTCTTTACAGTCTTAGTACCTTATTGAAAACTGTTATATAAGAGTTCATCCTTCAAGATTTATATGGCTTCATTTTGAACACTTGCCACTTAATTTAAATACCAAACAGATTACTTCTCTTGTGTCAGATCAAAAATATTTAGGGTCACAACCTAAAAAGAGGATTGAAGAGTAATAGAGAGAGAGAGCTTAACCATATAGCAGTGGTGCTTAGTGACATATACTGCTTAAAACTCTTGTGGTAAAACATAAAAGTCACTAATCACTAATAACCATGCCATTGAAGGGAGGTAGCACCCAGGTACTGGGTGAACGCTACTTGTATATCTTTACCAGTGGATAACAAGACTTTTCAGCATGCTTCTGTGGATTTTTAGAGATGTTTTGCTGTACTGAAAGAAAAATATTACATATACAAACAGAATTTGTGTTTCTTCTGTTGCCATCTGCAAAAACGTGCAAAGAACAGCTTGGTTATAGTCAAGGGGTGGATAAATTTTTGTCCTTTGGCTCATATACCCATTTATGCACAACTAGTTATCTGTAATAGGTGGAGGAAATGCCAGCCTAGGCCATGCCCTAGGGAACAGCAGGATCACACTGACTTTGCTACCACCTGGAAAGCCAGGCTGGCTGCTGTTGCTGTGTAAATTGAAGGTTAGTTACATGAGGTGAACAGAATAGAATAGTTCAGTTGGAAGGGACCTTCAAAGACTTCAAGTCCAACTGCCTGACCACATCAGGGCTGACCAAAAGTTAAAGCATGTTATTGAGGGCATTATCCAATTACCTCTAGAACAATGACAGGTGTAGGGCATCAACCACCTCTCTAGGAAGCCTGTCCCAGTGTCTGATACCCTCACAGTAAATAATTTTTATCCTCATGCCCAGTCTGACCCTCCCTGGCCCAGCTCCATGCCGTTCCCATGCATCCTGCCATCAGTTCCCAAAAGCAGAGCCCGGCACCTCCCTCTGTGCTTCCCCGCCTCAGGAAATTGCAGGGAGCAACGAGGTTGTCTCTCAACCTCCTCTTCCCCTAACTGGACAGCCCAAGCGTCCTCAGTCTCTCCAAACAGGACAGGCCTTCCGGCCCTTTTCGTGGCTTTGTTGCCCTCCTCTGGATGCTTTCAGATACTTTAACATCCTTTTTTTTTGTACTGTGGAGCCCAGAACTGCACACCATATTCAAGGTGAGGCTGCATCAACATTAAATACAGTGGGAGAATCACCTCTTTTGACCGTCTGGTTATGCTGTGTTTAATGCACTACAAAATGAGTTTTGCCCTTTTGGCTGCCAGGGCACACAGCTGGTTCATGTTGAGCCTACTGAGTGGCACCCCCAGGTGGTGGCTATCCCTATAACAGCAAGTGGTACAAACAAATGACTTTCCAGGACTCAGCTGTCCCTAACCGACCACCAGTTGTCTCTGCCCTGGAATAGCAAAATTCAGCATTATATGTAATGCTGAAAAACCTTGAGCCAGCAGCTACGAAATCAGGACAGAAATTAATTGTACCCTTTGCTCAATCTAAGCAGTTATAAGCTTCTAAAAGTTGGAAGGTCATTAGCTGTCTTAGCAATAAATAATACAGAAAGCAGGATTTCTAAAGAGGACAGAATTTGCCTGAGAGTTCCTGCCAGGCTCATTGCTTATTTCTGCTGAAATTAAGGGTGTGTCTTCATGGACAGATGCAGACAAGCCCCAAATCCCAAGCCTTTGCTTTGAGTTGGCATAATTTTAGTTGGTATTTCCAGTCTGAATAATGACACAGGTGCATTGCAACAGAGTGCTCATGACTGGCAGGTTGGAACCAGAGCAGAGAAGCTCATTACTCACCTCTCCATTTAGATGTAGCTCACCTTGCCATGGAGTCTGGCTCTCCTTTTCTGGACCACTTTTCATATAATCCTCAGAAAGCTTTCAGAAATATGAATTTACCAGACCTTTCTATAAGCAGGACAAAGCCCTGTAAATTACTGCATTCCCCAGTCCCTCTCTGCCCTCAGATCATGTTCTTTTGACTTAAGGTACACAGTCCCTTCTACTGTGTAACCTATGCAACAATATAAGAGCTGCTTATTTCATATCGAGGCATTTTTAATTACAAATTGCAAACATTGTGTTAAAGGGCACATCCTCAGCCTGTCACATTTTAGCTCCTTGTTTTAAATTCTCTTCTTCTTCACTGTCTGACATATGAATGCTCAGGAGGTTTTTAACATTGCACTTCTCAGTGAACATTTCTGTTTTTAAAATTAGTTTTGCATTTTGACCCAAAAATTGATTAGGGGAAAGGTATGGTGGTTTTACTCAGGTGGGCGGCCAAGCTCTGCCACAACCACTCTCTCACTCCCCCTCCTCAAAGAGGAACGGGGAGAAAATATGATGAAAAGAGCTCAAGGACGAGGAGATCGCACAGTAATTATCGTGACGGGTAAAACAGACTCAGCATAGGGAGATAGTAAGATTTATTGCCTATTACTAACAAGCTAGAGAAGCAAGAAAAAAAGGAAAGAAACCAAAAGCACCTTCCCCCCCATCTACCCTCTTCCACCTCCTCCCCCCCGAGCGGCACAGGGGAACGGGGGAATGGGGGTTATGGTCAGTCTATAGCGCTTCTTCTCTGCCGCTCCTCGGTCACTCTCGTCCCCTGTGCTGTGGGGTCCCTCCCACGGGATGCAGTCCTTGCTGAACTGATCCGGCTTGGGCTGCCCATAGGCAGCAGCTCTTCAAGAACTGCTCCAGATATGGGTCCATACCACAGGGTCCATCCCTCAGGAGCGAACTGCTCCAACCTGGATCCCCCACGGGCAGCAGTTCCTGCCAGGTCACCTGCTCCTGCGTGGTCTCCTCTCCACGGGCTACAGGTCTGGCCCGGAATCTGCTCTGTCAGGGGTCTTCCACAGGCCACAGCCTCCATCGGTGCAGGTCCACCTGCTCCACCGTGATCTCCTCCACGGGCTGCAGCGTGGAACCCTGCTCCACCGTGGTACTCCATGGACTGCAGGGGGATAGCCTGCTTCACCATGGTCCTCACCACAGGCTGCAGGGGACTTCTGCTCCAGCGCCTGGAGCACCTCTCCCCCTCCTTCTTCACTGACCTTGGCGCCTGCAAGGCTGTTCCTCACTCCTCTCCCTCTCTCAGCTGCTGTGTGTGGTGCAGCGTTTTTTTTTCCGTCTTAAATATGCTCTCACAGAGGCGCAAAACAACATCACTTATTGTCTCAACTCTGGTCAGCAGTGGGGCCCTTACCAAACATGGGGCAGCTTCTAGATCCTTCTCACAGAAGTCACTCCTATGGCCCCCTGCTACCAAAACCTTGCCACATAAACCCACTACATGGCTGTACAGAGAAGACAAAGAAATTGATGTATTACAAAAGATATTAAAATGTATGTCAAAAGATTAATCATTTTGTAGGTCAGACCTCAGGTTAGGATGTTAATTCACTAAGCAAGGTAACAATGTAGAAGAATATACTATTGATGAAATGTTCAAAATTGCAATTCATACCTTCAATTCATAATGTTTATTTATAAGCCTAGTTAAAACTGCATGCCTTGAAACTTGGTTCATAGATGAGGAAAGAAACACTCTGCTCATCTCATGACTCTTGGATTTGGAGTTTACAGAGGATTTTGAAACCCCAAGATTTGCATTAAAATCTAAGATCTAGCATCGGTATGTCACATCTCCCCATTTCACAAAAAGCAGCTAAATCAGAAGTTTTGCAGATCAGATTTTTAATCTTTCAGGGCTGCATATTCAGATGTCCAATGCTGCAAAGAGATTTTTTTTTCTGACCATTTAAGCCAACAGGTGACACACAGACTTTTATAACACTAATCTGCCAGTACTAACCAATCCCACTTTCAGATGACTTTAACATTCAGTATGTTGAGTTTTTTGGAAAATGTGCCTTCTATTTGGGTGCTGAAGTGGGAACTGACAGCAGGTGCACGTGGTTTTAATATTTGGATCATGCTGGGAGAAGGTTTTTGCAGCAAACCTCCAAGCCATGCCTATCTCCTGCACCATGGCTCATCTTGTGAAGCGGTCTCAGAGCACGCAAACCTGACTCCCTGAAGATCCATACTCAGCTGTAAGATGTGCTGGGAGGACCTCTAACGTACTTCAGCCACTTCGAGGCAGTCAGCCCACAGGGCCAGGCAAGAGCTGGTCTGCACTACCCTTCCTACCCACCCCACCTCCACGAATACACGTAGTGTGGGTGCTGTACCAACTGTTTCATTCTGCAGATCTGCTCCTATTCCACTGTACTTCTTGCTAATATAGACAGAGTCATCTTTAGAAGAATTGGCATCATGCTCCTAAAAACATGGTTCTAATGGCATATCTATGGCACACAATGGGAAATGGGACAGAAATACAACTCAGGGTTGTTTTTAATCACTAAAGATACCAGGAAAATGTGGCTAAAGGTTTCTGCATCTAGGTCCTTAATGCTCTGCTTATCTAGCCCTGCTTTTAACGTAAACCTCAGCTTCAGTGACTACTGCTGTGCTGTGTCATGAGGCTGTAGCGAGGATAACAGCACAACTCTGTGCACTGATACTCCTTTGTGTGCTACAGGGTCTTTTCCTACTGCACATAATGGGGGTGTGGGGGGGGGAGGGAGGAGGGTGCACAATAATTTAAGACACAGCTCTGAGGTAGGCAGAGAAACAACTTTTTTTTTTTTTCCCCCTCATCTCCACAGCTTCCTGAAGTCAACAAGGTAGCGCTCATCATACAAGAGTTTATTCCAGCTAAAAGAATACTTGAAATATATAATTCAAAGGAAAAAGCAGCAGTATCCAGTGGAGGAGGGAGGGAGAAAATCAAGCAGAATGTAAAATACAGAAAGAAAATAATTCAGATTTCTGTGTGATATATATTAATTGTTATTTGCACATCAGGTAGAGGGCAATGTATCACAAACAAAATTCATTTCTCTGATCTTGTTCACATTTCTTTTTCATGGACTAGATCTTTATTATGCTTATTTTTTACTTCCAAAATCACAAACAAGTTGTAGAATAATCAACAAACCTTATAACAGAGATATATAGGACAGCACCCCCACCCCCAGTAAAATGCTAAAACACTGGTATTCACAAAGATAAATTACTTCTGTGTAAAAATTGTGCTGTAACAGTCTGAGGAGAGTATGTGGAACTATAAGAGAAATTCCTATCCAGCAGGCTTTCCTATTCTGTGACTATCACTATGGTGTTTAAGCACATTGCATAGCTAATAGGACAGTTTTGGGTCTGGAAGTGGTTCTGAAGTTTATTCATATAGAATTGATGAACTATATAAGGGATACTTCTGTATGTGTACAAAGAAGTTAGGAATCCTGCATATTTGGTGAAAACTGCTAAAAGAGCTGGTGTTTTACTCCAAGTATTAACATTTAATCTTAATGCCTTTTTTTTGTTCCTGGAGAAGCAATTAGAATATGAAACCACTTCAAAGCCCAAAGGCATCAGTGCTAGAAGCCCAAATATATTAACTTTTGGCCACATCGAGCAACTGATTTTTTAATATTAAGCATTTATGGTATTAAGCATTTAACAGGTAGGGCATGTTTGTTCTTATTAGACTACCAACTCGGAATAAATTGGGACAGACTTTCGCAGACCCTGGGGTTGGGTCCCTATCCATTTTAAGCCCCCACCCCAATGAGTTCGATATTACTAAAGCAACACTGTGCATGAATGATTATATAGGTAGTCTAGGTACTCTTGTCATGCACGGTAGTTATTTCAGTAACTGCCTGGATGCTATGGTTAGGAGCTTGCGGAATTCTATTCAGAATGCTGTCTCTTTTTACTTCCTTGGCTTTGTTCTTCTTTAACATAAAATGAAAAACCTATTAAAATGTGAAATGAGTAGAACTTGTAAAAGAAAATACACCAATGAAGATTCCAAATGAGTTTCAGCATTTAATGCAGAATGAACAGAGGTGTCCAAATAGGTAATATCTTTAATATCTTTCTAATACCACAGACATCTAAATCATTAAAGTCCTCATTAAATTGGCTAATGACTTTCTCCAAGTTTTTTTTGAACTATATGTTCAATAAATATGTATCAGAAGATTTAAACAAACAAACCCCACCAACCACCAAAGGGAGAGAACTGCAGAAAATCTATTCCAAGTTAAAGCACTAGTACTTTTAAATCCTTTGCTACTTCTGGACCTTTTTAGAAAGTCAGCATTCATTAAAGATTTTCTGTCCCTTTTCCTAAATGTGTCCAAATATTTAAAAAGGATTGGAAGAAATTGCCATTTTCAAAATACAATGGTGGAGCTTAACATCTAAATTTAATTGAATATAAAAGTTTTTTTTAAAAAAAGAGTCACATAAAAGCATGCAGAATATGAAGATTCAAGGCATGAAAACCAAGTCTCTAAAATGATTAAGAGCGTGGAACAAGCAAGAAGATACTTCTAGAAGAGAAGAAAGAACAAAAAGGATTTCGGGGATCTGGAAGTACACCAACATTGAAACCTTTATCAAATAACTGTATAATGGCCTAACTAGAAATCATTTGTCCAGGTGAGGTCTTGAAGTAATGACTGTACTTTGCCCTTTCCGCTTGGTATTTGCTAGGTCAAAAATTCTCAGTATTTTCAGCCATCCTGATAGCTGAAAGCAAAAAGAGCCACCAGTCAGGTCAGACCCAGTGGCAGCTAGCTCTGACTGAGGAAAAGCAACCACCTGAAGCCTAGCAGGAGGCAGTACCACCTGAACTAGTAGCTTGACACTTTGCCTATAGCTGTACCTGTTAGCTTCAGATGCTTTAGTGAGCATCCAGGAATCATTCTTTATTTGTTGCTGAATTTGACTTTGTACATAGAAATACTACAGAAAAGACATACACATAAGCATGCACACAATATAATACTTTAGAAAGCATCTCTGGATATGAAGTTACCTGAAGTCATGGTATGAGATCCCACACAACTTCTGGAGCTAGACTGCCACCTACACCCCAGCTCGGAAGCGGCCTATACTTTTTACAGCTCCGTTCCCATAATAGCAGTGTTTCCTTAAACTGCCAGGTCATTTGAGAGGGCTCGTCTGGGAACTTTCTGCTTTTCCTTGACTTTGTTTTTTCCTTCATCTCAACCAAAAGTTATTTCAACGGGAAAGGCATTATGGCAAAGGTGGTATTAGACAGTTTTGCTTAGAGGAAGAATAGAATACTCAAAAAAATTCTGTTAATGATTGAATTATCAAAGGTTTCCATTTACTGGAAGGGGAAGAATTTGCCCTGTAGCTTCCCAGATACTAGAAAGTTCAGATGATCCAGAAATAAGTTGCAGAAAAAATAATAATAATAAAAAAAAGATTTCCAGCACCCATGGGGAAATGACCTCTTCTGTACTTTGTAGAGTTCTACATTAAATAGATAAAATGCAGTGTGGTTTTAAAAAGGTGCTCTTTTTTAAATTAAAAAAAAAAAAAAGAAAAAAAAAAGAAAAAAAAAAAACACAAAAACACAGAGACCTCTTCAGATAGCTTGTTTTCAATATATTCCTAAAAGCAAACTGCCACGTTTGCCTGAGAAGGTTGAGGGCATGTTTTGTGTGAGCCAGACAACAATGCCACCAGCCACACTCGATTCAGTTCTCCAGGAGAAGTTCTCTCCAGCACAAGGCCTATTCATGCAGCTTCATTTCAGATATATTCTGGGAAGCATGGACCATCATTTATCAGTAAGTATACATATTTTACAAAGTATGCAGAGGAAAGCTATAACTTTCAATAAAACTGCTTTTAGAATTCCTTTTTCAAATGCATTTCAAGCATTTCAATATAATGGACTAAGGTAAGCAGGCAATTCACATAATTGCCATTTGTGTCTTAAAATGAAGATTTCTTTGCTTCCCGTGCATTAATAGTTTGTGTTAAGACAAACTGTTTGGCACAACAGTGCTGATTTTTATTGCTTTGAATTGTTTTAAGTCAAAAATACTGATATGTGTTTTGAGTCCTACAAGTGTCTTGAACAAAGATTAACCAGTAAATCCAAACCAAAGCACACTTATGTTTTCTTCAAGCATACGATTGATTTAGCTTTAGTTAAAATTAGCTCAGTATTGGTTTTCATTTACTTATTTTTATTTTGAAAGCATTGCTTCTTAAGAAGCTTGTGTTTGCACCATATTCCTGTGTCAGCTACCTAGGTATAAATCCAAAGTAAACCACTAGAGCGGCTCTTGAATTTCACTGGTGTAATTTACAGAAAACTTTTCACTTATTCTACATCTGTTGGTAATGATTCATAGAACTGAACAGTATTAGTAACATACTGACACCTCATCTTCAACTTCTCCCTTCCAACTTGTCTTAGACTTGTCATAGAACATGATGATGTTCCAAGCAAAGGACATTTTGTGCCTTAGCAGATTTCATCCTTGGATTTGAGTACAATGGAAAAAGAACCCCATCATATCTTCCTTATGAGGGCTGTTGCTATTGCATTGACATATTAAAGGCCTCCTCCCCTTTACTGATGCTAAAGAGCAAAGTCTTCCTTCATTAGTCAACTAATCCAGACAGAGCAGAAATCATCCTACTGTGCTTTTATTGCTCCTAGCTCTAATGGTTGTGCTGACATTTCCGAAGTGCAATTGTGCTATTTCTTGAAATCTTTTTAATTGTGATTTTTACATCTGACAAACACACTGCTCCTCATGCTGATGGTACATTATGCAACACTCCTTAATTTCTGATGTGTTTGCTGTTCCAAGATGGTGTGGGCTCTTCCTATTGGGCACAGAGGTAACAATCTTTTCTTTAGCGTTAAAGTAAGTAATTCATTGTTTGGAGTCAGTTGCCCCGAGCTAACTCACCTTGAAATGGTGAGTCACCCAGCTTTCTGCTTCAGAATGAGAGCCAGAGCCTGTAATGAGCTACACACATCAACTCTATTTAAATATTTTTTTATACCAGAGAAGTTGGTGGTTACACGTGAATACTAAATACAAGCTTCATACGGGAAAAAAATTGTCAATGAGTCTTTCACAGTTTTCTCATTCATAAGTTAACAACTTCCTAACAGTTTAGTCATGTACAAGAAATCACAATCATTCTGCTGAAGACCTACAAGCATTTTCAGAATGTGGGTGCAGAGGGGCAAAATTGCTTCCTAAGAAGATAAATATTAATAATCCTTGAGAAAAAGAAGAGCTGAATAGAACCTCAAAGAATGTGGTTTTGGGTAAAAGACCATGTGTTTTGACAGCATGCTTATGGAGCGTGCAAACTATGCAAGACAACCTGGGTTATGTACAGAGAGCCAGGGAACAGTGATGAATTTTGAATGTGACCTCAGCACAAATAGATTAAACAGTTCTTTCATTTCTGCACTAGTAGGAGAGACATTCAGTGTGTGAGCCCAGAGAACTATTGTTAGGGCCCCATATCATCCTGTGCATTTCACCATGACATAAAACACTTGTACCTACTCCTTACTTATAGGAAATGAGTTTTTGTTTTTTGTTTTGTTTCTTAATTACCACTATCTGCAGATTCAATATTTATCTGTTTCTGCAGAATGGAAACTGCATGGCAGAGGAAAGAACGAACAGAAAGGAGAAAAATCTTGTAAAGACTTTCCTTCTGTTTTTATTACAGGAGAGAGTGAGCTGACAAAAATGTATACAACTCTAAAAGCACTGTCAGAACCTTAAAATAACTTGTTCGTTAATTTTCTGCTTGACATTTTGAGCAGAGGAAAATATTGGAAAAGGATGTGTTGGATTAATTGTTATTTACAAAGGAACCTGATAGTGTAAGTCTAAAATATTTACAAATTTGTTAAAAGCCCAGTAACACAGAAATAAGTGAGCTGTAAATGATTCCAGTTTCCTTTTTAAACTTTATTTCCACTTTTATTTTTGCACATGCCCTTTCTTATATCCAGCTACCCTCACCCTCAACCCTTCTACTGCCATGCTTTAGCAACCACAGACATCCCTGCTCTCCAGCCACACTTCCTTTTTTCTTCTAATGAGTAGTAGCAGTTTCTTGTCTACAAGGTGCCTGAGTGATGTGTAACACATATGGATGTGCACTACTCTTTTGCTTAATGACTCCTCATTTCTTCAAGGGTTTCATCAAGGGGATGTTAAGCAGTTCCTCGGCTTTGGTGATTAAGCCAGCAAGGGAGAAAGGTAAACTTTGATGTTAAATTTATTACACCCATTATAAATCCTCATGGTATATAGTGGACTATGTTATGCTACCAAGTTTTAAATGCACACATTACGCTTAAGGGAAAGACATAGAAACAAATATTAGACTCTCTAGACCTGATTTAGACCATATTCCTGCAAGACAGGAGATTCTAATGCTGGTTTACATAGCAGACGACTGAAACTGTCTGTGTTTCACTTACAGATTTTAAATTCCCAGCCTGTTTCCCATCCCCGTGTTCAGATATTTATAAAAAGAATATAAGGAAGCAGAGCAGGCATATAGTGTTTTTGTTTGTTTGTTTTCCTCCCCCCCGTCCCCTCCCATGGCCAACTCAACTAGCATCTGAGAGTCAGTTTCTCAGGGACTTCCTGAGACAGAGGGTTCAAAGAGACTGTTGTACTTAGTGGACATCAACGGACCCATCTGCCATCAACTCCATTTAATTATTTTCTAAGATTATTTATACTTTCAAACTTCTGAGATGAGTATGTTAGGGCATTCCTTACTCCTTCTGATATCAGAAATAGGAATAATCCCCTGTTCACCTTCCTATCTTTCATAGGATGATATACTTCAAGTATATCTTCTTCTACCTGCCTTTTTTTTCAGGCTGGAGTGCCCTCTTTTATATCCACTTATGGTTTTGACTCTCAAATGTAGTAGTGTCTTATGCGGAAGCTGTTCTGTATTTCTATCATCCTTCTCTACCTCTGCTTTATATTTTTAAAGACAGGGCATCTTATTATTCATATGTGGGTACAGTGTTTCTAAATGTTTCTAACATTTGGCTTTCCTTTTTTTATGTTTTCCCCCCACTGCTGGTGTTTTTGGAGAAAAACCACCAGAGATCACAGTGACTCCAGGATCTTTCTTGGGGAAAAAGGTCTTACCTGACTGGTAAGAGCTAATAGAAAGCTTATCATTGCATATGCTTATTTTAACTCAGGCATGCTACCATACACTTATCAGTATTGAATCCTACTAATGTTTATGACTCAGCCATTTCCACTGGATCAGGAGAGCCCGCTGCAGTTCCTCAGAGCTTTGTTTTGACTCTCCTGACTGCTCTCGCAGCCAGTGCAAGCTGCAGCTCCCGGTGGGTGCCCGCTCTCGCAGCCCACGCGCTGGCTGTGCCCAACAGCACCAGCCCTGAGCTACCTCTCCAACAACTCTTCCTGCTCTCCACTGTGCGAAGCGACTGCTCATCCTCACTCCTGCTCCCTGCCTTTGTAAAGGCAGGCTCTTCCCTAAATCCTAATCAGGGGGCTGAACAATACTGCAATCAAAATATCTTACTGTCCACTAGAGGGAAGTACCTCCGTGATTAGGATTTAACGTGTGACCGTACAGATGGTGGAAACTCATCCTGTGTTTCTAAATTGTGAGGTAACGCTCATTTTGAATTTTTAATACTAATAATTAAATGAACAAACGAACAACCATTTTTTTGTGAGGACACTGACACAATAGGTAATAAATAACCTTTTAAATTGAATTGTGTTAGGCCTACCTTAATGCAGACTTCTCTGTTCAATAAAAGCTTGCTTATGGTTTAATAGATTCACAGGAAATTGCTCTTGAAGACCAATTAAAGAAAAGGGTTAGATTTGTATTTCTAGCAAAATCTGTACTGTATTCAGCTGCCTGAGACTACAGAAAAAATAACCTTTCATGAAATGATGTTAAATTACTTTCAAACAATTGTCACTAACTAAAGATGAGTCATAAAGAGATGTCACTTGAATGATATTATATTTATCACAGCACTGGCAGATGTAAACTCATCCTTTTTCATTCTTCTGCTACTTATATGGTACTATCAAAGAAAAAATCATACAGGTAGAGGTACTATCTTACTGAAACATTTAACAGTATTTATTTCATAAATCTGAACAAAATATGCTCACAGCTATACACCCGTGGTATAAGATCCTGAATCATTTATTCTCACAAAGTTTAAGAACTGAGGTATGCGAAGGCTAAGTCACATACAGACACAGTGTGGCCACATCACATTCCCATTTTGTTTTTTCTTTCTAAAATCTCACTGATGCCATTTTTTAGCCCTTTTAGAAAAATATCAACAAAAATAGTGCCTCAACATCTTTAAAGACATCATCAAAGCCCTCCAACAGGGCTATTGTCACGATCAAATAGTCTAAGAGGAATTTAATGGGAAACCAAATACAACATGGAGCTAAACTCACTATTTTGAAACAACATGTTTTTAGGCACTCTTACAGAGATCTGAACCTGATGCCTTAACGTTGTCACTTAACTCTCTCGGGTGAAGGCATTCTTATTTCATTATAAAGCAAAAAAATAAAAATTTCAGAAACAGGTGGCACAATGCCACTGTGGTGACTCTCATTCTGTGCCAGATCTCTGCAGTCTGTGTTTCATGCTGAATCTGTGTATCAAGCCCACTGAAGCTCTCATGGCTTCATTACTCTGGATTTCATTTGAACACTTTGCATCCTTCTATTTACTCCTGCCGGTTATAAAATTTTAATATACTGCCAGGTAAGGACAACTTCTCTTATCTCACCACACTGAGTTATTTGTATTTTATTTTACTTATGTGGGAACTGCCAGGAAAAGGTGAAACAAAGCTTCCAGCCTGTTGCAGAAACTTACCCTTTAGGTTTCCTACAGAGAAAGCAGGGTTGCGTTTATCCCATGCTTCCCCATCTTCTCCTCCCTCTGTAGTCATTTCATAATTTGTCAGGAATGGGGATTTTAGGCAGGGAGCAGTCCATACCCCCTTCCCACTCCACTGTATTGTCCTGGGCAGATCAGAGCCTCCTGCAAGCTGGCCTGGGGGCTGCTCTGACTGCAAAGGCAGTTTGGAGGGTTTTCCCTGCCCAAATGCACTCAGCTGAGGGTACATCCTCTCTATAAAGACGGCAATTCTGGAGGAAAGGTGGGCAGGGGGAGGTAATGCCCTCCCTCATGGGGGTCAGGACCCCCTGCACATAGAGGGAGCAGGGAGGCCTTTGCTGATGGACTCAAAACACAACATAAAAAGCTAAACCTGCAACGTTTTTTTCCAGATTGTTTCCTTGAACTGAAGGGTAGAAATGATTAAAAGAAGTCAAAACATAGTTTGCGATATATATATATATTTTTTCCTTAGCTGAACACAGAATGACAGTTGACTAAACAGTTTTACATAAAATTTCCATTTCCATTTGAAAGGCTTACATTTTCAATAAACAACCCTCCTGAACTCAGGCTTTGTTCTGGAGAAACCCTCACACACTGAACTAAACGTTTATTTCCAAATGGTCTCTACCACCTCACTTTCTCCTTCACAGGTGTCTTTCAGGTAACATTACAAGCTTCAACTTTACAAGGTGTTTTCCACTTCACACCAGCAAACCGTTAAACAAATGACTCACCTGCAGAGCAAACTCTGCTTGATGAGGGTTTTTGCTCTAGGTTCTGTTCAGGGCACAAACTGAAATACAAGATGTTCACTTAGCACTGAAGAGTCACTACTACGTTTTGAGCAGCAGATGGTGAATGAATGGTGCACAGAAAATAAAGTTTAAATGGCATGCTTTCAACTGAAAAACAGAATTTTGACCCAGCTTCCGAGGTCTAAAAAGCTGTAATTAACAGTGGCTAGACTGCTTAAGGCTAGTGGATTCCCTCTGCAGCCAGCCTATCATTTTATTTAAATTATAATGGAAGCAAGATTCTCCCTCTGCAATCAGCAGGTTGTGGCAGCACGGCAGAAATGAACGCAGAGAACAGGTGGGTGTTCTTGTGCCTGGTACCAAAACCTTGTGGAAGGAAACACATTTCTTTGTAATAATACAATGGGGATGGTGAAAGGCATGATGAAGGATTTCAAAAATAGAGTGCAAGAACAGTGTTTTACATTGAATAGGTCAGAAAGGGGTCTCTGCTGCCTGAAGACACACAAAGCAATGCCTAGCTTATTTTTTCCTGCGTGCTGCTTTCATACTGCCTCAGACACATGCACAGGCTATCCAGCACAGAGGGGGATAAGTGATGAGTTAGACTGCTCAGGGCTGGCTTACCTGTTAATTCTTGTTTTTGTCAAGTATCTTTGTCAAGTGTCCTCCTACAGAGAAACTGAAAGGTAAAATTTCCAGGAGTGGCTGCTAATTTGGAGTCCTTCAAGCACTTTGGGCATATACCTAGAAAACCTAGTCGAAAAAGAGGTCTGAGCAATTCAGCTCACTGTTTCAGGGGGGAGACTTCGCATTCCAGCATGTTTCAGAAAAGACAGGAAACAAATCTAAACTCACTTAACCACCTAAGCCCTGGTTTCCACACCTATGGTATGTATAGCAATACTATATCTATAGAAATATCATTAGCAATCCCTTTCACATAGATATTTAGATATATGGACGCTACTAAATTGATGTTTTTAAATTCAAAGAATTAAGGTCAGCTGGTAGTAGAGGTGACTTTTTTTTAAAGGTCATTTATTGGCAGACCTATTCCTTGACCTTTAAAAAAAATGAACTTATTCAGTTCATCTCAGGTGACTAGATATAAGCAGAGTGGACATCTGTTAACACTGCAATAATTCAGGCTACGTTTATAATTTATGTATTGCTATACATTATTATAATTAACTATCTCCCTCTGGAGATTATTAGAGATTCATAACTTTCCAAAATATTAATAAGCACTGAAATTTATTATGCACCCAGGGCTCAGTCTTGCAATGTATGTAGCCCTGTGAGACTAAGTCGGTGCTAGCACTTATATTTACATGCTCTTCTAGCACAGAAACAAAGCAGCAGAAAATAAGGCTGGAAGGCGCCTTAAGGGATGGTTGATTTCTTCTTCTGGCATTTTCACCCGATGGAAGGATAACCATATACCTGGATTTACGCATTCTGTAAGCAAGCAGGAACCTAAAGGTGCACAGTTCCATGGGACCTGATGAGATACATCCACAGGTCCTGAGTGAACTGTTGTAGGAAGTTGCTAAGCCACTATCCATAATATTTGAAGAGTCACGGCATTCTGGCAAAGTTCCCACTGACTGGAAGAGGAAAAACAACTCCCATTAAAAAAAAAAAAAAAAAAAAGAAAAAAATGAAATCCCAGGGAACTACAGGCCAGTCAGTCTTACCTCTGTACCTGGCAAGATCATGGAGCAGATCCTCCTGGAAACTACCTTAAGGCAGATGGAAAATAAGGAGGTGACTGGTGACAACCAACACGGGTTCACTATGGGTAGATCATGCCTGACAAATCTGGTGGCCTTCTATGATGGGGTTATAGCACTGGTAGATAGGGGAAGAGCAACTGACATCATTGACCAGGACTCTGGCCAAGCATTTGACCCTGCCTCCCATGCTATCCCTGTCTCTATGTTGGAGAGACATGGGTTTGACGGATGAACCACTCAGTGGGTAAGGAATTAGTTGGAGGATCACACTCAGAGTTGTAGTCAATGGCTCCATGTCCAGGTGGAGACCAGTAACAAGTGGTGTTCCTCAGGGGTCAGTGCTGGGACTGGCGCTGTTTAACATCTTTGTAAGCGACATGGTCAATGAGATTGAGTGCACCCTCAGCAAGTTTGCCAATGACACCAAGCTCTGTGGTGCAGTCGGCACACTGGAGGGAAGGGATGCCATCCAGAGGGACCTGGCCAGGCCTGACAGGTAGGGCTGTGCAAACCTTATGAAGTTGAACAACGCCAAGTTCAAGGTCCTGCACCTCGGCCAAGGCAATCCCAAGCACCAATACAGGCTGGGCAGAGAATGGATTGAGAGCAGCTCTGAGGGGAAGAACCTGGGGGTGCTGGTGGATGAGAAACTCAGCATGAGCTGACGATATGCACTTTCAGCCCAGAAAGCCAGCTGTGTCCTGAGTTGCATCAAAAGCAGTGTGGCCAGCAGGGCAACACATGTGATTCTTCCCCTCTGCTCTGCTCTTGTGAGACCCCGCCTGGAGTCCTGCATTCAGCTCTGGGGTCCCCAGCACAAGTAGGACATGGACCTATTAGAATGAGTCCAGAGGAGGGCCACAAAGATGATCAGAGGGCTGGAGCGCCTCTCCTATGAAGACAGGCTGAGGGAGTTGTGGTTGTTCGGCCGGGAGAAGAGAAGGCTTTGGGGAGACCTTACAGCAGCTTTCCAGTAACTAAAGGTAACTACAGAGAAGCTGGGGAGGGACTCTTTGTCAGGGGGTGTAGTGATAGGACAAAGGGGAATGGCTTTAAACTATAAAACAGAAGATTTAGATTAGACATTAGGAAGAAAATATGAGGGTGGTGAGGCATTGGCACAGGTTTCCCAGAGGAGCTGTGGATGCTCCATCCCTGGAGGTGTTCAAGACCAGACTGGATGGGGCTTTGGGCAATCTGATCTAGTGGAAGGTGTCCCTGCCCATGGCAGCTGGATGGTCTTCAAGGTTGCTTCCAACCCAAACCTGTCTATGATTATGTGAAACAGTTTGAAGCTACTCAAAGTACACAGTTCTTCTAAGGCCAGGCAAGGCTTTAACTGTAAAGACCATGTCTGCCCTGAAATTAAAAGTCTTTCATCTGTCTCCCTCTCCAAACTGTGAGATCACTTTTCACACCTGGATAATTTGTGCTCTTTTCCAGGGTAGGTTTGAATACACCATTTACCCCCAGAAAGCTCTAGGAATGACTTTGGAAAAGAACAGAAATGCATTTGCAACTTTAAGGGTAATGCTTTGACAGCGGTGGGGTTTGTCTATTTATTTTTATTTTTTGTAAACAGCCATATCCCAGTAGAATTAAAAAATGTCTTGCCCCAAGTCCTCTTCGTGAAACTATGCAGCAAATTGCCATTCAGTTTTTTATGTGAAACAAAAAGCCCAAATTGTCATTTTTGCTCCTGGATCTTTTTCTCTGAAAATTCACAAAAGAACAAAGCTATATTTGAATAACAATCAGAACATATGCAGTGTTTTCCAGGCATCATCTGGAACCATTTCAGCAGTCTGCATAATGCTTTACTTCCCATCACCCTATAGAGCCTGAAAGCCCCAAAACAATACCTCACAGTCCCCGTTGTTCCTTTCTGCCTACTGACGTAACCACTTTGCCTGAAGGTGAGTGGGGGAAAAAAAAAAAAAGATGTCTTATTCAGGGAGTTTTCACCAGGGCCTATTTTGATGACTTTGGTGATTTTAGCATAACATAGAGTTATTGCAACACTATGGCGCCCCTGTTCCCAGTCCGGTACGCTACTTGCTGATCTTGGCAGAATCATTATGAGTTTAAGCATATATATATATATTTTTTCCTATTTTTTGTGAGCTTATTCCTTATACCCTTAAAGGGACTGGTATAATAAAAAAAAGTCAAGCTTAACCTGAGGTCAGGAACTTTGCTTTCAAGTTACTAAATATATCATCTTTAAGGACACCCATATATATAATAAAAAAAACTTTTATAGTGGAAGCACAGCAAGGGTATTTTGGTACCTATCTTTTTGATTACACGTACGCAGTTACAAGTAATCAAACCCTCAGACAATTCTATATCATGCTTAGATCCTAATAATTCCATTTGTCACTTTCCACTCATGTTTTTTGAGGGGTGATAAACTGGTAAAATGCATTTTTAATCTGTAATCGCTACAAGTAAAACTGCCTCAGAAGTACTGGACATTTATTTCTACAGCTGGTTCTGAACTCAAATGCACTGGTTATAAACAATTTCTGAGGCCCATGTAATATTTATGCAGGAAATCTGAAACTTCATGGCATGTTGAGAAAAATGAAAGAAGGAGGAGAGGTTATTTTTCCACTGAACCAGTGCAGGCGAAAGTATCTGACACCGTATTACCAGTGTACAGGCTGTACCAAGAACACGGGAACAGAGGTTGCTGCATCACCACTGCTGAGAGACCAGAAAGTCTCCCCTTGGCAAGCTGTAGAGGCTGCATAGCTGTTTGAAATATCTTCAGTCCCTTCATCCCAGCCCTTTGCAAATCTGCTAGCCCTGACATTGGGAAATAAACTGCACCTTCTCAGATCTCAGTGTTTGCATCCACTTGACAGAACACAGAAAACCAAGTGGGATCAGTGTACTACTTCCCCCTCCTCCCCCCCCCCCCCCCCTTTTTTTTAAGAGGAGATTTTAAAGCATTTCTTTATTGACTTGCTCAGCTCTATGCACTGTTAATATGGGCTAAATTTGGGGTTAAATGCAACTGTCCATCTTTCAGGTGAGAATTACCTTACCTTAAGGCATCTGCAATTTGCATAGCTATGGCTGAGCTAGGTTCTCCATGGAGTCAATAGTGAGAAATAAATATTTAGGGTGCAAATCATCCTAAGTCTAACCTGATTTAGGAGGTGAATCATATCTTAGGTTCTGCTAACTCCAGATGGAAAAAAATTGTACACATTTACATTTACTCAGGTTGGTCCCACACTTATGGTCAGCTAGGACCTCAAAAAATAGCATATAAGTACATTTACCTGATGTGCCAGTATTAGCCCCATTACCTTACATGTACTTCAGACCCACAAAGAGAAAAATGCCCAGGGGCAAGGTGTTAGCTTGGATCACAGAAAAGAATAATTTGGACCCCAGTTCTGCTCCTTGAAGGCTCCCTTTGTGCCCACAGGCACGTTGTTTGGATATAGTGGTTGAGGCCATGGCACCAGCCCAGGATGGGAGCTTGCACTCACCACCAGGCTCCACAGGGTGCTCTTGGTGTGTATGGAGAGGCGTTTGCTCCCTAGGGCAGGGAAGATGAACAGGAGGCTGCGTTACCTAGTGTGGTCTCAGACCTTGTCCATCCAGAAGGTAGGGAGGTGGTCAGGGCTGGCTTGAGCCAAGCTGGGGATGTCAAGAAAACATGACCTAATTAGAAGTGGTATCATTTCTTTTAAAGAGAAGATTAAGGGGGACGAATATGCTAACAGTCTTCAAATATCTAAAATGGAGCAGTCTATCCTCCGTATTTGTAGCAGAGAAGACAACTACTGACTTGAGGTGAAACAAGAGCTAATTAAACTTCATAAAGATTTTTTAATGCTAAGAATACCAAAGCACTGAAATAAATGACAGGATCAGGATCTCCATCACAGGAAGTCTTTAAGAGACAGTCAGGAATGTTGTGGGAGAGAAACAGACTCTGTAGTTTGCCAAGCTTTCTTTCAGCTTTATTTTCCTACAGTTTTGTGCGTAAGCAGATGATGCAGGAGGAAATAAATGCTTGTGTGGCATACCACAGACAGCAGCTAATGATCTGAACACCAAATGGCTTGCAGTTTCATGGACCTCAGGTTTATCCAGCCAGCTAGAACATTACACAGCACTAAAACCAAAAAGAAGCAGACTATTTTAAACTCTGTGAGAATTTCAGGTGTTTTTATTACAGTACTCTCAAAAACAACTTGAATGTCAAAATTGGGCTCCAGTCAACAGAATGCTAGAAAATAACCATTCCTCAGCACTGAGATCAACAAAACCCTTCACATTATTAAAACATATAGCTGGGTCATTGTAGAGGAGACTGTGACCAGAGACTAACTTGATGGATCACTGGAGAATAGTATGGCAGTAGCAATGACTATTTTCATTCAGCAGCCTGAAAGTGCAAAGGAGAACTTAGGAGCAGATGACATTGCTTAGAACAGTAGCAAAGGAAACATGTTGTATCCCTACTCTGTTCAAAGATGACAGAGAGCATTTCTATTCACTCCTTCCCCTCCCTCTTTTCACAGTTTCCATTAATAGTCTCACATTGCCCAAGGCTAAGTACTTCAGAGGACTAATGCTAAAGCAGGTGAACCTGATTGGACAACTAGGAGACAAAAAACAAGCTAAAATGAATGCATTGGGAAAGACACAGAATTAGAGCTGGATACTCAGTGCAACCATAAAAGCAATAGAAAGTCTCATTATGGCAAACCAGGAGCTGAAGATGTAGAGAAGAAAAGTAATTTAAAGCTTTGGCTAATAGGAAGAAAACAGTTATGGAAAACCAGAGCTTTGAAGTGCCGGCACTTCAAACACACAAGAGCTGACAAGGAAAGAGGCAAAGAATCACTAACTCAGCCTTGACTGACAAGTGAAAATGATGCTACCTGACAAGGAGAGTGAATGAAAAGATCTAGAGTCTGCATCTTTTTGATCCAGACATCTTCTGTTGCCAAGATTATCAGAAAAGTCCTTCAGCAATATTTGGAAATCATTGAAGCAGTTTGCATTTCACACATTGAATAAGGCTCTCCAGAATAAATAATCTCTTTTCTGGGAAAAAGCGTTAAAAAGTAGACTATATTACAGATGCTGATCTTGAAGGAGTTGAAGCGCACTGTAACACGAGTGACTTACAGGAAAGAATTCTCATTCTGGTTAAGAATGTGGAAGAAGGAAAATAAACTGTGGGGACAATGAGCAGGGCTTAGGCCAGGGCTAGAAACCAGATGCACTGCCTCACTACGTTAATGCTACGTCCTTATGTTAATGACTTGATCCAATAAAAGACCTAAAAGCTTCAACACTAAACTGTATTGAGCAGTGCCTCAAAGCAAAATGTAAATCCATAGTTCAGCACCTAGCATTCTTGTACAACACAAGAAAAATCAGAAATCTTCAAAAGACAGGGATGCAAGAAAGCCACTGAGCAGGAAACACCCTGGAGCTACCAACAGGCAGCGTAATGGAACATGGGGCTGCGCTGCGTATGAGCTTCTCACCTCTCCAGAGGCTTCACATCCAACCAAGGACTCCTTATCTTAGTCAGGTACAAGAGCTTCTTGCAACTCTTCTAACAAGGGAAAAATCTATGTGAGAGCTCTTCAGGAAAAATGATCATCATTCCTGTTCAAATTCATCTGAGGGAGAAAGATATTTTTTTTACAGCCTTTAACAAAGCAGAACCAAATGAGACTTTAACCCAAACCCCAAAGGACTGCTGTAACCTCTGCCTGCAGAAACAAATTCCATTTTGCTTATCTTTGAGTCCTGAATTTTATGTGCTTACTCATATGATGACAGCTTCAAGATCAACAGTTGCCATGTTAAGAATGAAAACCAGCAAGAGCAAAACTTACCCTGACATTAGGCTATTCCTGTAGGCAGGGAGAGCCGACAAAAGTGAACTTGCTTCTCTCACTTGCACAGGCCAGTGTTCATAGTAGCCTATGAGCATAGGGCTGCAGTGAAAGATGAATATTATAGTCCACAGCTGCTCCAGCTCAAACCTCAAACAGAAAACGTGCAACTGCTGTTTGTGAGAACCCAAACATTTATTCCTATACAGCTAGATAGAGCAGCTTAGAAACCTGTGTCTTGCTGCATGGCCAAGTACAGAACTTGGTTTCTGTCCACTAAGTTGTCTTCAATACAAAACTGGGAGCCTCCAAGCTGCTTATTAGAAGTGTTTCTGACATGTTGTTCCTGTACAGTTCCATGTCATCTTTGAAAAGCACCAGAGTATCACAGCCCAAAACTGAGACTGGGAAAATGCTAACAGGTAAGCAGGATAGATGATCCTGGACCCAAAAATCCCATTGTGAAGTCAGATACCACTCTGGTTAGCTTACAGAGCCAAGCTTTTCAGACTGAGGCCGCTATGGATATTTACAAAGCCTACAGCATTTCTGGAACTTGAGACAAAAAAATGGTTGCCTCCAGTGAATTTAGGTGGTGTCAAGACCAGGCTGCTTCTGGAAGGGAATGGAAAAAAGGTTTGGATCCTGATTCTGGACTTCGGTGCATTAATTCCTCTTTGAATCTGGCTACTCTGTTCTCCGCTGGTTAAATGAGGCCATTAATACTTGCCCACTTCCCAAGGCTGTTATGAGACTAACTGCAGGACTGTGAGGCAATCAGATACTTCAGTAAGTTGCTATCGGCACCCCTGGGGACCTTCTGCCTCTCATAAGTCGAAATCCTGCAGGAGCTGCCAACATGCAGAGCTCTTCCTCAGACTTCCTATAACAGGCTGTTGCTTAGCCACAACACAGCCCTCAGAGGCTATATAACTCCAGATGTCAACATGCGGTTAATCCTTGTGCAGGCAGTGGGCCAGAGGTACAAATGTCCGTATGTAATTACCATTCTCTCATGACTAAACACCAGCCCATGCTCAGTGCCTGCCTATCTTAGGAGTTCTTTACAGCTTGGAGCTCTCCCTCTCTCCTGCTTCACCAAGAACTCGCTGATCTTGTGACAGTATTTTAATGACTAGTTTTGCTTGAAGAAGCAAGGCATGCAGTTACTGTGCTAGCACCATGTTTTAAATGATATTTATTTGCAGGTATGCCCTGTGAACCAGGGCAGTGTGCTCAATATTCCTGTTATGGGAATATAAATTTGTTTTTTTCCTTGTAGTTTTCACTGTTCCTACAAATATATCCCTTCAAGTGAAGACCAGGAGAGCCCTCCTGTGGCTAATTTAACACCTGTGATATCTCACAGATGCTGCGTACAGCAGTAAAATATATATTATACTCAAGTTTTCTTTTGCTTTTACCTCTGGTCTCACCTCCTTTAAATATGGTTGGTTTAATGAACCTCAAATTTGTTTTCCAGGCAGTAATATCTCAAATTATTATTTTTTTTTTTCCCCATTTAAAATGAAAAAGCCATTCCTCATAATGTATCTCTGCTTCATTTCCCAGTTTTGACAATAGGGATGTAAATTATAAAATAACCCTCTCTGAAATGTTTCTCTTGTGGGCTGTAGGGCAGAAGAGAAGCATATGGGAGATTTATTATGCACAATGACCTCATTCTTTCCAAGTTCCCTCACTCTCAAAAGACATATCTGCAATTCACACACACAATTCAGAACTAGTAGGCTACGTCTGCTTTACACACACACACAGAGCTTCTTACATCACCCGAGGACAATAGGCAACAAACTGGTGGGAGAGATCATGTTATTTTTGCATCAGGGCTCACTCCAGAGCTAAATGAAGCCAACAGGCACCTTAAGTATCCCCTATATTCTGTAAGAGGTTGTCAAAGGCACTGCAAAGATAAGACAGTCAGACCCACCAGGTGTCCATTTTTAATAAAAAAAGATTACTCATGTTTTGTATGCTTTTGGAGTCACATGGATGGGTTTCTGTTCCATTATTTCTACTCACAATCCAATTCAGAGAAATTAATCCAAATCTTGTAATTACAGTCCTGCTGATATCAATAGAAATTGAGTCTCTTCCGTGTTTTCTTGAACATGCCCTTAACCCTTGTGAGGCACTCATTACTATGCAGGTAATAGATTAAATTTCACTTCAAAGGGGAAAAAAACCTTAAACCTCTCAAAGGCACCTATTCTCTCTGGCTTGTAACACAAGCATCACTCACCTCCCTCTTCCTCTATACCTATTCCATGTTATTTTTTTTCTTCCTTTTTTTTTTTTTTTTCTCATTATAAACTAGCACGAACAGTAGCCATAGGGCAATGCCACTGGCACAGCAGAAAGGGGAAATATTGGATTTCGAGGGGTACCAGGTGGAAAAGCATTTTCATTTGTTACATTTGCCTTTTTCTGCATATGAATTGTTTCTCATGTAACATAAAAGTGTTGTGACTGAGGAAAACAACTTACCAAAGTACCAATCAGTGATACAGTTTTTGGTGTTCCTATCTGGCCAGACAGTCAGTAACAACATTGCAGAAAGTTTTATGACTGAAAGCTGAATACTTTGGGAAATTCCTGATCAAATTACAACTTAGTAGTAATCAGCAGCAACCTAGAAGCACAGTCCACCCATTCTGTGTCTGACATCAGGTTTACACAGATTTTACTCTGAAACAGAGCAAAAAAAATCTTGAAACAGCAGATCTAGAGGCTCTGGGTACAGATGCTCATATAAAGCATCATGAAAGCTTGACCAAACTGAGATGACAAAAACATAAAACATCCTCTGTTTTCAGAGAATCTGACTTTTCCCAGAACTGGGGGACTTGGATTAAAGATTAGATTGCCTTTTAAAGGGGAGATTTAGACCAATTGTGTTTTGGCAATATTGGATTTTAGTATTTGCCTAAATTATCCCCATCCCACAAAAACAACAACAAAACAAACAAGCAAACAGAAAACAACACTGATTTCAGTAGCTATCTTTCTGGTCTAATCTTACATTCTTTTCTACTCAATGACCTGAATTCAATAGGACAGGTGAAAGTTGTTCTCAAACCAGACAAGCTGATAATATGTAAAGAGGAAGTTTAATAAGTGGTGCAAGCCTTCTTAGGCAGAGATAGATCTCTAGGCAGCAAATAACAAGCTCTCTAGAAGAGCTGGCACCACTCCTACCACCTTCAGCTCTACTATAATAACAAAGGAACATACAGACCAAGCTGGTGCCTTCTGAAGAAGGGCACTGCTTCATGCAGCACACAGATATGGCCCCATCTGGTAAATAAATTCTTAGGCTATTAAAGCATTTTTATTTTGGAAAACAAATTATGCTTGCTTCTTAGTGTCTAGGCAGAGACATTCTGTGGCAGGATGGTAATGGCATTTGAAGTCAGAGTATCTTCCTCTTTTTCTATTCTACATTTTCATTGGTCTGCTTGGGTAGAGGTGACAGGTTTAAAATTTGCAAGATGCAAGACAAACCTATTAGTGAAATATCAGCAGTTCATCCGAGTGCCTGGAGACCCAAGGGCTGGGCCATTTTAGTAAGCCTGCTTTTAAAAAACAGAATATAGAGAAATGCCCTTGCACAACTAACTTGCTCAATAGTCAGGGAGTGACCATTTAACTCAGATATTGCACTATGACATTCTTTTGAAGTGTTTTCTCTATGACAGGATTTTTCCACAGTGAAGAGCCAGACTTGTTTATAAATATTATATTCTTTTTCTGATCTTTAACTAGATGACCATACAAACTTTCATTGTGTTCTTGGTTACAGAACTCAGGCATAGTCTCATTTATATGTATATACACACAAAACATATATTTAGGGACATGTAAATAATTTGCCTTAGAAGAACAAAACCAATTATTTTAATAGACCATCCCTAGGCATAAAATTGTGTTCAAAATGAGACTGAAGGTTTATGTCTTGATTTTGTTTGCTGAACAAGGGCTTGAAGGACATCAGCCATGAAGTCTGTAGCTGAAAAAGTTAGTCTAAAAGTGTTCTTTGAGATAAAATACAATTCATCTCAGGGACATAAAAGAATATTCCTAAATTCTCAAGTCTTGCTCTTGTAATCTGAGGAAGAAAAATTACTATTTCTAATAGACATCCCCGTAAGTCAGTGGGAAATTCATTCTAATTCCATTTCATGTATTTTATGCCACAGAGAATAATTACAAAAGGTTTGATACTCAGGTATTTTGAAATACCAATAGTTCTTGCCCATTGCTTAAAAAAAGTCTTCCGTACCTCTTCACTTTAATTCATCCATTTAATCTTTAAAATCAATTTAACTTTGATGTTTTTATTATTTTGCTGTCATTTTAGTAATTCAGATCTTCAAAGGTAAGAACACATTAGCCATTCAAAGCCAAAAATCAAATAAAGCTACGCTCCCTACTCTCTAATCAGAGCTTTCATCTGCACATTTATGATCTCAGGAAGAAGCCAAATTAGTCCTAATTGCCTCTAATTTAACTTGGCCACTCAAATAGGATATGAGATCACATTTTATCATACTGTAGATATTTTAATCGCTAGTGTACACAGACTGGAGAGTTTGCTGTGCACTGAAAAAAAAAGCCTATTTTATCACATGCAATTTTTCAGCGTGGATTAACTTCTATGTAGAAACAGACCCAATCTCTTTCATTTTAAAAGTGTAGACTTTAGACAAAAAGCATTCTTCTGTTTGACATGCACGTGAGGTTTTAGGTAGACTTACAATTGTGGGCATTTGTTTATTTAAAACATTTAGTTTTTTTAAGCCTCAAGTGGCCTAACTCACCAGTTGCAATTACTTCAGCATCGTGCAGCTTTACACAAGGAGAAGACCTTAAAGACCTTCAGAAAAGGGAAGTGCTGGGAGAAGAGGTACTTGGGAGCTGCTGAGGCAGACCCAACCTGTGCTCCTGGTTGCAGCCAGCTGGTAGGAGGGTGAAGCCACAAAGCCCCTACAGCAGATATTTGGGTCCATCTGCAAGGCCGTGTCCATCTGTCTGTCATCTCCTGCTTCAGCTGCCACTACAGTTTTGTAGGAGAACTTCGGAATACTTGGGTGTAGTCAAAGGGCTGAAGGAAGGATATTTGCATCGATATGCTGGATCAGCATGAATCAGAAATTCTCTAATTTTGCTTAGCATATGTTAGTTTTGATTTTCAACTCCAAGTGAAATACCTAATTATCACTTCAGCACCCTTTTCCTTTTGCTTAATTATCTACCAGCTTACATCTGCTGATAGTATCTTTCATTTGAACTGAGATGATCAAATGTAGTTAAACACTTTTAAAGAATATTCTTTCAAACAGTTTAATGCATTTTGCTTGGCTGTGTTGGTGCTCCTTAGGGAGAGCCTATGAAGACTGTGGCAAATCGGGAGTGTTCCTGACTACAAACTAGAGAGGGAGCAAATGTTACACATTTACTTTATAAAGCAGAAGAGCTGGGTAAGATAAATTTTGTAATCAGAAACCCTGGAACTGGCAAGCCTATTTCAAAGAGTTATGTGTAACTGGAGAACATGGATGCCATGTAACCTCTGTGTTTAATAAATGTTCAAAAGTCAAGTTTTTATTACTGGAAATTATTGGAAAATCTACAGACCACGCATTATTCATAGCAGTTAGTTGGCAAGTAAATTTGGATAATGGAAGTGTCGAGAAGCAAAGGAGTCACAGTTGTTAGTTATGGGCTATAAGTTATTTTCCTCCCCTACATGGAGGAGCTCAAGCTATTTCACTGGCATTTGTTAAGAAGGACATTTTCAGCAATATAGCATAGCAGTTCAGAGCTCGGTCCTGTGGAAATCTAATTCTCTCCTACTTTTGGACACGTGCCCCTAAATCAACCCATGTCTCTACTGGGTAGTTAAACTGCTTTGGGAGGGGGGAAGAGAAAAACAGGCATAAGCGTGAGCAGCAAACTGTCTTCCATCATCCACCTGGATTGATGACTGGTAATTCTCCTCTACTGTGAAATTGAAAGCACAGCACGTGGGCATTCTGGGTGGTTTTCTTTAACCAAATCAAGGAAATCTCTTCCCTCCCCATGGAGAAGAGGAACTATCTAGAACAGGACAAGTTTTACTTATTTTTTCATGGACCAGGGAGAGGAAGTGACAGAAGCTACAAAATTAACTTCAAAAGTGCTTCCTAGATGAGATTGAACACAGCAATGTTTTCCACTGGAGGCCCTCGTGCCCCTTGGCTTTCCAAGGGTGAGAACATCTCCCATTTTAGTTCCACACTTCAAAATTCATTAATGCACACAGCAGCAGCGGCGGATAGCTCTAGGTATAAATATAGCATTCCAGCACCACTGCCTCCCACCCCCATCTGTGCTGTTCCAACTTTTATTTCACACAGCAGCAGCCTGAGAAAAACACACCTAAATCTGCGTTAGAACTAATAAATAAGGCATTCCAGCATTGTAAAAGCCATTCTTTAGAAACAGAAAACTGCCAGAGCAGGTCAGAGCTGAGGTTTGCTATCTGGTCTGACAGGAGCCTTCCAGAGAAGGAGGCCAAGCAGCTGCCGTGCTGTAGCAGCCAACTTATTCATTTGGCACCAGAACCTTAGGCAGGTATTTGTGAGAACTTTTGAGACGCCAGGTGGAATACTGCCACAGCATTCAGCCACTGAGTTATAGACTATATGAACTAGTATTTAATGAGTATGCTCTATCAGCATTCTTTTTAAAATACCTGTATTAGTACTATTTGGAACCCTTATTCTTGTACACTAGGAGTTAATTGGTTGCAGTTTTGCTAGCAGAGGAGATTGTTCAGTGTTATTGTTCTTAACACCAGCAAGGATAAAAGAAGGAATATTCTTTAATGAAGACTTACAAAATTTTTAGGGAAATAGATAGAAGTATTCAGTATTACTGCCTTGGATGGGCCAAGTAGGAGCTTCAGTCATGGCTTGATAACTCTGGGATGAAAACAAGACAGCTCAGCCAAATCAAGACTTTTCTGATGGTCACATCTGTCTGAGGTAATATATCAAATCGGAAAAGTGTGCCCAGAATACAACAAGTGGTTCTCCCTTTCCCACCCTCCCCCATGGTTCAAGTGAATAGCCAGGTGCAGGTTTCCACTCGGAGGATTCTTGGCTCACAAAAAGATCTCTGGATGATTAACTAATAGTTTCCCTAGAGAGGGGAATACTTGGGAACAGGATGAGAGAAAGTTGCAATCGCAAGGCTCACAGCTCAACTGCTCGCATTTGGAGCTTATGGGATAGCAAATGGGAAGCAATGGCAGCAGTCAGAACACCTTCCAACTGCTTCTCTCATCTTAGGGAAACAAACAAAAATACCCGGTGACACTCAGATCTGCCAGCACTAAGGACAACCTAAGAATCTCAGGTTTCCAGACTTTAAAGGAATTTGGATTCTTGTTTTAAAATGTAATTCAATAAGAAGCATTTGGATGTTTCTTTGTAGTTTAAGAAGAAATATGATCTTTTGATTCCAAATTATCCTGAGAAAGTTGGGTATTTTGGAAGCAGAAAATTTTCTTGCTGAACTCCTTCAGAAAAGTGGTTTTGTATCAGATTTAACCCCTAGAGTCCTCACAACCAGAGTTAAGATTGATATTTACCATTTTGACTAGCTGATAATAGGCATAACTTCTCCTTGTTGTACAGCCTGTTTTGCATGTGTTTGCCATTTGAATATATTAAACATGATTTAGATACAGTTCTGTTATCATACTTCTTACAGCTCTCACTGTTTTGTGCTACCATCATTGCTCTATTGTAGAAGATGTGTTATTACTTGACAGGCTGTGTTGGTGTAAGTCAGTTTATTTTCCCCTTATTTTGTTTACTGCCTTGTGTGGGAAGACAATCAAGCACCAGATACGGAGAAATATACATGGAGGAATAGCACAGAGTAAGAGCAACAGGACTACTCCTGTCCAGATCACAAGCCTCTCTCTCCCCTACTTGAGATTTCAGAATGACTAAATGTTTTTCTCAGGTGAATTTGGTTGAGACTCCACCACACATTCAGTTTTTTAGTTGCTAGTTCATGACAGAAAGCATTACAGATAAGTCTGTAACAACTTGGCAAATTTCACCTGCTTACTTCTCAGAGCATCAGACTGCTGACACCAATTAGTTGCTTGCATCTTATTTGTTTCATGAGTCATGATATACATGTTCATCCTGACCTGCAGGGGATGCTCTCCATCGCAAGCCTGCAAGGTGGCACTGCTGACCTCCTTGCTTTCTCTACAGGAGCCCAAGCCATAAAGACCTGAAGGGCAAAATGAAGTCCTGCCAGCTGAAAAACTGCTGACCTCAAGCCTGGGATTTTTTTTAAGCTGAGTTCCTAACCACTCACTGACAGTTGGCCAGTAAAACTGATTGGAAAATCATCATGATGGTCGTGCCATCTGAATGCTCATCAACAGTTATGTAGGCATTTGGTTTCCAAGTTAACTCTTGAGCTACAGGAGAACAAAACAGTACTGGAACAGTGGTTGGACATACAATAGAGCATTAACATTACCATTTCTAAGGCTACACTCCTTTTGTCCAAACTAAGCTTGTATTATTCCTAGTGAAAGTCGAATCCTCCTACCCCAGCCTATTCAATACTCAAGTGCTCATCTCTGCTGCTCTTCACGCTAGCGTGCCTTTCATACACTGTATACTAAGCTGGTAGCCAAACAAGATGAAAAATTCATGTTTTTTTTTTTCCCCTTAGCTTTTATTTGGGCTTGGGAAGAACAATCTAACTGTAACAAAATTTCTGCTACATAAAGAAGCCAGCTGGAAAATAGTGAGATATATATACATAGAGAGAGGGATGGGAGCAGAGCCACCCATGGGTAGCTGTATGAACTTTATGAACTTTCTCAGATTTAAGCTATTTTCTAAACCCCCAGAAAAATGTAACCTAGAAGGTTTTGAGACAGAAATTCTGCATTTGCCTGCACACCCCAGATGACTTGATTGGGGATTTTAAAAAAATTTTGACATTCTAGCACTAGAAAAGTTTAGGATCCTTTGTTTAGTGAAGACTAGATCATTGGCTCCACGTGCTTTTTGAAGTCTCATCTATGGCTGTGCCTAAATCTGTGACAATCAAGAGCTGAAACATTTCCCGTGATCAAATCAAAGTATGGTAATTACATTAAGAAATAGCATGAACGTGCACATTACCAACAACTGGTTAAGGAGGCAGTGTGTTTATTATAAAGGTAGTAGATTACTTTCCACTTGAGAATTTTCCTCTTCTCTTATGTATCTTTGTAAATTTGTCATAACTACACAGACAGTTTTCCTACCTTACAAGGTTGTGGCTGTTTAATGAAGTAAAGCTAAATACATTAATGGCACAGCTGAGATGTGACTAAAAATGATATTATCTATACACCATTATCTCAATTGCATTAGTCAGGATAATTCATATTTTCTCTGTTTGGCAATAGAGTGTAAAATATTAATTAAAAGAATTGCATACAATGTAAGGATGAACTCAACTATGTTTCAGGTTTAAAGAAGAGTGATGGAAGTATAAATCATCCTTTCAAATAAGCATAAAGTGTAATAAAATGTGTTAGCAGATCTCTTTAGTTCCAAATGTGTTCTTTTGTTACAGATACGGAGAAAAACACACGCACTATATATAGTGTTAGATAGACAGATATAGATAGTATTTCATATGAAAAAACTCAGACTAAGAGACAAAGCTCCAGGTTAATATTCTCGGATCCAAAGTATTATTTGCAAGGTTGTTCTCTGGTCAGAATGCACCAAAGCCATGGATGTCATCACACATGTGTTGATGTCATGCATTTATCCTTTAACCGAATCAAACAGTTTCTTAAAATACATCATGGGAGAACTTGCCCTGTATAACTGCCATGTTTTTAGTTCTCTGTCTTAGAAATGTGTGATAAGCAGGACTTCAGTATCTCACAATTGCTTTCTCAAAACAACAATTGTTTAGCTGAGGAAGAAAGCATAATAGAAATATTATTCATTTCTTTACAATATTTAAACCTTGTGTGATGTTTTAAATACCTCATTATGGAGTCTGATTGCTTCTGAATTCTTCAGGGACTACCCATGAACACACACACACACCAACCCCCCCCAGTTGTATTCATTTTCATTCTGGATCGCTTATTTTTTCTCTGCAAATTTTTTACTCATTCTTTACTTGTCACTTACTACCACTCTTAGGGGAACCCAGCTGGCAAGACCAGCAGAGAGGTTAAACTGGGGCTTCAAGCTGACTGCTTCTGAAATTCTCTTGTAATAGTTATGAAATTAAATTTTAGCTGGAGCCAGTAAGATCTGAAGTTTAATTCTAGTGGAAATTTTGGCACTATATAGATTAAAACCTGTGTAAAAGTACCATTTAGTGTTATTAAGCCAAACCATAATAAAAATATTATTTCCATGTGCTTATATAAAATTTTAGTTTACTAATAGTATCAGTAGAGTTAGGAGAGACAAGGGTCTAGGCAAGAGAGATCAAGGATCATATCAAAGAAGTTGTAAGAGTCTGGAAATCAGGAGTTTAAAGGAACATTAATTTAACAGCTGCATTTTGAAAGAAACAATGTTTTTACAACAGGTGGGGAAATAATGAAGTCAGAAGGGAGAAGATGTGGAGTTACCTATATGAGAGGGGAATGACCCCAGCCCTGATCTGAATGCTGTTGAAGAGGAAAAGGGAGAAAAGGCATAAAGGAACACAACATTTTTGGTACAGAGCTAAATCAGTGGTATTGACATGCAGAAGATAAGTTCAGAGTGGTAACCCTTCAAGGAAATTCATGCTTGGGTGTTAAGTGATTAGATTTTATTTTAGCCTTATTTTCTCTGTACCCTTTCTTTAGAAAGTCTTGTGTGGTCCCAGTTTTCTTCAGTTCCAGGCAGGAAGAATAGTTGTTTGGAGTCAACCTACTGATTAGGTGACAAAAAGATGAAGAACAGGTACGGTAAAGAACTGTGAAACTCAAACCTTGCCCAAGACTTAAGGCTGCAACAAAATAATGACATGAAAGAAATCTGAACAGCATCCAAATCTAGGGGGCATAAAGCAAACCTTCAAAATCCAGTTGACTGCTGCCAAACTCACACATACAAAAAAAGTACAGTGAGAGGACTGGTAAAGACTCCATTGCCAACATTCCTTGTCCTGGTAAAACCATGTAGGCATATGTCATGGCAGTGAATGAAATCTGAGTTCAAGGGAGTTAAATCAATTTTGCTTAAAGTAACTATCACTTTATCCTTCCATAGGGTCTCACACCGAATTCTGTTATTTCAATAAGCACACAGCTGTCACATAACAGGTTTGCAGAGCAGAGGTACCACCCCACATAAGGTGTCCACAACTCTTTCCACTGCTCCTAAATGGCTGACACCTTCTCTCCTACTTGACACCACATACTTAGTGGAGAACTAGGTCCAAACAATAGTTAAAAAGGAACAAAAAAATCCTTTTGTACCACCAGCTGCCCAATAGGTTTTTTTCATTGTATTTTTCTTCTCACTACCAAGCCAATGAACAGTGAATTCTGTTTTAAGGTGCTAACTTTTTCAAAAGTGTTAAAAACAACTCAGACTACACCATGCCTATTATACTACAAGGAGCTGTGAGGAGTAGAGTTGTAAAATGAATGGCTCCACAGTAGTGGAGCAGAGACCAATTAATGTAACTGTACAGCCCTTTATATGACAGTAGAGCTTGGAGATACCACCTTATACCACAGCTGCAATTCCAGAAAGTTTTATGGACTACAACTGAAAGTAGGTAAGAAGTCTGTGCTAGTTTTCAAATGATAAAAGCAAGCAATTGGAAAAGATTCACCTAACTTAATTATAATCCAAGCACTACAGTAAGGGAGTTTTCAAATACATGCAAATCCCATCACACCTAATACATTAAAGCACATTTTACTGGGCAACCCTAAGCTGCTATAGTGTAGGGCATGAGAAGTGAAAAATTAAAACCCCGGTATGCAGCACAACTATAGTCTATTTCCATACCAGTTGATGTTCATGGAGAAATTGTTTGCTGAAATACTTGGCTGGTTGTTACAGCAATCTCACAGAATGGTTTGGGTCAGAAGAGACCTTAAAGATCATCAAATTCCAGCACCCATGCCATAGACAGGGACACCTCCCACTAGACCAGGTTGCCCAAAGCCCCATCCAGCCTGGCTTTGAACACCTCCAGGGATGGGTCATCCACAGCTTCTCTGGGAAACCTGTTTCAGTACCTCACCCTCCTAGTAAAGAATTTTCTCCCTATATATAGTCTGAATCTCCCCTCTTTTAGTTCAAATCCATCACTCCTTTTCCTATCACTCCACCCCATGACAAAGAGTCCCTCTCCAGCTTTTCTGTAGTCACCTTTAGGTAGTGGAAGGCCGCTGTAAGGTCTCCCCAGAGCCTTCTCTTCTCCAGGCTGAAGAACCCCAACTCCCTCAGCCTTTTCTTCATAGGAGAGGTGCTCCAGCCTCTTGATCATCTTTGTGGGCCTCCTCTGGACTTGTTCTAATACTTCTATGTCCTTCTTGTGCTGGGGGCCCCAGATCTGAATGCAGGACTCCAGGCTGGGTCTCACAAAAGCAGGGCAGAGGGGTAGAATCACTTCCCTTGACCTGCTGGCCACACTGCTTTTGATGCAACTCAGGACACAGCTGGCTTTCTGGGCTGCAAGCACATATTGCTGGCTCATGTTGAGTTTCTCATCCACCAACACCCCCAGGTTCTTCCCCTCAGGGCTTAGGTACTAATGGTACTAATATCACTCAATAGTTTTAGTATTTTCCTTTTTGATGCAGGATCAAGGGGTTTCAGTTTAGTCCATTAGGAGGAAAAGTTGAAGAACAGGGGTGTAATTCTGCTCATTTACAAATTCTCTTCCCGCCCTATTGAAGCTCCTTACTTACTGACCACCCCACAGCTCTCGCATTCTGTCTGGGTTTCTCACCAATACAACAATTTTCACTGATCAGCAATGGCTTCACATTCAACTTACAGCATCTTTACTCTGATCAACAGCATGTGTTTTAGATGAGGTTTCAGAAGTAAGAAGGTGACCTTTATGAAGCTGACATCATGTTCAAATGGGGAAAATGAATTAGAGTGAATTCTGGCCAGTTAGATGTAAAAACATAGCAAGGCAGGCCAAAATAGTTTAAGGAACAACTTAGAGAATGCATAAAGAATAATAAATCATTTTTACAAAACCATCAAAAAACAAAAGTCTGCCAGCAAGCCTGTAGAATAAGTGGTCCAGACACAAAAGAGTCATTCAGAGAAGATAAGGCCAGAACAGATAAATGAAATTAATTTTTATACATAATAAGCATGGAAGAGTTTAGAAAATTCTCCCACCAAAAGCTTCTCCTGACACACATACATTTTTGTTTTAACGGAAAGTACCTCAAAGGTTCTGCATTCAACTGAACTTCAGAAGAGACCATAAAATAGGTTCATCAGGACCAGAGGGTATTTATCCAAGAGCTCAGAAGGAAATGAAGCATGAAATAGTTTAAGTAGTAGATGCAGTGTATGATTTCTTATTTAAACTGCCCAGGTACAAAAACAGATGGAAAATTGGGACAGAATTTTAAAAAGCCAGATGAAAACAAACAAAACCCAACCCACACTGTCCTTTCTATTGTGTTAAGTGGTTTGAACCATAAGAAAAGAAATTGTGGATGTATGTTAAACAGTATATCAAAGAATCAGCACAGCTTTCTGGAAAGTCATGATACCTGAGGAGTTTGAAGATGCCAGGAGCTATGTAAACAGAAAAGGAGTTGATGCAGTCTCTTGATCTTCAAAAAGCACCAGCCCCTCAAAGGCTCCAAAATGAAGCTGGGAGAAGCAAGTGGTCATCACTTGAAAAAATACCTGGTTAAGATTTAGGAAATCTGAACACTAATTATCTGTTAGCTTTTTGGTGGAGGATGACAATTTGTGGTCCCACAAGAATTACAACTCTGGAGCAGGACATTATGACAGTGTCTGTTTGCTCAGAGACAGCAGATACTCCTATGTGTTTTGTAATAGGTCCTCATAGCATTCATGTCATTCATTTTTATGTTTAAAGGAATCTAAGCAGAGCTGCATGGCCAGGTGGGCTGTGCTAAAAGAGGATGCACCTTCTCCAGGGCACAGCAGAGCATATTTGAGAGGCTGCAGGGTTGTAGCAGGCCAAAGGAGCAAGCAGGCCAAAGGTCCAAAGAGGGGACATTTGTCTAGGTAAAACTTTGCTCTGACTTGACCTCAGCGCCCCCTTTTGTCACTTCAGACACTACAAATCCTCCAGCTCTATCAATTCTTAAAGAAACGTAAGTGTTCCTCATAAGCTATCCTAAATGAAAAGCCAAGATGTGAAAAAACATTTCTATAAACATTTACTTTTTAACATTTCTTCTCTCCTTATATATAGCATATATTAAAACCATTACAATAAACCAGTGATTTCTGAAAGGGCAGGTGACACTGATCTTGTACAAAGTGAGCTCTACTCTCTATTTTTCATAGTGGGTAACACAATTTTGTTTTGAAACATTCATTACTCATTGCTCTCATGAGAACCCACCTGGAGCCCTGCATTCAGCTCTGGGGCCCTTGGCAGAAGAAGGACATGGGATTATTAGAATGAGTCCAGAGGAGGCCACGAGGATAATCAGAGGGCTGGAGCACCTCTCCTATGAAGACAGGCTGAAGGAGTTAGGGTTGTTCAGCCTGGAGAAGAGAAGGCTCTGGGGAGACCATACAGCGGCCTTCCACTAACTAAAGGGGGCCTGCAGAACAGCTGGGGAGAGACACTTTGTCAAGGGGTGTAGTGATAAATCATGGAGTTATGGCTTTAAACTAACGTGGAGATTCAGACTAGATATAAGGAGAAAATTCTTCACAAGGAGGGTGGTGAGGCACTGGCACAGGCTGCCCAGAGAAGCTGTGGATGCCCCATCCCTGGAGGTTTTCAAGGTCAGGTTGGATGAGGTTTGGGCAGCCTGGTCTGGTGGGAGGTGTCCCTGCCCATAGCAGGGGATTAGAACTAGAAGGTCTTTATGGTCCCTTCCAACCAAAACCGTTCTGTGATTCTATGATTACCTGTGTGTTATAACATTTACAGTCTCACTTCTACTTACCAGCAAATAACCTAAAAGATGCATGCCTGTATGAAAAGCTGTTTTCCCAGTCCATTATCGCTATATAGAAATTATCTTTTTTGATCTATAGTGACCATAAAAATCTTCTAGAAGCTATTGTTTTTCCCATGACTCTCAGAAAAAAAAAAATATTTGAATTGCACCTGAAAGCACTAACAATTTAGCCCTAAATAATGTTATCCCCCTGTGGCCAAATTTCACTGCCTTTCAGATGAGGCATCTCCAGTGCTTGCAGTTCAGCCTCAGGTTCTCATACCCTCTGGTCTTTATTCTTTCTTATTATTTCTGTAACTCTAGCAGCACATTAGGTACTCCACAGACAAACATGAATAACAGTCAGATGTTTCTTTATGGCCTAGCATCTGTGCAGTCACTTCACATGCTCAGGGTAAAGCCTAAATGGGACCATTATGTTTAAATGGTAATTTATACCTAGTTTACATTAGTACAATCAGATTCATACCCCAAACACAAAACAGAGTAGCACAATATTGCTCATATCTTGCTGGTATGATGAGCTAGTGAAAATAATTAGTGTGCCTTTCACCCAGCTCTCTCAAACGAAGCATTTACAGGATATATTTACATATTCTGAGCTAGAACATTGCCACAGCTGGCACAACTTGCCTGGCTCCAATACAGTAATTTGTGCCAGTTGAGTAACCAGCCAAAGTGACCGGCCAAGCTGATGTAGAAGACACTATTGCACTCTTATCACTCTGCAAATATATTACAGCTAGTGGTGAGCATTTACCAAAATGAGCCTTTGCCTTCATCAAAGAAAAAAAAAAAAAAGTAATTCTACACCCTGTTTGGTCTGTACAGCATCTAGAACAAAGCCAAGCCAACAATTCTTTGTTACTGCTGGTAAAAAAGAGAAAAAGAACATTGTAATGGCTCGGTGATACTAAATAAGGATATGATTGGTGGAGTTGTTTGATTCACTTGCTGCAAGTATGTTACAAAGTTTAGATGCAACTCAAGGGAATGCTCTCATTTTTCAAGAAGTAGTAATATCTTTCATGAGAGAAAGCAGGTACGACATTTTCCTTAGAAAACTGAATTTACTGTAGCTGTAAGTCATTCTTTCATTTTCCTCTATGAGAAAATAGAAATACAAACAACAGTGAACCCAAAACATCCCTTTTGTGATTCTGTAAAATGTTTAAAAGAAGCCATCCTCACCCTTGATTTAGATCCAGCCATAGGTACTTTTTGCCTTTCTCCTGAGGTATCTGAAAGAATAGTACACAGTTGTAGTTAAACCTCACAAGAATCACTATCTCAGCAGTCAGAGCCCAGTGGTCGACTCCCAGTTTGTAGCTGGGGAATGCTGTAAGAGGAGCTCAGAATGGATTTCCTGCAGTTCTGCACAATTGTTCACTAGATGGGGAAAATGATCATTCTCCAGAGGATGCAACATTTCCTGAAATGTCCTGTTGGTGAATGCCAAGATCTTCTAGCAGAAATTAATATTCAAAGGGCTACTTATTTACATAGCATTTAGAGGAGCAGCACAGATGCCACTGTAACTACAGAAGCACGTAGTGCTGCCCTTGTTTCCACGAGCTCTCCAAATCAGTTCTATTTTAGAGACCTCCCTGTGATCACCTACAAGTTGTGACTTGCTATGTTGTTGTGATCAAAAGAGAGTAGTAGTATAGAACTTGCAGTCAATAAAAAAATAATTTCAGAAGTGAATTCAAGAGAGTCCTCTCAATCTGGCTCATGAGATTACGGTGAAAAAACATCCCTAATACAGGTCACTGCTAAACCCATTTGCTGTTCTACTTGCTATGCAACTGCTTTCAAAACACAACTAATGGCAGACAGGTTTTAAAACAAGGTTGCTCAGTAGCAGTGAAGTGAAAAGCAAGATAAAAGCTTCCCAATAACACATTTTAGAATTCCTCCTCAAAAGCCGATTCAAATTGTGCATCTTCCTCCAAAAGTCTGTGGCAAACATTTTGATCCTAGCGGAGACATTCAGGACTTCAGACTCCTATTGCTACTTCTAGAACCCACCTACATTTTCGCTTGAGGAAACTCACTCCAATGCTTTGTCCATTTGTTTTCCAACCAAGGAGAAGGGAAAAAAAACAGAGGAGAGGAGGGAAGAAATTCCTTTAATTGAGAACATCTACACTTACTACTCAGCAAGTGATTTGCATCAGCCCTAGATGATTCTGGAAGATGCACGCCCTTGTGTTCTAGAAGTAATGCTTTCCAAAAGGAAGCCATTAATGCTCAATTCCAGCCATTAGGATGTTGTATATAACTTGTGTGGGTCAGCTACTTCTCAAGAGATGCTTGGTTCCCACAAAAACATTCACGCAAACCTCACTAAATCACAGCCTACGTGCATAAGGTAAGATTTGCTTGAGATTGCTAGCTTTGTTCAGACTTCAACCTTAGTACAAAATTCAGAGTAGGAATGTACTAGGACTATATACAAAACTAAACCATCTCCCAAACTACAGTGATAGTGGAAGTTTGTTTCTTTAGTTACCTTATTCTATGCAAAAACTTGAAATACCCTTCCCCAGCATCACCAACAAGTTGAATATTTTCCTTATACAAAGACCTTGCCAGTGTGAAAGTCTTAGTATTCCTCTTGTGCTGAGCTATGAAGGGTTAAAGTGTCCAGCACAGTAAAGGGTCACAGAAGAGTACCTACCTGCCAATTACTGACAAATTGGAGTAATAGCCACCTTTTAAAAGATGTGCTGGAAGTTAGGAAACCTGCAAGCAGAAGCAAAGTTCCTTTCTAAAACCAGGGGGAATTTCCTACAGACCAAAGGCAAATCAAACATCAGCACATAAACTGCACATCCATTAACAGCTTGCTCTCTAGTCTTCTTTTACCTAATGTGCCTCTGAGAGGGGCTCAGGGGGAGGCCCACAGCCAGCCTTGTGACAGAGCGGTGATGGCCTCCAGGGGACAGCTCGACTCAGTGACCCTAAAGAAATGCATGCATCAGAAATCATCAGTTTGTATCCTGCCCCTTTAGTGCATCTGTCAGGACAGTTCTTGATCACATAGCTCTTAAACAAGTTAATAAATGCACAAGTCAGGGCAGTCAGGTGGATGTACAAGTACAGCCATCCTTTGTGCGAGATTACATATTCCCTCATGCTCTGAGGAGCAACAATCTTAAAGCTGTGACACTGTGCTGTAAACAATTTAGAGGGATGCCATAACCATGTGGGCTCTGGCTGAGAAAGGAACTAGATTTGACTGCCCATATCTGGGCAACTGCTCAGGCTGCAGCAGTGTTGACAGGAAGGTTTCACCCCCCTCTGGTTTCTGTGCAGAGATTGTGCTCTGGAAGATCATGAGGAAGCCCCAGCAAAAGAGGATTGGGAAACGGATTTGGAATGGGCAGAAGCATAGCATACTTGTAGAGTCATATACATATAACTTAGTGTAATTAAAATACTATATAAAGTTAACACATATGTATGCCAGAAAATGTATGACAAATGTATACAGTAAACATTCAAAATAATAAATCAATTGCATATAATTTAAATATAAAATCCAACTTTAATGTTAGTTCTACTTTATGGAGTAGGCTGTCCTAGACGACCTCCAGAAGTTCATTTCACCCTATGCTATTCTCTTATTAGCTCTAGAAGTCACTCACTACTTTGAGGTCCCTGCTGTAATTACTTGCTGGTTATATAAAAGTGGCTAGCAGAGCCAATGACTTTTTAAACAAACTAACAAACCCTTGTTTAGTGAAAGAAAGACTGTCATAGCAAAAGAAAACAAGTCATAAACACTAACCGTAAGAATATATAAAAGCATCTTCACCTGTCACCTTGAATTCTCTCCTTTCTGAGTGAATTCACATTCACCAAACATGAATTTAGTCACATTTTGTGAGTAAATCTACACACTATCCACCCACCTGAACTTTTTGCCAGCCTGGATACCACATTCATAAAAAGCAACTTGAATGATCAGATGGAATAGGTTTGACACAACACACAGAAGGCATTTCAGTAACATTCAAAATCCTTACAGGGTAATGTTTCAGTGGTTGAACAATCACTTTTCATAGACACAGGCAAGGCTACAGTAGGCTGAAAAGGAAATTCAGTGATTCAAGGTGATTACTCAAGTAGGCATCTCCCCCAGTCTGGAATCCTACCCTTTAAGTCCTCTTCTGGAGTTAATTCTGGAGTAATATTCTGCATACCAGAGAAAAACAACATTGCAAATTCAGTAGCAGACATTTATCTTGGAAGCCCAAGAGGCAAAAAATAAGGCACAACCAGACCACTAGCAAATTGCCTCACAAGCCCTCATCATGCATAACCCTATTGCTTCAATGCAGTGATACCATCACAGCTGTACTGTTCTCCACAGAGTAACCCAAGAACGAGTATGGTTGAAGCAGGAGACTACAAGACTTGTATGCAACCTTTGCACTGGCTTGCACTTGGCATCAATACTCAGTGCTCACAGTAGAGAAAGGAGCACATCTGCCATGGAGGCAAAAGCTGTCAGGTTTAGGATTATATATAGTGATGGATGACACTGCACAAGGACTAAAACTTACAGGTGTCAGCAGGCTTAAAGGAAAGTGCCTGGAGTTCATGGATCATTTCACAACCACTTAAAGCTTTACTTTCATTAGACTGTGAGCATTACAGTTTTTGCACATTAGAGAGGAGTAATCTGTAAAATGATCCATTTCTGTCCTTGTATTCCTGAGGCTAAGACTATTTGTTTTACATTACATTTGACAATCTTTGAGTTGTTACCAACCTGATAAACAGACTAGAGGAAACAAACCCAGAGTGCAAAGGAAGCTTTGATTTCTTCTTTGCCCCATATACAAACTGAATGCTGATTCTGGTAAAGGGAAGTAGTAAAAGTTTTATATGGAAAAGGGCTGCAGCTAAGTTAATAGTTAACATATTTGGTCACTCATAATTGCAAATAATTAATAATTTAGTGATTAGCTTACAGTAAATCAAACACTGACATGCAACACAGAACAGCATAACATATATAAGAGAAATGAGCAGTGGCCTTAGAAATGACAGTATTAATGATAAATTTGGGACTACCATGGAGAGCTCGCTTACCCTTCTTTAGTAGAAAAGGAAGGCGACATGGCTGACATCGTACACAAAAATCTTGCACTAATGCAGTATTTTAACATAATTACATAGGTACATAGTTACTTCCCTAGACTATAACATTTTCCACTAGAAAATGGTCCAAGAAAGAATAAGTACTTCTATTGATAACTTTTGAAATACAGTTATTGAGTCATGAAAAAAAATATACAATAAGATAGGTATGTTAAAAAATGTTAGACTAACACAAAAGCTGTAAGGTTGTTTAAATTGATTAAATATCTGGCCTCCAAATAACATGTTTCTATCTCCATTCTGACTTTGATCTAATGATCTAAACTGTTTTAACTAACTAATAACAAACAGAAAATCCTCAAAACAAGGTACACCAAACTTGTTACGAATAACAAATTATTTCCAACATCTCATAAGAGAACTAGTAAAAATTATAGAAACTAAGAACTATTCCCAAGGCCAGAAAAACTTCAGAAGTCTTCAAAGGAACAATACATCAACACCCAGAGGAGCAGTCAGCTTGAGGAATCTGGGTCCTGCATAGCAGCTCTCCTGTCCTGCAGCCAGCCTGGCTGCTTTAACATTCCACTTAACAAAAACCATGTTACACAAGCTGTGATTAAAGCATTTCTTCCTAAACGCTAATGCTTCCTAAATTCTTCTTGTGCTTTGCCATTAGGACAGGTCCTTTGAAGGTTCCTGTCAGGTTATGGTCCAGGTCCTCTGGACCATCATCCCTGCACCAGAGGACAGCAGAGCTCAGGACCAGGGAAGGGCATTGTTGAAGGCAGATGACTTTGTTGACCACCAAGTCCAAAATACCCACATGGCAGTTTTATATGACATAAAAAGATGACTATGGGAAATACTGTATTCAAAAGTCAATTATCCTAATATTTCTCTTCTAAATGACAGCTGTATCATAGGATCCAGAAATAGTAAATTATGTGATAATTAGTCAGTGGATTGCCTGATCATTTCCATTATAAATTATTCCAAGGAAGCAACCACTTAAAACATGCATCTATTTATTATATATTTGCTTATAATTTAATAGACAGCAACTGAGATACTTTTCAATCATTTGTAAGAGTCAAATGGCATTGAAGAAGAATTGCTTATAGAGTTATCCATCAACCTCTGGTAAACCTGATAATAAACTGTATTTCTTTATTCAAAAATGTACTCAGGCTTTTGAAAGGAGCTCACTCTTAAATTGTTGAAGACCTTCAACAGAACACAGTCTAGAAATATTAGTCTTTATTTGAAGTTGCACCCGTGGTAGCTTGCTATGGTTCCAGTGCAGCATGCCCAGCACTTATTCATTTGGAAAGAGCTTAAATGTATACAGTTGAAAAAACACTTTCAAAATAGATGTGGAACTATGAAACAGAGGGTCGAGCTTAACACTAGTGTGAATTGTTTTATGTGACAATCAGTAGAAATATATCAATCAAAAATTGCCATGACAAGACTGTTTTTATAAGATGGTATTTACTTGCAGTTTTATTCATTTACTTCAATCTTTCCCCCAATCAGTAAAGACCTGATCTGAGAACAAGTGAGGTTAATACAGAGGTCTGTTCTCTGCCTTTGTGCAATGGGAACAAAGACAGCATGCAATTCTTTGCCAAATTACAAGCTCCTACAATATATTTGCCAGGAAAATCATCTTCGTCTTGAAAACAGAGGTCCAAAATTAAATCAGTGAAGTGTATTATTCTAATTATAATGATCTAATCTAAATGTAGATAAAACATCAATCTGTCAATGCTAAGACACTTGCAAAGAAAGCGGTGAGGAATTTCTGACCAAAGAGATTGAACATGACCACACTGTGCTTGCTCCCAGCCAAATTCTGTGTCCCTCCTCCCTGACCATCTCAAACAGGCTGCAAACATGGTCTGCAAATGCAAATGGCAGGAAAGAAAAAACATTCCTGTCAGCATCATAGAGACATGAGAACTCAGATGTTGCAGAGTTAATCTTTGAGCAGAACCATTTTACAACCTCCATGAACGTAAGCTAAGGAGGAATACCTGTCTGAGTCAATTTTTAATGCCTGAAAACAGGCATTACTTTTCATTCTATAACAGAGAAATGAGACACCATAACATTTATATATTAAGAGAGTTAATTTCTGGGTGCAATATAAGACTGAGATACTTGTATTAGAATGCAGAATCCATGAAGTCACACTTCTGCCAATATTAATTCATATTAAGCTTCCTTAATACTCCTAACAGAAACACCAATGCATGCCTATCTCTATTAAGCTTGTCCTGCTCTCTTTAGAAGTATATTTTTTAAAACCAAAAAATTTATTCAATGTTAAGTAGAGGTGAGAGTTTATTCACCCTCATCCATGAGGGATTCACCCTGTTATCAGGCAGAGCATGCCAAAATGCCAGCCCAAGGAGAACAAGCCAATGTCACTGTTCTTTTTAAAAACCTTTATATAAGAATGTAGTAGTGTCAGAAAGTAAGCCAAAGTAAATAAACATCTGTTCCCACAGACCATAAAGAACAGCAGCATCTTATTGGTCATGCATGGGAAAAAGAATTAAACAAATTCTTCTTTCAGTTTGGTAGACAAAAACCTAGAAGTCCCAAGTCACAGCTTTTTTTTTCTTTAATTAGTTTGAATCTCTCTTTTCCTAAGTAATTTCCACAATGCTATTCATAATTCTGTGTTTCCATACATCATAATTATTTAAAATAGCACGTTAAAAAGTATGAATAGCAATACACAAATGCCTTTACCCAATTTACTACTTGTAATCTACTTCAAACATCCAATGAAAACAGCCACTTTCAGATATCAAAACAGACAAAAAGTAACAAAAAATGACTCTAGCCCTCCTTGAGCAAACAATTACTGCTTAAGAGCAGCCCCCAGAGCCCTTACATCTCCTGCCTCTTTTCACACTTCTCCTGTATTTTTGTACAGGGTTATTTACTTTTTGCTAATGTCTAGTGGCTGATTTCAAAAATCCTGGTCATAGAATCATAGAATATCCTGAGTTGGAAGGGACCCATAAGGATCATCAAGTCCAACTCCTGGCACCGCACAGATCCGCCCAAAAGTTTAGACCATGTGAATAAGTGCACAGTCCAACCTCTTAAATTCAGACAGGCTTGGTGCAGTGACTACTTCACTGGGGAGCCTGTTCCAGTGTGCAGCCACCCTTTTGGTGAAGAACCTCTTCCTGACGTCCAGCCTAAACTTCCCCTGCCTCAGCTTAACACCATTCCTGTGGGTCCTGTCACTGGTGGTAACGGAGAATAGGTCACCTGCCTACTGGCCATCATCTCCAAGCACAGGACAACTACACTCCTACCTTGCTAGCCATACCACTCCTATTTGTAATCTGGGGTGTGTGGGATGTGTGTGTGGAGGGGTGTTGATTCAAGGGAGGAACAGAGCAGGTGAGACTGATGATGAAAGTGATGTCCTCCACCTGCTATATTCGTGTCTTTTCTGAATCTTTCTCTGAAAAAGAGAGGAAGTGAAAGGGAATTTTTACTTGTATGTTTGTGGTTCAGAGTGCTGGTTTCACAGTAAGGGTTTGAAGACCTTGCATACCAATGACCATGATAGACAATGCAGCATTATAGAGATGGTCTTATAGAATTTGGCATACTTTTCCTTGTTATTAACTATTTAAGGGGAAATTCCTTTGTATTTCTCCCTCTGGTCAAGCCTCAGGCTCCTGTAAGGGACAAGGAGTAGAGTCCAACTGTAAATCTCTCAACTCAGTGTGAGACTTCTGGACACCTCATATCTGAGGTATGCACAAGAAACTGCAGCGAGGTGGCAGTCTCTCAGACTTCTCTGACAGCCCTATCCTTCCCAGAGGCTTCCAGGTGACTTCTGGTCTCAGAGGACCAGAAGACCAGAGGACCTATTCTGCCCAGAGGAATAATAGAATAATCTGTGAACTTTAGCTAATTTTGACTACAGCCAATGACCTTAGTTTCAACACATTGATTCTACATAAACAAATAGAAGTACCACCAGGATCATAGAATAGTTTGGGTTAGAAGGAACCATAAAGACCATTCAGTTCCAACCCCCCTGCCATGGGCAGGGTCACCTCCCACCAGACCAGGTTGCTCAAAGCCCCATCTAGCCTGGCCTTGAACACCTCCAGGGATGGGGCATCCACAGCTTCTCCGGGCAACCTGTTCCAGTGCCTCACCACCCTCCTAGTAAAGAATTTCTTCCTTATATCTAATCTGAATTACCTCTCTTTTAGTTTAAAGCCATTACTCCTTGTCCTATCACTCCACCCCATGACAAAGAGTCTCTCCCCAGCTTTCCTGTAGTCACCTTTAGGTACTGGAAGGCCGCCATAAGGTCTCCCCAGAGCCTTCTCTTCTCCAGCCTGTACAACACCAACTCCCTCAGCTTGTCTTCATAGGAGAGGCACTCCAGCCCTCTGGTCATCTTTGTGGCCCTCCTCTGGACTAGTTCTAATACTCCCACGTCCTTCTTGTTCTGGGTGCCCCAGATCTGAATGCAGGACTCCAGGCGGGGTCTCACAAGGGCAGAGCAGAGGGGGAGAACCACCTCCCTCAGCCTGCTGGCCGTGCTGCTTTTGATGAAGCCCAGGACACAGCTGGCTTTCTGGGATCAAAGCACACATAGCGGCTAATAGAATCATAGAATCATTAAGACTGGAAAAGACCTCCAAGATCACCTGGTCCAAGCAACCCCCTACCACCAGTATCACCCATTAAACTATGTCCCTAAGCACCATGTCCAACCTTTCCTTGAACACCCCCAGTGACGGTGACTCCACCACCTCCCTGGGCAACCCATTCCAATGCTTGAGTGCTCTTTCTGAGAAGAAATGTCTCCTAATTTCCAACCTAAACCTCCCCTGGTGCAACTTGAGGCCATTCTCTCTAGTTCTATCACTAGTTACCTGTGAGAAGAGGCCGACCCCCAGCTCCCCACACCTGACTTTCAGGGTAGCTGTAGAGAGCAATGAGGTCTCCCCTGAGCCTCCTCTTCTCCAGACTAAACAACCCCAGTTCCCTCAGCTGCTCCTCACAGGACTTGTGTTCCAGGCCCTTCACCAGCTTTGTGGCCCGTTGAGTTTCTCATCCACCAACACCCCCAGGTTCTTCCCCTCAGAGCTGTTCTCAATCCTATCTCTGCCTGGCCTGTATTTGTGCTGGGGATTGCCCAGGCGCAGGTGAAGAACCTTGCAGTTGGCCTTGTTGAATTTCATGAGCTTCACAGAGGCCCACTTCTCAAGCCTGTTCAGGTCCCTCTGAATGGCATCACTCCAGTGTGTTGATGTCACCACTCAGGATATAAAATTGCATACTTATGTAGATGATTTTAATGTTAGGCCTGAAAAACTACATGTGAGTTGAACGATGACAAATCTAGATTCATGCTGTATTTGCATGTGTGCTGCATGCTGCATAGTCTGCACAATCAAAATGATTAACTGGTAACAGACTTTCGGGTTCTATTTGTATAAGATTCTATTTGCTAAAAGTTTATCTTCATAGTAAATGAATAATTTTATACTTATTGTCACACTAAAATTAAATCCTCTATAATAATGTTAGTCTCAAGTGCAGAGGTGTTGCTATTCTTTATGTTCCATGCTGACCAATTAACGGGTTTGATTATGGCCATAAATTAATTTAACTGAAACTATAAACTGATTTAATAGTTCAGATGACAGATTGTTGTGTTCCTTACAGAGCACTCTGTACGACACAGTAGCACAGAGTGTTGGCAGTAATCAACTGTAATACATACTTTCAGGCCATTCTACAACTCCTGTTTTCTTCTTTATGTATTTCTGTCTGTTACTGTCTGTATTTTAAGGTCTCATCGTCAACTCTTAGCTCTGTTAGAAACTATGATGCAGCTTATGCATTGTGCTTTTCTCCCAAAGCACATAAATAGATGTAAGACTCCCTCAGAGGACTTCGTTTGACCTTGACTTTAATGAGCAGGGGCAAGAAGGGATTACTTTGATAAACAAGCTTTATTGTGATGGTTTAAATAGACTTCTTTGGCTCAGTACTTTGTAAGACGCCTTTGAATTTGTAGTGTGTCAGCAATGTATTAGCTGTTGTTTATATCTCCTCTGTCTTGTTGGAAGGATATATGGAGATGGATGCTTTTTTATTATTATTTTAAACATTTTTTCAGTAATATAACTATACTTATGACAGGAAAAGCTAAGCTCAGAAAAATCTAAATCAGATTATCAATCATAAAAAAATAAATTAAAACTCTAGTGGAGCCTGGGGGATTGAGAAATCTCTGAATATGTTACATTGCTGCTTTACGTATATTATGATAACAGTGTCAGCTCTATTCCAGACTTAGACAAGTAACAGAAGCCTTTGTTTGAACTGAACACTAAATTCTCTAGTGAAAAAGATCATTTTCTTTTGTTGTACGGTCTTGTTTTCATGGATTTATTTGCACTGCTAAGCTGCAGGGTTTCTGTCAAAGAATATTGGCAAACCAAATAATTATCTTTTTTGCATTTCTTGGTAGCTGACACATGCTCTTAGAATCCATTTCTTGCTCCAAAGACCCAGTACAAACCCATCTGAACTGGCACAAGCTCTTGAGCATTTGTTAACCTTGAGGCACTTTTGAGCATATGGTATTGCTGTTTATATTCAAGACATTAAAAGTAATTTAGTAGACTGCCATAAAGCATGGTAACATCCATCTGTCTAATGGTATCTGTACTCAAAACAGAACTAAAAAAAAAAATGTGCTTAATAATATCAGATCCTTAAAAAAAAAAAAAAAAAAGAACCCACAGAACATTTCACTTAATCCTGATCTCTTTTCTACAATTGTTTAAAAACACTCACTATTAGCTCTTCATTTTGACAGTAAAAACATTTTCTAAAGCCTTACTGTCAAAAAGATGTTAAAAAGAAGTAGTTTCAGCAGGATACATACTGATACACACTCCTAAGAGTCCTTATTTAGTCAACTAATGGTCCTATTTCTGACCCCTGTATTCAACAACAGTGACAATAAAGTATGTTCAAGCAAGATTTATCTTCACATGTTTATCCATTATTATCCATTATTATCCATTGCTGTACCCAGGTAAAGCCTGATGATTTTCAATCCTTACCCACCTGAACAAGAAAGGGTATGTATATGGTATAAATGCCTTAGTTGGTATGCATATCTCCCTTAATGAGTTTCTGAACTTAGGATTTTCGGATGAAAGATTTGATTAAGAGTTATTCATTTATTTAAAATTGTATTAAGTGTGAAAGAATTTCTTGGGACTTTATTTGCCATATTGGCACATTATTCTTTCATTTAATAATTTAAATGTTTAGTAAAACGACAGTCGGTGTCAGAAGTAGTAGATGATAACCTCAAGTCTGTCTTGATAATGAATCAGAATGACTTCTATGCATATAAATAAGAGGTTGATGGCTACATGTGTTATAAACTCTGAACTCATAATTAGAGCTAGCTGAAAAAGCTGACATGGACTAATTTTAATATGGGACTAGTTTGAGCACACTTCATAGTGATACAGCACACATACAAGTGATACAAGAAAAAAAAAGTGAAGAATAGAAAAGCGCAGGCCAAGGGAAGCTACACTCTCCTTCCTCATTCTGCTAATGCAAGAGTAAAGTGAGGGTGTCCTAGTTTTTAAAGACTATTTCAAATCTTTTTACAACTGTATTCAGGAAAAATTCCTATTGCGAGAGTAAAGAAAGAACACGTGGAAAACTCATACGAAGAGTTAGCCCATGCCAGTCTGTCTCAGTGTTCTGCACCATCTGCAGAAACAGGCAGGCATCGCTGCCTACCGTGTTGGTAAGGGGCTTGTTTATCTTACCCTCCATTTCTTTGTCTCTACTCTCACAAGATTAGGTGACTAATTTTTCATTATGCATAAAGCTGAAAACCTGGAGTGCAAAGTACAGCAAATAAGGGAAAAATTACTGGCACAAAGACTTGCAAGTTGGTCCAGTAAGAACACCCTCCAAGTGTGAGTTAAGATCTCCCTTTGCCATGTATTGGACCTAAAAGCCTGCGTGTTTGAGCTGGAGCCCCAGAAGATTTGAATAGAGGTTAGTACTTGCTCATAGTATTTCTTAGAAATCCAGTGACCTGCAAGAGAGTGGAAAGAAGAAAACAACCACACACATACTAATTAATTCAATGAGCTTTATACATTGTGTTGAAAAAATAGAGAAGACCTGTAATCTTCATCTTGAGTTTGGCAAGAGAAGCCTCTGTGGTGGAGCCAAAAGTCAGCATTGCTGATGAAGCACAGCAGCAAAGGTTCCAGTTTCATAAAGCATTGGAGGAGAAGAGCATCTTGTCTGAGCCGAACAGTAACTTCCAGGGAGAGAGGAAGTGAGGCTGCTGGATCTTGGTTAGATTAAATTTCTGCTGTTACAAGGAGGAAATTTGGTGCTAATCTTTTTAAAGCAATCTCTGCTGTAATTGACTCTTTGTGAAAGCAAGAATCTAATAACGAGGACAGCTCAGGCAAAAACCAGGCAGCCCTCCTCACATCTGACTGCCAACCTGCTTAGGGTGAGGAGCGGCTGCATTCCAGGGCAGCCACTTCATCACAGCCATCCCGACAGGTACGCCTGGCCACGCACTCCCATCTTGTGGCAAAGCACTCACCGCCAAAACCCATGTTATCGCATCCACCTGCACAGCAAAAGGAAATAATGTCACCTGATCCTATGCTAGTAACAAGTCTCCTCTGTTGAAGGCAGGTTCTCATACTTAGTTTAGATAGTCACTGGTAAAATATTTACTGCAGATGACTAACATTAAGAATAAGGGGAAGCAGGAAGGAGCTTCACATCGTTGGGAACATATTTAATGACTTGCAAAATATTCCATGATATTATCTCATTTTATGAGGCCATGAATCCCAGTAAACACAGTGACACTTGAATGATACCTTTGCTCTCTAAGCTTCTTGGCACACAACAGTAATACTTTCTTTTTCCCAGAGATGAAGATATTGCATCATTTGCCTTTTCACAAATCAAGATGAAGTCTGAAGTAATTTTCCACACTGCAGGATAGAGACATCTGTTATCTCATCCTTATTTCTTCAGGGACATGTCCACTTTGATAAGAAGAATAATGGAGACTGAAACGTGTGAGTACTATAATCAGTATAGTGGTAGTAGTTATTTGCTGAACACAGTTCTTATCTTGGAAAAAAGGATGACTGACTAAGCCTCTTAAGTACAATGCGTGGTTTAAGCCAAGATGTTTTAACCCCCTACAAAGCTTCACATTCACAATATTTTCACTACAACAATAAACACATTAAACCAACTTTTGGTTAATAGTATTAAATTGTAATAGTACACAAAAATGTTGTCTAACATCCATTTCCTGTTTTTCTTGTTGTTCTTTTGCATTTAAAGCTAGAGCCTGGAGTACATACGAAAGTGTTATACACTTAAGGGAAAAATCACTGAATATTCCTGCAGCTTTTTTATTGTGAATATTTTTTAATTGCATATTCTTCTATTTTATGGATCCAGGTCATATTTTGTGTTACAAATCTAAACAGTATTTAAGCTGTTTTGTTCACACTTCAGACTACTGAATGCCATGGTTTAGCTGGGACTCTTAACCTAACACTGACCTTGTAGAGCAGAGTCCCTGGTAGCGGAAACCACTACAGTTCCATTGATCTCAAAAAGAGTTATATTCAGTTGTACGGGTTTAGAGTATTTTATCTTAAAACATCAGCTATTTAAGAACTCCAATTTCCTTCCTTCATTATTAACTGAATAGAAGATACATATGCTAATCCCATAAAATGTGAATTATCACCTATCACTCCTAACTGGTTAAACTGTCACATAATGATGCTGAAGTTAATAATGCTATGCTGGCTGAAAGACACAGTCTTTACCATGGTATGTAAACTTGTTTCTACTACCCATGGTCTAAATAAGAGCTGATCCGTCACTGAAAAACAAGGCACAATGAAGTAATTTCTACAATAGGCTAGATGCATATGAAATATGAAAAATGTCCTAAGGAAAGAATCTAATTACTTAGAAAGACATTCCTTTTAGAAAAAAATGGAGAACTGGCCAAGTTCCATATTGAAATCAAAATCGGAGCCAACATTAATATGCTAAGTATGCTTTACAAGGCTATTGTGGAAGAAAATACTGTGCATACAGAATAATTGTATCTTCACATTTTTTTTAAAAATAGTATAAATTATCACACAGATATATTCCTTTTGCCAAGATTCATTTTTTTAACTAAGTTTTTTTTAAAGAAGGCAAGCTAATAAAGCCATGCTTATAGCTTCAGTATGAAGTCATCCTGCCTTTCCCTAGGTCAAAAATGTCTGTCAGATGTCTTTAGAATATGAGTACATAGAGTAGTAGAAATGTACAGAGATTCATGAAGGTTTGACCATTTGGTCTCAAGTACATAAAAAATTTTCCAAACACATTTTTGACTCTTTTAAAGAAATTCCAGGATTTAGTAACGCAAGAATACACTGTTTAGATAGAGAAAAGCAATTATGTCATATTATAGAACTAAACCCCCCCGAGGTTGTACAAATATATCAAAAGCAATATTCATGATGACATCACTTTATCGACACATTTAAAATTCTTTGCCCAACACAGTTATGCTGCTACCAATGAATAGTGTGAATATTCCTAACTCACAATAAAATATTTACATAATAATATATAAGAAGCTGTCATCAGATGGTTAATATTATAAAGCTGCTATGTGAAGCCCAGATAAAAGGATAGTAAGGTGATTACAATTTTTTTTTTTTTTCCTGGCAAATCTTCACGGAAATAGAACTTCAAAAAGCTAGTATATCAATAACATCTTCGGGAGACATCTGCCAGCTTCCACAAAACCCAAGATTTTCAAATCTGAGAGAAGTCTGATGAAGACCTTCAATTCACTTAAGAGAAGGCAGACTGGTTTAAAGGCGCACATGTTGTCATAGCAAAGCTACCCATCTGCTACCCATCCCTTTCCAGCTCTACCCACCCAGCTCCCATATGCTTCATCTTCTTTCTTATTTCCAGACTGTTTTCCCTGCTAGTTTATTCTCTACAGGGTTCTTTTAAATTGCCATCTAGACCCTTTCTTTTAAATCCCCATGCCTGTCTTCTCGTCCCCTGAATTTCTTGTTTTTCCACCTAGATGTTACCGCTCAAGTCTCAGCAAAACTCCAAAAGGCTAGTTGTCCTTTGAGGTGCTTTTTGGGTCCAGCTGGATTTCAGCCCTCTTCTTCAGACTATTCTTCCCTTTCAATATCTATTCTTCCTTTCTCTTTGTTTTTCTCCCCGCTTTCCTCTGTCATAATTTGGTCTTGGTTATCTTCTAGTGTTTCCTGATGGAAAGAGTGTCGGCACCATACCATTTAGTCCATTGTCCATGAGAAATATTTAACTCCTTTGCTGTTAGGGCCAGACAGAAGAAATGCTTTTATTCCGAGGTTGCCATACAGGCTTGGACACAGAAGACCACAGACTCAAACACATGGCAGCAGAGGAACTGGTCAGCCCTGTGGATGCCCACTACACTTTCTAATGCAACCCCAACAGAAAGATCCCAACACATCCTTTATTAAGTGTCTTTTTTTTTTTTTTTCTCAACTTCTCTCAGTTTGGCTGAGCAGCCAGTACTTTTTTGAGAAATAATAATTGAAACGCTATGGAAAGAGGAATGTTCTCACACTAACATTACTCCTTTCCCTTCTCTTGGTGGAGGGACCTGCTAGGTCAGAGGGTAATCTCCTGCACAGGCACACGTCCATCGCCTCTCTGAACATGAATAAGATTTTATAATCTTGTTCTACATGATAATTCTCTGTCTTGAAGTTATCAAGATCAAATTCAATTATTCACTGATCAACTTCCAAAAAGGCATAAGTTAAATTACAGGAACATTTTATATGTTCCCCCCAAACTAGGAAAAGTTAAACAGCCTCTACAGTCCCTTTATGGAAGTGGTTGTTTTTAGCAATTGTACAATGACATCTGGTATATATTTACAGAGACTGTACTAATGTAAACAGAAGACAAATAACACCTTTTTCCTAGACAGATGTTAAAATGACTATGAATTATTATTATGAATTGACTTTGTAATTTATTTTCGAATCCAAAAAATGTTCACTGTGAGGTTTGCTTTTCCCACTGAGTACTAAACTCTGACTGGACAAGTAACTTGTTCTGTTTCTGTGAAAAGAGGACTTTTAAAGACACCCATCACGGATAATTGCCACTTGTATGAGGCCACCAATTTCTCTGAAGTTTGGTCTCCTCCATTAGGAGAACAGTACTTTTTCATGGGATGGCCGAGGAGGGGAGCAGCCCCTTTCCACAGAGACTTTGTGAGAAGCACTTGACATCAGTCAGACACAATTGTGCCAAAAAAGATTTCACAAGAAGGTATTTTATTAGAGTGCAATATGAAATCTATTTTTCCCCTCTGGCTTCAATATTTGCCTTGATTGGAGGAATTTGTTTAATTTATTCCTGCACAGCAATAGCTAGTATGGAGGTTTAGTAAAGAAGTTTTGAAATATATCAGAGGAATCTTATAGAAGATCAAGAAGAAAAATGTTTTTGTCGTCTTGTGTAGCAGAAGTGGGCCATCAAAAGCAGACATTTCTATTCAGTGCACTGCATAAATTTAAAGTAGCATGTGCACCCTTCAGCGTTTTTCCTCCTCTTAGTTTAAATAAAGTCCATCTCAATCTAGATTAAAGAACAAAACTTTTTGACTATTTAACAAAATTGCCACTGCTCAGATTTACTACCATGGAAGGTGACAATTCCAGCAGGTAACAGAAATTTTCAAAAATCTATAACGTTTCCCCAGTGAATATGCTTTTTACAACTTAAAATTTAGGGAAGACTTGTGTTTTTATTATAGGCAAATAATAATAAAAGAACTCTACACATTTCATCCTTTTAGTCTCTTAACTTACATGGAATGTAATGAAAAATTATTGTCAGCAGGGTTTTAGAAGTGGGCTGTAGGATTCTATAGAGAATTTAAACTCTGTCAGAGGTGTTCATAGGCCATTAAAAATTTAAAAGAATGTAATTCCGTACTGTGCAGGAATAGATCAGCTCCAGCTTCAGGTTCTCACTGGAACTGTTTACATTTTGCTTTTCACCTGAAAAATGTGTGAACTGGATAGTCATCAGCTCTGGTTTCAATCACTGACTTTCCCTTGCAGTGAAACATAGCTGAAACACTGTACCAGTCATGCATTGCACAGCACTGAATCAAATGATTTATGAGTGTCTGACAGTGATCAGTGCTTCTAATTTGTCAATCAGAAGTGTGAGCTGTGACAAAAATCAGATAGCTTTTGTTATTTGGAAACACACCTGGGGAAGTTCAGTCTTACTTAGTTTCCCCACATACCCAGTGATGTGCCCAGAAACGTGTAAGGCAAATGGAAAACTCTTTCTGCTCAGCCTTAATGTTTACCTGAAATTCTTCTACATGATTTACACATATGCAGAATCCTTGTCTGAATACTATATGTGTAATGAAGCTGCTTCCTGCTAGGCTTATGAAGAACCCTGGGGATGTGCATGCATACATGTTCTTGCCCTCCCTTGCTAAGCTGTCCCGGGGTGCCAGAACAACCAAGGAACCTCCGCAGGTCCCTGCTCCGGGGCACTGGGGCTGCAATGTGGTGTGAAGTCCCACAAGGCTGGAGACTCTCACCACCAGACTCAGCTGGGAAGTTTTACACAGGTAACCTTTACAAAGGGAAAATAATGTTTCTCCACTTCTGCAGTCAGTAAATCCATATATGCTGCTTTGCTGTTATATACCTAGAATTTTGTTTTTGTTTTCCCCTCCATCTTGATTTCAGAAAGACCAAGAAAAACGTTAAAACTGTGATAAAAATCTTATTTTTCTTTTGCCCTGTATTTCCAGTACTTTCCCTGTCCTCTCCATGGTGCTTTTCCAGTATAGTAGCTATATGACATATTGCTTAAACTGGACTCTGTGGATTACTGAAGTATTTCGTTCTCTTAATGAGAGAAATTGGGCATTTGTTTACCATAAGTCCTGCCTTATTCATTTCAGACTGTGGTAAATGTTTCTTCAGTGTCCCCTAACAGCTACTAACAGTAATAACACATATTCTTGGGGGAACACAATGTCTTGCTATTAGGACAAATGTTCTTTTTCTGAAATACTATTATTTACAAAGCAATTTACTTTCTGCATATTATCAGTGCAGCTGCAAAAGACTAAAGAAGGACCACAATTCATGCAATTTGTACTCCATCTACAATTCCAAAATTCAAGAGAAGAAAACAAATTCATATAGGAAACAATGTCTCTGAAGATTCACCCTGGAGCAATCATAGCTTAACCTAGAAAATTAGTTTCTCTGAAGCAGCATGTGGAACAGCAAAAGGATGAATAACCTGGATGGGCTTTCCTACTCACCAAAGAGCGTGGCCTGCTGCAACATTTTGCACAGCCATAAAGTATGGATCTGGCTATATCCTTACAGCCAGCTCTGCACTGAGCATAGAAATTTCTTTTTTTGTTGTGCTGGTGAAAACTTGCTGTGTTGATAGCTTAATGTATTTTAAATGTTTTTGTCTGCAGCTTGCTCAAGTTTGCTCGAGTTGTTTCAATGACAGGAATACTTTGCCTAAAAGTTACATGTGGTTTCATAAATGAATTTGAACTTCATTTTCTTCTTGCAAATAAATATTGATTTAAGACTTCTGCACTTAACTCACAGTTAACCAATATAAAACCATAAGGCTTAGATTCATTAGTTCACGTTAGACAAATGGCTTTCTGAGATACAATCCTAATGACCATTCGCATTTTTCATAGGATTTTTATGTCACTCACACAGCCTGCTTGGACATCATTTTACAAAGCAGTTAGTAATAGATACCTTGCCATACTGCTGAGGCAAACTGTTGTGTTCAATACTAAAAATGACAATGCTGTAAGTTAGAGTGAAGAAAGAGAACAGACATTAAATCTGCTGTACAGCCTTTGGAGACACAATTATGACTTCTTTCTGGTATTCCAAGTAGCTGGACTCAACACAATCACAATCTCATTTTAACCCATAACTTAGTGGATTTCTCCTTGGCAAGTCCCGGCTCATGGACTCACTCTTATGCAGCAATGCTCAGTAAACAGTACTCCAATTTCCTTTCAGACCAACATGTTGTAGAAATGTAAATAAATAAATAAAATGTTTGAACTACTGGAGAGTGGGGATGATTTTAAGTTAGGTTGACTAAGGCTCTGCCAGAACATTTTTTAGCTTCTTAAACCCTTTTGATTGTGGACTTTAACTTTTATGCCTTAAAATTCTCTGATTATCCTTCAGTCTGATAGTGTTTTCTTTCAAAATTCTCAAATGTTTTCTTAGAGAAGGAGAAGTTCTAGTGCTTATATCTTCAGAAAACACCTCAAAAACATGACTATAAAGACTCAGAAAACAAGGGAAAAGAAAAATTGCATCACTTTCTTTTTTTTCTTTTTCTTCCCCCTTTTTTTTCAGTTATATGATTTGGAAGTTAGAAAGTTAGCCATGATTTCTGAAGAACAGCAAATCATCCCTCACGATCTGTTATTGTTTTGTTGTGTGTTCCAGATGAGTAAAGATTTCCTACTGTATCTGGAATTTACACTAACAAATCTAATAAGAATAACTACAAATTTACTACGCTTCTTTAAAATAAAAAAACAGAAATATGCCAAATTCCTAGCATTGTCTTAGTGAATTAAGTTTTCTGACAAATAACTAGTTCAGGAAAAGACAGAGTCCCAACGACATGTTCGTCCAAAGACTAATCAGAACACAGGCTCATTCCTGAAAGGTTAACATCAGAAACTTCCTTGTCACATGCTATAAGCACATGCATACACTCTTGGAAATATCTCTGTCAATCTGTCATCAGATCTTGCACCTTCTACTCCAGCAGGATCTTGCCTTCAGTTTTCTTATGTTCAGAGGGATGTCACCACCTTCCCTAGTCCTTCTCGCTGCTTCACCAGACTCTTGTGACCCTCTGCACTTGAGAGATCATCCTTCACTTGCTTCTTACTCAACACAAGGAACCTCACCCTGGCTCCCTTCTGCTGTCCAGATCTTCTCCACCTTGGGCCAGGAGCCTTAATATATACTCCTAAGTAGTATATCCGCAGAGTCTTTCCACTTCCTACTTCTTTCTCTTGCTAAGCCTCTTCCCTTCAGCCTGACTTCTTATAATTTCTCTAGCTGTTTGATACTTTCTCCCCACAAAGTTTGCTAGGGAATGTCTGTACTGCTTTAGAACATATAGGCCTGATTTAAACTTAAAATAGCTAATTTAGGTATCAGTAGCAGTTTACTTGTACCAATATCATGTGCTATGCCTAGGATAATTGACCAAATTACCTCACTTTCAAGGCATCTAATTATCCTATGTGATGTTCCATGTGACTGGACTACAACATATACTGGAGATAGATAATTGTAAGCAAAATTAGGCAAATCTGCATGAACAGTGTTAAGTAAAAATGACATAGCAGTAACCACAGTATAGGCAGACCCTTGGGACCAGGACTTTGCATTATCTATCCAGATAATTGTAAGATGCTGCAGTCATCACATCCTGCACTTATCCTCATGGCTAAAGAGCCAAAGAGTGCATTTGAGGTCAGACTGCAAGTACGAGCCAAATCCAGCCATTGCTCAGCCCTTGCTGTGTGGGAATGAAATACCAAATACTGGAGTCTTTCACTGGAGGAAACTTTTGATTTAACCTGCAGATTCCCTCTCCACATATTATTCTAGACAGCACTGTCTGGATACTGCAGTATTTTTCCTATTTTTAAACAGTGTGAGGCACTTGGCTGGGAATTCTCCATGCTCTAATGTGTGTTTGATCAAAAATTTAACTACCTCTTATAATTTAATTGTAAAATGAACACTTCCTTCTCCTGCAAATGAAGTTTCCATGGAAACTGCTCATGGTACTGTTGCTACAAAATGGAGGGGTTTTATTAATGGGTCTTTCTATTTTTTCTGGATTTACAAAACAGCTCTAGCTCAGAGTCTTGAGGCTTCCACATTTCTCATTTGTTGCAGAAAAATATATTCAGAGAATGAGGTATGTAAACAGGCCATAGTACTATGGTAGAGTAAGAGAGCCTAAATTCTTAGCTCCATAGAGCCCAGGCTGAGAAGGGGCAGTTGAGGTGGATGTGGAATTACATTTTCTATTAAAATTGTTCATGCAGATTGATAAAAGATACTTATTATGGGATCATATAATTGTGATTTCAGAAGACAGTTGTAGGCGTCACTGATCAGGGATATTTTGAGTTCAGTGGGAGACTCCTGAAAAACAAGTAATTTATTTAATCAATATCATCAATATAATCTTCTCTGTAGGAAATGCTATTCTATTCTCTCCTTAAAAGCACTCTTAGCATGAGGGAACTATCCAAGACAACTTCCGATAGTTCTGGTCCAGCTTGTAGACAACTGGTATGCTTAACAACACCTTTCTACAAATACCCATGTGAATACCCGGAACGCAGGCAGATCCTATTTTATCACACCAAATTATATCACGTTGTGTCCACAGACATTGGGAGTAAGTGGACTCTGAATCTTTCACACCGTGAACCTTCCACACAGGACAAGAGGCTTTTTGACAAATGAAACCTGATTTGAATCTGTTTCAGTAAGGCAAGACTTCACAGAATCATAGAATGCCTTAGGTTGGAAGGGACCTCAAAGATCACCTAGTTCCAACATCCCTGCCATAGGCACCCACTAGATCAGGTTGCTCAGGGACTTATCTAACCTGGTCTTGAACACCTTCAGGCATGGGGCATCCACAGCTTCTCTGGGCAACCTGTGCCAGTGCCTCACCACCCTCTGAGTGAAGAATTTCCTCCTAGCCTCTAATCTAAATCTCCCCTCTTTTAGTCTAAAACCATTCCCCCTCATCCTGGCAATATCTGATTGAGCAAAGAGTTCATCTTTTTTTTTTTTTTTTTTTTTTTATTAGTCCCTTTCAAGTACTGAAAGGTTGCAAAGAGGTCACCCCAGAGCCTTCTCTTCTGTAGGCTGAACAGCCCCAGCTCTCTCAGCCTACCTTTGTAGGAGAGGTGCTCCAGCCTTCTGATTATCCTCATGGCCCTCCTCTGGACCCACTCTAACAGATCAACACTGTTTCTGTGCTGGGGGCTCCAGACCTGGATGCACTACTGCAAGTGGGGTCTCATTTCAGTTGGAGACCAAATGCCTCCCTTCAGGTCTCCAGCTAGGAAAAATCTAATGCAAAGTCTCTTTCTTTTCTATCTGGCAGCATACAAAGTTGGTGTTGTGGTATTAAGAGCCATTCACAGACAAGAAATTTGGCATGTCAACTCCATCCACTATTAACTGATTTTACTGTATAAAGCAGACTTTTGCGCTCACCTAACAAATACCTCTCTGAGGTCCACACAAGGAGACTTCAGCTGTGGGTACTGCTCCCCACCTGAAGGTCGTCTGCAGTGTCAGGTGGCAAAGCCACATATGTTTATGGTTAAACTATTTCTCAAAGGTTTCATCTACCACCACTAGGAATAAAGAAATATTTTCTAAAAGGGAGACCATGAAAGGGCAGAAATGATATGATGTTCATGATCTCCTTGAAATCTGTGTAGATTTGGTAAGTCCTGGACAATAAGCAAAGAAAACTTTGCATAAAACCTGTTTTGCTGATACAATTTTACATCCAAAAGAGAAAGTTCTTGTCCAGAAGTTAAACTAGTATTTAAAAAGTAAATATATCTATGTTGCAGAATGCATACATGACAATTTTACTGATCAGCTACTGAATGCAAAATAGTCTTTGTCATCCAATTCCTTTGCACTTTTGCTGTTAATTAGCAAGTCTAGAGAAGAGAAAGCATATTAAAAGGAGTCAACAGGAGACAACTCTCTGATGACATAAGAAGATGTCATGTCATCTGTTAAAGAAATCCCACCACAACTTAGCTAATTATATCTAGAGGTCTCGATTTGTTACTTTTGATCTAGGATTACATGACTTGCTTTCCTCATGTTAATTGACTAGTTCAGAATTTTATATGAACATTATATGATCTTTGATGCAGCTGTCCTCAGTCCCTTTCAGCTGTCTGTAGAACTCCATATAACAACACTAGCAGAAGTTAATGACAGCTGAAGTCTTGATATCTGTGAGAATGCCAAAATCATTTTTGACACTGACAATCAATTATGGCAGCTTCTGCTGAACAATAAAGCTTTCCCCGTTGGTCATGATGTTTTTGTCTTGATGTTTTTGGAAATGTTGGAGATGAGATATCTCTTGTTCTTTCTTGACCCTGATGTCTGATTTTCACCAGGTAACAAATGGCTTGCAATGAGAGAACTCCTGTAGTGTGCAGCTAGGATGAGTCAAAGGTTGGTAATACTAGATGATGGGTACAAATGACTAGTATCACTTGAATTAAATGACATAGAAAGAGCATCTTTAGATATTGCTGCCTCTGTTCTTACCTACCAGTAAATAAACATCATGTTTTCCAAGGCCTTTCCTCTTAGATCCTTTCCTGGGCAATGACATGGATTTGAAGTGCTTGCCATGCAAACCAGTTTGGCGTTAATCTGTTATCTGGGGATCTTAAGAGATAAATGTCTATAGCATCTGCATCATTTGCTGTGTAGTGCTGCTTGACTACTTGGAAACCATGTCAAAAAGTATTGCTAAATTTCAGGAAGAATTTTCTTGTTTTATATTGATTTTATTTTATGGAGCAGTTTTTTCAGCCTACCTTGCTGATTTGGAAATGAGGAGAGTTAGCAGGACTTTGCCAATATCACAGACTTTAATAATACACTTGCTAGATGAGGAATTCAAATAGCTTTCCTATGGCCTCCTGAATTTTACATCTTTTAAGCCTGGAAAAGAACCTACACCTGTCTGTAAAAGCTATTTCCGTAACACCACATAGAAGAAGGATTACTAACTTTTATAGCCCAGCAAAGAGAGATTTAAACTGGTCTTCCTTCCCTGCTGCTGATTTCAGATATTCACCTTTTCTTGAGTACCACTCTACTTTTTTTTGCAGTGCAATCCCTTCCTTTGCAGGATGTAAAGACAGAACTTGCTTCCACAGTCACTAGGTATTACCAGTCACCTGTTAAATTAAAAAATGCCAGAGTATGTACCGTGTCCTTCCTGTCCTTTTCATGGCCATTCCCATGCTTGACCCTCCACAGTAGTGGAAATGATACAATTACATACACAGGTGGGTCTGGTTCTGACAATTAACAGTAGTCTCCACTGGATGTGTTTCGATAGGCTGTCTCCCAGCTGTAGCACTGCTGTGATTCTGTTCTGTGACCATTTATATCCCTGAGGAGAAGGACCTGGGGGTGTTGGTTGATGAGAGGCTCAACATGAGCCAGCAATGTGTGCTTGCAGCCCAGAAAGCCAACCATATCTTGGGCTGTATCAAAAGCAACGTGGCCAGCAGAGCAAGGGAGGTGATTCTCCCCCTCTGCTCTGCTCTCATGAGACCCCACCTGGAGTCCTGCATTCAGATCTGGGGTCCCCAGCACAAGTAGGACATGGACCTATTAGAATGAGTCCAGAGGAGGGCTGCAAAGACGATCAAGGGCCAGGAGCACCTCTCCTATGAAGACAGGCTGAGGGAGTTGGGGTTGTTCAGCCTGGAGAAGAGAAGGCTTTGGGGAGACCTCATTGCAGCCTTCCAGTACCTAAAGGGGGCCTACAAGAAAGCGGGAGAGAGCCTTTTTAAAAGGGCATGTAATGATAGGACAAGGAATAATATTTTTAAACTAAAGAAGGGTAGATTTGGATTAGATATTAGGAAGAAATGCTTTACTCAGACAGAGGGTGGTGAGGCACTGGCACAGGCTGCCCAGAGAAGCTGTGGATGCCCCATCCCTGGAGGTGCTCAAGGCCAGGCTGGATGGGGCTTTGGGCAGCCTGGTCTGGTGGGAGGTGTCCCTGCCCATGCCCATGGCAGGGGGGTTGGAACTGTGTGGTCTTTAAGGTCCCTTCCAACCCAAACCATTCTGTGATTCTATAAAACCAAGCCCACTACTAACACTGCATACAAGAAAATATTCAGAGGCGTGTATAGGGATTTGATGGATTTTCAGTTAACCTAGGTGTTTTTTGGGGTGCCAGCCTGCAAGACCTATGTTTTCATTTATTGTTTCTGTCATTATCTGAAGATGCAGTGTCATAACTTAGATTTTGACAGACTAAAAGCTTCTAAAACTCATTTTATAATAAACAAAGGAAAGAAAGGAAAGGAAAGATTTGCAACACTTTCCTTAGATGGATAACAGAGCTCAATCCATTCTATTTTTCCTATTTTTATATGCTATTATGGACCAATACACCTTGTTTTAGTTCTTTTTTTTGTAACAGGGCAGTAAAAACCTCCCTCATCATGCTTTCCCATCTCAGGTACACTATGGGTAATAAATACATTGTTAATGTTAAGAATTAGTTAATGCTTAGAGAGCTCACTGGAGTCTGGATTATCTGTGCCATGGTGGCCATCTGTCTCCAAGACCTAGGCAATGCAAAACAGTTAAGATAGCACATGGGATTCCTGTGAAATAGCAGGTAACAGAGGGATGACTTTTCTCCTGAGCCAACAGAAGCTGCTTCTGTGCTATTCCTTGAGGGCCAGGACACAAGAATATATTTTTTTTCTGAAGCTCTAACTCTGTCAGTGCTTACTCCACTTGATGAATCTCTGTTTCTTTCAGTCTTTTTGGTCTTTTTGTAGTTGTTCTGCCGCTTGCTTTGCTCTTTCTATCTTAATATCCTTTTTTCCCCCCCTCCCCCCCTTTGGATTTGTATAAAGCATTAGGCAGATATTGTCCAAGGTTAGGAAATTCCTTTTTCTTTTAACATTGTAATCACAATTACTAATTTTGTAAACATTACTTAGAGCATTCTTCTCAAAAGAAGGCAAGATTAGTGAGAACAGTTTTAACAACTTTGAGAGAGATCTTATACCAACAAGGACTGTAATACCTGTAGAAACATACTTTTCCCATTTAGAACAGAACTGAGAATGAAGATAGAAGCTGTGCACAAACAAGCAGAGCATTGTAGCTTTGGAGTCCACCAGAAGCAGTGCTTCTAGCATCAGAAATTGCAATCTGCTGTCTTATCCATAAATATTTTATGATATATAATCCACAAATTTCTCTTAAAAATATTGAATAGGCCTTTTTTACAAAACAAACCATCCATGACATTTCAGTGTTAAAACACAGATCATTTTTACTTAAAGCCTTGCGACAAAGAAAGATCTTTAAAGCAGCTAAATAAAGTAGCCACCCCATTTTGTCTAATGCATGGATATTGTGACTCAGATCTGCTGGCAACAGCTGCCTTCAGAAGGCTGAGTCAATTTATAGCTTCATAAAGAACAACTTATAATGACCAGTGCTTATATGCTGTTTCTGATATTTTATTGATCAGTGTAGGTGTCCGAATGGTGATTTCCTGCTGCCAGCTCCACTGAGTAATAGCTTGTAAGTGCTTTAAATATTAAATATAGCTGGAAGATTTGTTTTCCACAAGCAAGGGGAATCCCATTGTTCAAGCCCTTGCAGGGTTATTGTATTATGAATAATTGAAAAAACTGAATTGAAAGGTTAAGGCTCCAAGCAACTCTCCCACAGCTCTGAGAAGAGCTGGCTAAAAACAAATGGAAAATCACCCAAAGTTTGGCTGTTTGTTTCATTAGCTTTTAAAAATTGGTATTATTCTCATAAGCAAATTATAGTTTGCAATAATCAAATCATGAAAACTGATCTGGAGACATTCCACATACTGATGTCATCAAGATTTCCAATAGTCTGTTTAGTTTTCTTCGCAGAAATCCTAGGAACATAAATCATTCTGATCATAAAGGGCAGGAGCATAGGTGCTGGGAGATTAGAGAAAAAAGGTTTTCTAAGGACAAAAAAAAAGCACCTCAGACCTCAGTCTCAGCTCTTCTAACTGGATTAGAAACAAAGATTTCCAAATATTTCCTGATTAACTTGTGGCTGTTGGCTACAAGCTAGACTATGTTTTCCTCAGTCTAGAATACTTGGTGCCTGTGCTCCAAGTTGTTCCACCATAAACAAGGATGTGTTTACAATACCTTTAAAGAAATAGATCCTATGTTTGTCTGAAGATAAGCATGCTTGTCTGAAGAAACATATTTTTCATTCATGGAGTTGTCAAACTACTGAAAGAAAAACACATGAAGTAATGTGTCATCTCTGTTGTACCATACGTAAAATGTCTGTGAAACAGAGATGGCTGGAGGGATGAGCTTGGAAGTAGTATATTTTCCAACACTAAAATGGCAGAAAGTCCTCTCCTTCCTATGCAAGAGACCAAGGAGTTTTAAGATTCAAATCAACACTAAGAAAGCAAACACTTTTGTTTACCTGTCTTTAAGCTATGCAGATGAGACTTAATTTCACTGTGAACAATTTTTATTCATTGAATTTCCTTTCTTCCAGACAAGTTCTATTACTTACTAGAACAAGAAAACATTGGCATACTAGCCATTTCTTGAAAATAGAGTCACATTAAGAATGCATTACAGACTCCTAACATCCATATGCACTCATCTTCTTTAAGGAGCAAACAGGCAAGTGTTTAAAAATATCTTGTTTATCCTGTTGCTGCTGAATTTTAAGAACTATACAGTACCATGTACACCAAACTGATCTGAATTCCAGTCAGAAATTTCTTATAAGGCACCATGGCCATCATTAAGAAGTTTAGTGCACCGTTAATAGGCCGGAGCTCAACAGCTAAGGAAAGCATCATCCTGGAATGAACCATGAGGTCTCAGTCTGCTTGCCTTTGATTTTTTCATATGAAGTTGTTTGCTATTGGCTTTTTATGCATAAATAAAACATTCGCATAGATGATCATTACCACTTTTACCTAATGCAAGATCTTAAACTTTAATCTTGGTTTTATTTATAGGATTTGATAAGGTTCCTCTGAGGAGAGTATTGAGGCAAAGTAAAGCTTCATTTGTAAAAATCAAATTAAATCACTCTGGTAATCTACAAAAAAAAAACTTCACATTTTTTCCACCAACTGATTTACTATTATATCTTTTCATTAAACATGCAAGGAATGTTTACATAATGTTGTCTATGCTGAAAAAAATCTGGTAGCACTCACAATAGGTTATGAGGATTTTAACTGCATACAACTCTCGGCAAAATCCAACAAACTACAGAGCAATTAGAAAGGGTTATCACACATGAGTTAAACTGTAAGGAAAATCAAAACAATAATAATAAAAAAAAGAAAATCAACAAAAATCCCCCCCCTTTTTTTTCCTAAAAGAACAAAAAATAATATTTTTTTACAAGACCTTTCCTGTCCACAGTAAGATCAGCAGCAGCATTGTGATTGCTGGCCTATTGTTGTCCACTCTCATGTGTTCTTTCTGCTTTTTTGCGGAATAACCTGAAAGGATGAAGGGATAAATTAGTAGCATATCAGTCAAATTCAGTCATCCACCACTTCTGCTTTTGTGGGCCAGTGCATGCAGTAATATATTTTTTTTTTGTAGTCCATGGATATTTTGGAGTAAGATTTGGTGCTTCAGTAGTACAAACTGGCATCCTATAGAACATCCCTGCTCTGCACAGCAGTTCCAGAGCTACCCCTGTGAATTCAATTCTCCCAATATATCTTGTGATGGAGGAAATTAGATGGGCTACAATACTCATCAACAGAGATCACCTCTGTTTTTCTTTGGATACTTCAGGGTACTTCAGAGATTTGACAAAGCTGGCGACATCCACAGAAAAATGACCCCAGGCCATGAGAGCAAATGAGCATTACTAAATGTGATTCTATTAATTTTAGTTAATATACTGAACTCATGCAAATAATTTGCTGTGACACTGTGAGGGCTAAGGAGTAGCTCAGACAGGGAACAATTCTGTTTGAATAACAACTGTCTTCTTTTCATCTTAATCTCTGAAAATATTGATGAAGTAGACCCTGCAGGCAAACCATGGTTGATAGGGTGCCCATGAGACTGATAGGATGTCATTAAGCTAAGTCTTTGCATTAATGTTTAAAGAGCCAATGAATCTGTTGTTTTGTTTAGATCTATGAACTGTTTTTCACATGACAGCTGTTGGATACTGAGCTTAATTAATGGATTATTATGTGTCCTCACAGCTTCATGTATATGAACCTTGAGTAGCCTTTTACAGTTAATCTCAGCTGAAAAGGAATATTTCACTAAAATTTCTGAGAAAATCAATTTTCTCCTCCTTCCCTAGCAGCATTATCAGACAATAAATTAGAAAAGTATGATATTTAAAGGTTATTTTCCTGGAATTACAATTTTTTTTTTCTTTCTTTTAATTCCACTGACAGATAAAGCTGACCAAGTTGTGACCAGCTTCATTTTTATCAAGACATTTATTTTAGAGAATGCAGCAACTGTAACAACACAGACCAACTATGCACATATACTGCCTAACTACTGGCTCTGCTGTTATATCACTGATTACATTCTGAATTTTCTTCCACGTGTTGATCCCCAACAGAACATGAAGGGCCCCCCACAGAACAGAAATGCAGCTATTCTTGCTGTGCAGAACACCATACAGGCACAAATGGCAGAGAAGTAAACCAAGCAGTTCCACCATCCATTATGGGAAGAAGAAAGACCAGAAAAAATCATTTACCACTCTGTGGGCTTAATGTTTTCCACTTACCCATTGTTTTTACCTGAATATGTAGCATGAAATACTAGCTTGGTGCTTTCTTCTGTCTCGTTTGTTATAGGGACGGAATATGACTTCTGCTAAATGGAGACTATAAAAATACACTGCTTGTGCATGATGTAGGTCTCAGGTGTTCCTCGCCAGGGAGTTCAGAGACTGAGTGCTGCTGGAAGGACAAGTAAACCTCATCAAGTTTCCCAGCACTGTGCTGCAGGGAGCTCCCAGTGTTAAATCCTGCCATCAGGCCGAAGCTTGCTTTCATGACTTATTTCTGTGCCCTGGTCTGGAGTCACCTTCATTTCAGGCACTGTAAAATCATTTTTGTCAGATAAAGACATAATCCTTTCTTTTCTGTCTTGCATGATTGTAATAATACATATTATATGGAAGATGATTTACACCTGAGAGTAGAAAAACATGCTTTAAAAAGCTTTTTTTTTTTAAAAAAAATATTTTTTTAACTTTGAGAAATAAAGAGAACAGTGTGCTTTGATCGTGTTATTTCCACCAGCTCCTTTCTCCAGACACAACTCAATCAGAGTGGTGAACAAGGTCTGAACATTTTTTTCTATAGAACACATTTCATTGCTTTGCCAGTTAAGTTGTTCCCTACCATAGCAAGACAGAAATTTTACTTTATATAGGAAAATTATTCTCCAAGAAAGATTTTTGGTCCTTTATATGTTCATTGGAGATATGCATGTGTTTCACCATGAGGCGTCCTTTTTTCTTATGACTGTGTTCCCTATAAGCATAGTCTTTTTCTTCAGTAAGGCATTTCTTTTCTATATCTGATTGCTTCCTCTGAAATCTCTCTTTGTTTGGAGACAAAATTCAGCTACATAGAGAGTCAGCTTAGAGCTTGTATTATCTTTCTCAAGCCAGTGAAATTAGTCTCTAAAGACATGCCCCAAATATTCTCCTTTTAATGCTGTGTACTGCTAGCAGATATTTTCTAAATATGTGACACTTACAACAAATGTAATGACCTTTTTGTAAAAAATACAGAATTTTCTTGACTTTTAGTATCATAGAAGGACAAAAGACTGCAGGATATATCTATCAAAAGTAAGCTGATAGGGATCTGGATGTGTAGCTTTCTTGTTGTTCATTAAGATTGTAACTGCAGTTCTGTCCTTTCTGACAGCTAGTAAAAAAACATCAGAAACAAATTTGTAGGAAGCTGTTCTCAACTGAAAATGCATCCTGAAGAAAAAAATAACAATTTATGCAAACATTTATGTTGTCCAATAACATTCTCTATCATACCTCGGGAACAAAAAGAGAAGCTCCTCATAAAACTTACATGCAAGTTATGTGACAAGCATGGGTGAGAGGACATAAAGAGGTGATTTATCCACAACTTCCTCTCCCTAGCAACTTTAAGCACTTCATAAAGAGAGAGACAAGTACTATTTCAGAGCTGAAAGGCAAGAAGAGATGAAGTGTTTGGTCCACAGTCTCATAAGTCAATGATGGAAACATAAATGGACCTTAGGTCTTCTAGGAATGCCTTCCTTGAGAAACAGCCAGAGGACTGAAGGCTGTGGTCTCTATGTGCTCTCACACAATTGCATCTTTAAGCTTTGCTTACACGTCACAGTTTCCTGTAAGTTTATTTTATTTAAAAATTCTTTTGGATGTTCAGAGCTTTATAGATGGGTGCTAGTGATAGTGTCTGCCCTTCTGTAACTATAAATTATATTTAAAGTCTCGTAGGCATAGGTGAAAATGGACTTGATGAGGAAATGTTGTCTATGAGGCCGTCCAGAAATTTAATCACATACTACATGCCCATTTCTATCTCCTACCATACCTACCTACAAGCAAGGGACTCTGTGTTTATCTATACATTCATAAGAGTTACCTGTCCCTTTAAGTGAAAGTAAAGAAAGCAGAGAACAGCAGCTGGAAGTTAGCAATGAGACAAGAAAAAAGCAGAACCACCTGACAGCAGTATTCCACGAAAAGAGCACAAAGATGGTATACAATATTATGAGTGCTAGCCAACATTTAAGAACCCATCAGATAATTTGCAGAATTATTTTTAGCATATCCTTTCATGAGTGTGGGACCTCAGACAGGGTCAAAATATTCCAAAGATGAAAAACAACTGCACAAAAATGCAGCAGTGTCATTTTACACCAACAAAGTTATTTTTGAAAATGTGGCTTCCAAAAAGGAGTCCAGATGTCATAGGAATAAACCAGGTGAGTAAAATATATTAGTTTTGTCGTGTTGGTTTCCTTCTGGGAAGACTAATTTTGTTAAAGATGTGTAACTTGGCCATCAGAGTTGTAAAACCAGCAACTGTAAACCTCTTGCATATATACCACTGGTCTAGTTCTGAAAAAAAAAACAAATTTTTCCTCTCTTTTTGAGGAGTTACATTTCCTTTGAAGTAAAAGGAAGGAGGAAAATGTACCTCTGAAATGAATGCAATGAAATCAGAGCCAGCTCCCACACTGAATCCAGACTGGTTTAGAACCTCATTTATAAAATGCTATTGACACTTTCACCTGAATACTCTGTACCAAACACCCCACTAGATAATGTAGGGAAGATGTGTTCAGTGTCAGCACAAGGGCTCTTGTAAATCATTAGGAGATTGTCTCTGCAGGATCTGAGAAAGGACACAGAAATTACTGGCCAAGAAATGACATCAGAATACACTTAAAAGAAAACTGAAAAAGATAGATTGGTCTGCTGTCTTTTTTTTTTTTTTTTTTTTTTTTTTTTACTGGTCTGGGAAAGCCAATGGGACCTTTATCTGCTATAGTATATCTAATATAACTGCATTAGAGAAATACATTTTTCTTGTTTAGTAGAACTCAGAAATAATGTCTTACCATCATTTTTCACAAAGCCAGTTACTAACTCTAAGTTGCCACCATGCTTTTTAAATGCAATTCACTTAAGCTATGTGAACAGGGTGACACAGCAGGATGGAATAACTGTAAGGATGAGGCTAACTGGAGGCAGCATCCCTGTGGAAATCACCTGGGCTGTGTGGTTTGTGCCCAGGCAGCTCAGGGATGAGGTAGCTGTTTTTGTGCACATGTGCTCGTGTATTCCATCTGCCACTCTGCATCTCCGGAACAGCTTTGCTTTCACGGCACCATCTGCACATGGACATTTCTAGGAATTGGTTTGCATTTTGGGACAACTTGGCATCTCTTTGTCTTCCCCAATTAAAAAATAATAATTAAACAAATAAACAAAAAAAAAAAGGAAGTCACTTTAGAAGAAGCAGTTACTGAATGCCTTTCCTTCATACTGTGTGGAAATCTTCTCTCTGTTCATGCTTGTGAGATAAGCTGCAAATAAATTAAATTAAATGCTCCTGAGTGCTGGTTAACTATGTGACCTAAGCCCACATGGTTGGCACTTTCAGAGATCTTGACAGCTTTTCCAGGTCTTTCTAAAATGTGAGAGGTTTCTGAATACAGGAGGTAAGAAAGTCAGCTGCAGAAGGTGTAATTCAGTTGTTTTTACAAAAGTATTCTGTTTCTGTTAAACAAATTTTGTTTCTGTTAAAGAAAATGAGTCTCAAAGGACATGGTCATCAATGGTACATCATTACTTCATTTTCTTTGCCGCCACCGAAGCATACATAAAGTGTGTAAGGCAGGCCTGAGAAATACCTTGTGCACCATTGCCGTAGGGTCAGATGCAGCCTGGGGAGCAACTCCTGCACTACGCGGATGCCGGCATGTCCACACCATTCATGAGCTGGGAGCCTGCTGGGTGCTGCCAGGGAGGCAGTGGGCAGCTTTTCTCAGCAGATGAAAGTAACACGCTGGTTTTCTAAGCTCGGTCCGACAACCTGAAAGTGAATCCATCAGCACAGGCACAAATTCAAGGCAGGCAAGGGGGATAAGGGATACTCATGCTCTGTTGATCACCAGCTGACCAGAAGGATGTGAAAATTACTTAGATTTGACCAGGTGGTTTGCTGTATCCATTTTTGGGGTACCTGTTTATGTTGCAGGCTTTAAATGCAAAATATCCGCGTACAAGCTTTTTGTTTCAAGGTACCTGAGTCTTTTTGGTTTATTAACGATTTAATACTATGTTAAAAAAATCCTTTCCACCTGACTACGGACAGTTATGCCTTGAAATTATTTTTCAAATCAGGAAAACATATGTTGAAGAAGTGTACCTAACTGCAGGAGAAATCTACTTACCACTACAAACAGACCACACAGCTTGTCTGAAAACTGAAAAGTGTAGTTTCTAAAAGTGCGTAAATAAGGCTAATGCTAGAGTGTGCTAGCATGTGATAACATTGGGTATTACACATTCAGAATGAAAACCCTGTTAAACTGAAGTAAAAATCCGAAGACAGCAAAATTTGCCGAGAACTGGCAAACATCATTATTTAAAGCACAGTTGCTATCATGATGTAGAAATAGCACATAGGGCTCTTGCACATGACTGAATTCCAACAGGGCTGACGAACAATTCAAATCCACTCTCTACTCCATTAAATCCATTTTATGCCCATGCAATGCCATTATTGTGAATAATGAATAGTAAATGGGGAAATCCATTTGGAAACAACCTATTGATGAAAATGAGCGTAAGTCAAGCAGTTAATATCCTCATTATAAATAAAAGTACTTTGAAGGAAAATCAGCATTCTATTAAAGAGATTTTTGTTCATAATGATCTCTATCACAGTTGTACCCTGAGATCCCTCCTACATGCTGTAAGCATAAAATAACAACCCTTGTCTCAGGAAGTATGCAAAATCAAACCTGAAGGATGAAACAAAGATCCATGAAAGTGAGGTGACTTGAATGAAAATGCCACATAGGCCACAGAGATAAGCTTGGAAAGGAGACAACTCTCTTGACACGGTGCCTGGCTGGGCGCTTCTTCATCCTCAGGGCTAGCCACCTCCCAGGTAAATAGATGATGCCAGGCACTTCAGGCTAAACCTTCCTGTGCAATAAGAACCTGTTTTCTTCTGTATCTGTAAGCCAGATGGACCACATGACTCCTATTGATCTCTAGCCTAAAGCTGAGGTTGCCTAAAACCCTGTAATAGACCCTCACCAGTAAAGTTTCTGCAGTGTCTAAAGATGCTCTAAGCATCAAAAAGTCTTACTTGTACCTGACTTGGATACCAGTGTATCAGCCAGGCCAAATCCAGTAAGGTTTTCAGATCTTCATGAGTACATTTGCAACAGAAGAGGAGAGGTAGAAAAGGAAGTAAGCATGTGCAGCAAGCATTCAAATGGAGAGATTTTAACTGATGCTCTTCATTTGCAGCCTTTCAGTGTAATAGTGTTAAGGCAATTAGCTATTCATTCACAGGATGTCCACAAATGTGAAGTGCTAAATTCACTTAAAAAATTGAGACAATCTAACAGGGTCATAAAGGACACATAATGTGCTTTGTCTTCATCAGCATATCTGGAATTTCCTTGGTAAGTACTACGGTGGTGATGCTGTCATTTGCATTAACATACAAAAAAATAACTAAATCTACAAAGGAAAATGTGAGATATTCTGACACGTAGAAATTAATAAAACTTCTAGATGGGATTATGGAGGCTGTTGAACAGGCTGCTAATGTATTTGGATTAATTTCAGAGAGATTCATTATCTCTGGGCAGAGAACAGTAAACTACATTTAAACTGATTTTTATTTCACAAGCAATAAAATGTTATGGAAAGATAATAAAATGTGATCGTTTAGACTAATATTTCAGATAAGTCCCACAAAGGCAATGAGCATTTGTAAAACATTTTCTTTTGGCAAGATGTTAATTTTAAGTTAAATTAATTCACTTGAATGCTTGAAAGACAGTTGAATGGAGTAACCGAGAGGGGATCTAATAATGCAAGTGTCTTGGAGAAGAAGAAGAAACAGGCCATGGATCACCACTGCTCAGGTGCAGGGTTAGATAAAGAGCAAGAGGGGAGGGGATTCACCACAGAGGGACACCTGTGAACTGCAAAGTGGTTTATAATCCTCTCAAAGGACAGGAGAAAATTATGGCAGTTTTTTCCTGTCTTCTCTTTCAATCTGTTGCTATAAATCCCCCCTGTCACAATTCAGCAGTAAAAAAGGTGAAATTCCACTATTTTGTTTTGCACCTTCACCCAGGGTTACAGTTTGCATTTTTTGCACTATCATTTTGTTATTGTTTAAATTCTCCTCTCCCTCCACTGTTTCAAAAATGTAATTTATGTTTGATTTAGTATCTCCATAATACCACTATGCTTTTTGTCAGCTGATGTCTCTACCAGTCAAAAAAAGAACAACATAAGTCTGAGAGTAAACAAGAATCTGCTGTGTGTTTGAGAGTTCATGCAATTGACCTGAAGGTAAAAGCAATAATATAATATTTGGGCTTGCATTGCTTCTGACAGAAAAGAAGTAAACCTCCCTGCAAAAGTACAGTGAAATTTCTTCAGGCTTCACAAGCCAGAGACTGAAATATATTCTGAGTAGCACTAGGGGACATTCCTAAACACAGGGTGTGCTTTAATTGTACATCCCCTTCTACAGAGATGTTACTTTCAAGATTATCAGCTTAGGAACTAAGAGACGTATTTTATCTCTTCTCCACGGCAGTAAAATAAATAAATAAATAAATAAATAATCTTACAAAGCTTTATTATGCCTAGTATGGCATAAGGCAGATAGTTGCTTTTGCTTTATTAGCCAGAAATCTGAGAATTTGCTTGTATTTCCTTAGCAGGATGTTGGTTTCTGTAATGAGCAAGTCATCAAGGTTTTGTAATATCTTTCTGGAAAATCTGTTTTTTGAAGAAAACCTATTTAACACTTTCATTTATCTGTCTCTAGAAGAACAATACAATATAAGCCTTTTAATTAGCTTTAAGAGAGTCTATTCAAAATGTTTTATCTGAGAAGACATAAATCTAATGTTTATATTTTAATAATTTTTATGTTGAATGTCACTTTTCTAAAGATAACAAAAGCTCTCAAGGGCAGGTTCTCTTAATAAGGAGAGGCTTGAGTTAACCTGAGAGCTGCAGGAAAGGTAGTACAACAGGACACAGATGATTTGACTATGTGTTTATTTATGATTTAAGTTAGAAGAAATGACTGCATGGGCAGCTATTTTGTATTCAAGCCTGACAAATAAGGGTGAAATACCCAAGATCCTAAAGGCAGAAGACTCTTTGGATGCAGTATTATGGTGAGCAACAGCACTCAGTGCCATGGATGGAAAGAAAGGCGGGTAAGGTAGGGTGGTGACATTCCTGGAGAAGGGCCAGGGGGAGGACAGGAGACGCTGTGGGCTGCTGTGGAGGGAGCAAGACCACTTGCACATAACAGATGACACAGAGAAGACAAGCTGCCTTTTTGTATTAGCGTTCATAAAATTTGTGGCATGCTAAACACAGCATAATATTAGCAGGTAGGTAGAAAGGCAGGCCAGAACAGTTAAAGAGCTTGATAAAGAGAGGAGAAATTAATTGTAGTCAAGTCAGCAGGGCATACTGAGATATACCTTAAAGCCAAAAGAATCTCTTGTGAATCATTATCCTCAAGATGTCATGGAAAGCTGGTGAAAGGCAAGCACTGTGCTTCTCTTAACATGGAAAGGATCCAGGGAATTAATATATCAGCTTGTTTCATACCCTGAAAGGGGCCAGAGCAAATGTTAAATGAACAATTTGTAAGTATGAAGACGACAGTAAGTTGATCCAGTGGATATAGCCGTTTTCATGTATACTGTAAATAGTTAAAAGAATATAGTAGTTAATTATCCTCAAAGGTTATTGTGGATGAAAGGAAGAATAATTAGGTTGTTTCATGGCAGGGAAATGTTGGAGGTTAGAGCAACTTTCTACTTAATAACAAGGACAGCGAAGTGCCACAAGTACCTGAAAAGGTTATGAAAACTAAACTGAAGATTTCCAGAAGCATGTTGGGTAAATACCTGCTAAAGAGCATTTAAAAGAGACTTCCCCTACTTCAAAGCAAGAAGATAAAATAGAAGACTATGATATATCTTCAAGCTCTTTATTCCTCAGATTCTGTGTTTCATATGTAGTAGGTGTGTATTTTTCTTATAGGTTCCAATATTTCTGTATTTTTCTTTCAGATTTTCATATATTGATTTTCAAAGGCACTGCCAGATGCCTATAAATCTTGCTAGCTCAGAGCTTTATGGAGACCTTCAAGGTATTCAATGACTTTCAACTCATCATGTCATAAGATTTTATAAGAACACTAGTTCTCTCTCTCTCTTTCAAAATACAACTCCCCTCAATATTTATAGTCTTTACAGCTATAAAGAAAGACTTGCCAATATGACCAAAATGTAGGCTAAGACAGAAATCAAAGAGAATGAGATTCTTGTTTTTTAACATTGATTTTTGGAAGCTAGATGGATTTTGAAACATTCATGGTTTGTCATGAGACGAAGCGCAACAGGTGCTTTCTCCACGTATCAGAGTTTCAAGTAAGAAGCAAAAACAAATTTAAATTTACTCCTCTTTGCGGGGTTTGAAAGCATCCTATTCTCATACTGCCTTGTTTAATGACTTAAGTATGTATTTCATCAGCAAGATAGAAGGAACAAAGTAACAGGAATTTATTACGCACGTAACTCAAGTCTTAGGTTCCTAATGAACTACTTTTGCACTACTGAAAGAATAGGAATAATAATAACAATAAAAAAATTAGACCTCCTCTTCTAGGTCATCCTGAATTAAGCTTTGTAATTTAGAACACTATTACATGGGAGCAGGTAGCATAACACAAGCCTGTTTCTAACGCAATCACTTCTTTTTTTTTTCTTTTTTTTTTTTTTTTCCATTATCTATGTGTAAACCCAGAATAATTGTAAAGTATGCTACATACAACAGCAAGACTGAAAAAAGTGTTATTTGTGATTGTGGTGCTCTTGACATAGTGCTCAGGTAAGTTTTACATGTCACTCCCACCCTGACAGGCACCATTTCATATCTTAGACATGATAGGAGTCTAATGCTGTCACTACGCTCTTACCATAGTTATGCTACTACATGCTAGCTACTACTCAACATGCATTTTTTTTCTGCTCTCACTAAAGTCATGCAAAAGCTATAAAATCTATGTCAATTTTACCTATTTAGTATTTCTCTTTCACTGTTAATTACTTTTTACATCACAACAATACATTTTCTTTTTTTGTGTGTGATTTTTTTTTCCATTTTCTATTTGCTATTTAAATTGTATTTGGGTTTCAATCTTTCAATACCTAAGCCCAGATTTACAAAATACATCCTCTCACTCCACTGACCTTGTTTTGCATATACACCTATGTGTGCAAATTTATCGGTTTGATTGAAATCAAGATATTCTCCTAAACACCATTTGGTTAATCCTTTATGTAGATGTGTATCCTGAACACAAATACAGAAGGTGCAAAACCTGACTTTACGGATAATGATTTAACAAAGCATTTGGGTGCATGATCATCTACAGCATAAGAATACCACTGTCTGTTTAATGTCCAGTGTTTTGCAAGACTATGCCCTAATGAGTAATTTAAATGATGAGATGTGTGTCTGCAATTAATTTTTTCCACAAAAGAAAAAAAAGCAACAACAACAACAAAAAAAACAGGCATGTATTAAATAAGCCCAAAGCAAATCTGTGAGCTGAAGGAAGCTGGGCAGAAATATACTGAAAAAATGAGGTTCTGTTGTTCATATGTTTATAAAGCACCCCTTGTCAAACCCTACATTGTTTGTCAGGTGTAAAACTGTTTCAGTCCTAAACTAACGCTTACCCTGGAGAAACTGAAGAACTGGCACACAGGAACCAATATGGCATGTATCTAAGACAAACTGTTAGGGTCGTACAAGAACAGTAGTATAATTCCCTAAGTGTATAAAATCTATAATTTGAGCACTGCATTTTAGGCAGCTTGATTAGCACAGGAGATTAATTGAGAACACTTTTTTTTTTTTTTAGCATACCAATCCCTCAGAATCAATAACCTTATATTAATTCTGCGCGTACAGTTGAAATCTACCATCACCAGTTTATTTTAAACATAACGTTTTGCCTTCAGAAAAGGAATGAAGGCAAGGTGTCTTGGTTGTTTGTTCTCCATTGAGCTTCATCCATGCTCACCACCTCCTGGTTCCCTATTTAAGATAAATTGTCTTCATTGATTGAAATGAAATAGAAAGAATCTTTGACTGGGAAATAAAGTGATGAAGATAGATGCTTTTACTTCCTCACTTTAAAACAAATACTTTAAAGTGTTTTAGAAAAAAACAGGACTGCTACAGCAAAATGTAGGTTAGGTACCTGAGAAGTATCATGCAAACTGACAGGAAGATGCTGCATGATGCTGAAATGTAGCTTTTGATTCACCATCTTTCATAACACTGAAACGATGTTGAAGGACTGCTGAACTAATCAATTACTGTGTGTAATGGTCTCAGAGGAACAGCTGCACAAATAGACTGAACATTACAGAGATCACAGGTGCCGGGATTTTAAGTCAATCATCTGTGCAAGCATAAACATTTAAGGCCAGCGTCTCACATAACAGCCTCTCAGACAGTGTGGAAACAGGCTTATCACAGTCATTTTAGCCATTTCTTACACCAGCAACCAATACTTTCTAAAAGTCTTATTTGCAGAGCCAGAGTTTAGTGCTAACAAATCTCTCTCAAAATCAATTAGGTTAGATCCCAATGTTGGAAGATTTATTTGTGGAGAAAAGCAACAACTGTAGGAACAGGAAGCATTCTTATTTTTGAACACCTTTTCCTTTCCTTTTTTTTTTTCTTTTCTTTCCTTTTTTTTTAAAAAACAAACAAACAAACTTGAAAAATAATACTATATAGGTGCTATATTTCTATCACAAAACTGTAAAAAAAAAGTCAGTTGAATACTCAATGGCAGTATATTTATGGTACGTGCCATAGAAATGATAATGACCCCTTTTACACTTATAATCAGTGAACATTTCATGTTAAATAATGAAATTAGTAAAGAAATTATGAAAATACAATTTATTTTTACACAAAGTGGGAAAGCAGAAAAAAAAATCCAGCTCAGAAAAAGAAAGAGCATTGAAAAGCCATCATAAGCCAGAGTACCTTGCTCCTCAAAGTATCCTGTTTGGTTCAGAGGAAAAGGTTATCAAAGCCTGCATCTTGTATGTGACATTCTGCAGAATAATTTGTACCATTTTGAAATTAGAAGAATAAGGATATGTATAAAATGAGATAGAACAACATTTAGAGCAAGCCAGTGTTAATCCTAACAAGACACATCAACACTTTCAATGTGGTTGCTGCCTGCCGAGATGCTCCATTGCTCTGTTTTCTGCTGTAATGCAAAGGATATGTGAACTGTTGCAAAAAGTAAGACAAGGCAAATCCCTGTGTGTTATCTGGGCCTCACTGCAATGTCCGGACAAAGTGAAGGAACACAGAGTGAGGCCCTAAGCAACTCACTCTAAAAACTAGCAGAATTGGGGTAACTTTCTCTGAGGACATAAAAGCAGGCAGTAAAATCTTAAATGCCACTGCTCTCGAAAACACCTTGATGTATCTTCTGTGAACTTAAGAAGCAGATTGAGCATTATTTATATTCCAGAATATGAAGAACTCTCCACAAAGGCCTGAATTTCATTTACATGTAGCTTAAATTAAACAGGATATATCATATTATTTCACAAGACTGCCAGTGACTGAGACTAATCTGGAGCAATGTTCTGATACCGCTGAAATCAAAGACTAAAATCCTATTAATTTCACTGTAGCCATGCTTTTATCCAGCTGCACACAACAGGAATCCGCTGGGGAAGCTGCAGTGCATCCCAAGAAGAGGTAACTAAAATGCAATCATTCATATTTTTGTTTGAAGGCTAGAAGGATGTCCAGATGTAAGGGATATCTATGAACATAGGGGAAAACATGCTGCAAGCCAGTCATCAGGGCTTTCCTAATTGAATCTGGGTCTCTTACGAAACTGAGCTTAGATTTATGTTTGTTATGACTAATTAGCTGGTAAATACCATAAATAAAGGAAATGGTGCAAAGGTTGCAAAATGAAAATAAGCTATAAAAGTGCTGCACTGTCAGAAAAACACGGAGTTTGAGGAAGAAAGCAGATGTGTTGCTCTCTCATGGAGTTTCTTTTGGCTACAGCTTTTGTAACTTGTCAGCATTGTAATTCTGAATCTAAACTCCATTATTAGTAGAAATGAGGTTGATATTTTCAGTGTTTGTGGACTGCCAGAGGGTTAAACAAGATGATTTTCTCTCTTTAGTCCTGAGGCTGTACTCAAGTGTTCTGCATCTCATAGAATCATAGAATATCCCAAGTTGGAAGGGACCCATAAGGATCATCGAGTCCAACTCCTGGCACCACACAGGTCTACCCAAAAATTCAGACCATGTGACTAAGTGCACAGTCCAAATGCTTTTTAAACTCCAACAGGCTTGGTGCAATGACTACTTCCCTGGGGAGCCTGTTCCAGTGTGCAGCCACCCTCTCAGTGAAGAACCTCTTCCTGATGTCCAGCCTGAACCTCTCCTGCCTCAGCTTGACATCATTCCCATGGGTCCTATCACTGGTGACTAAAGAGAATAGATCGGCGCCTGCCCCTCCACTTCCCCTGTCCTTCTTTCTCACTCTTTTGTGCTATGCTTGGGCAGCTACACTAGGAGACAGACTGGGGCAGATTCATGTGGAAAAAAATTATTCTCCGACTGCATTTTTTCATAATTCTCAAGGTAGGATATAAAACTGTACTGGAAAACCTAAGTGGAGACAGGAGCAAAGTGCATCTGCTTCAATGACGTTGCAGTAAAAGTTATTTGTTGTACTCACTCATTAAAAGAAGATGAGGTAGGCACTGTACTAGATTAGGTAAGTGGAATGCAATTATTGATGACAGTTTTACCCTGTCCATCTAATAGCATCCAGCTCCACATATAACCTAGAGCAATCTGAGGGCTGCCCTATATTTCATTTTTAATGCTCTCAGATACTTTTTCCAAATAGCCATGATCTGAGAAGGTCTTTTCTTCCTAAGAGTTTGTTTGATTGATTGATTTTTAACAGAAACAGAGAAGATGGGGTGCTGGGGTAGTGGTTCTTCCTATCCCATAGGAATCCTCCTTGGGCAAAGGTGTTTCAAGTAGGACAGCAAAACCAGATTTTGCAAGTTTACTGAAGGAAAATACCTGCCAAACCACAGATGAAAATCAGAGCTTGTATGCCTTCAGAAACACTGTATGAAGCAAAATCACAGTAAGTGATTCTTGGACACTGAATTGTTGAAATATTGTCATCTTACCAGATGAGGACTTGTACTTTCCTTTAGTGATGCTTGAGTTACCAGTCTCACTGGATTGTTGCGGCAGGTCCATTTGCACTGCAAAATGGAAATTCTTCCCATGTCTGCAGGATTAGAAGCAACAAAATAAAAATAAATGTCTGAGAGGAATCACTATGTATGTAAAAGCAAAGAATGCTAGAAAATTCAGCTGATGCAGTTTGATTGTGATTTCTCTGTATGACCTGACTGTTTATTTAGTTTACAAAATCAGAAGAATCACCTCTAAATTTTCTAAGAATATCTGGATTCAGATTTTTCTTACTGATATTCAATAAAATCTTAACTATTTTATTTTTACTATGATCAGTGAAAGATTTTTCCAAACCATCCACCCACTATATCTTCACGTGCAGACTCGTGATAAACTAACTCATTAGCTGAGACATGGTAGCTCTCCAAAGACAAGATTAATCTCATGACCTTATACAATTATATTTGAGCTAATTGTGTAGGCTCATTTTAGAGTCAGTGGAGTAGGATTCATCTGCTGATTAAACAGCTATCCCAAGATGAGATGAAGCTCACCCCAGACACATCTGTTTGTTTCCGCTGACTTTAACACAAACTTAGACAACTAGCTCAGATGTAGACATCTCTGATACAGATTTCTAAATTTAGAGCAGTGAACCCTACACAATGTGCAATCCTAACCCATGGCACACTGGGAGAAATTTGATGAAATGAAAGAGAGTTAAGTAACACTATTTCACATTTTATGTGTCGACCCCCGACATGAACAATTCCTACTGTTCAGCTGATACACATCGACAACTTCACTTATTGAGCTGCAATAACTTGATGTTGAGAGTGAGCTGTTAATCATGCAATGTATTCCAGCTCCTCAGTTATGTGCGAAGACTGGGAGAAACAAAAATGTATTTATTTTTTCTTTTTTAGCATATAGATATGCTGATATTATCATGGGTTTGGCAGGACGGATTGTGATACACTGGCCATAAAATAATCAGCCTTTCATGGAACAATATTACTTCGTCTTTTTTTTTTTTTTTTCCCTATAACATCTGAGCCAGCACCAGCTATCCAAACTCTCAGCACTTCTTAATTTTTCTCTCTTGGGTATGCAAGAGAGAAGAAGATCAGGTAGCTGACTGATGTTGATTATGGCTGAGTAGCCAAAGTTTGGATTCCCAGCCCTGAGCAGGATATCATATGTCCAGTTTGTTTTCATGTCGTAGTGTCTCTGTGGATTTTTTCTTCTGGGATTTTGCAGCTGTCTTATTGTATCAGCTTTTAAAGTATTCCCTACTTCACTTTGCAGTCTTGTACATACTGGCAAAGTGAATGACATTCAGACTGAAATTTTTTCCCCTCAGAAGGCACATCAGTCACAGTGAATACAAAAATGTCCACCTATTTTCTCAATACCAATTTGTTCTGTGGCATGAGAAATGTTTCCCAGATAATTGTCTTACCTGGCACTCTAACAATTGGACTTTGTATTGTCTATGGTTATCTTTCATGGCACAGTAGGGAATGTTGAATTTAAAGTAAAGCTAACATAAAAAAAAAAAAAAAAGGCGTACCATCCCTGGTCTTACAATACCTTTTAATTTTTTTTTTCTTATGAATTCTCAGCTTTCCTTTCAATTCCTTTCTACTGAATTCATCCAAAACCTTTGTAAATTTATAGATAAGGATATAATACCTTGTAATATATATACATACATGTGTATCTATATTAATGTCCTCAAATTCAAGTGCAGAAATGGCCAGTTTGGGTCTAAACACCAGCTGATGTATATGAACGAGGCCTGTCATAGCATTTTCTTTAATAACTTTTGCCAGACCAGAACTTCAGATGTGAGAGACTGAAGCAGGATTAGCATAAAATGCTGAAGTTACACTGAGGTCATAGAAGCTATGACAATTTAAGTCTGAAGGACACACAGAGCTCTTTCAGGTATACCTGAAGAGTCCTCAAGAGTTCTTCATGCTGAGAAGTGGTAATTTACTGGGAATCATAAACCCAGCCCAAGTGGGCTTAACTCATTCAGGTTATTCACTGCAAGGCACCTAAACCCTGGAAACAAAGCTGGTTGGAGGGAAACTGGTATGGTGAACAAAGACCTTAATGTAAGCCTGTTTTGCGGGAGTTTACTTTGTCTTTTCAGTGTGTTGGGAATAGTCTAGGGCAGGGAGGATGAGGGAAAACAGTTCTCATGGCAGCATAAGTTCTGCTTAAGTCTCAGGTATTAATGTGGATGGGATAATGAGTCAACACACCTCAGCTGTGGCACTCTGCTACACAGCTACTCCAAAAGCAGGCCTGTGTTCGCTATTGCTGCTATGAGACTGCAAGCACACCAAGCAGTGATGCAAGGGAGACTGTTGTCCCCTAAGCCCTCTGCCTCCTCTCCTCATGCCTCCTCAGTAAATCCACCTGAGAAGGGAATGAACTGTGACGGGCATCTTCATAAAAGCTTGATTTAGTGAAAACTCAAATTCAGTTAGCCTTGTCACACATAGTAAGGCAAAAATCCCTCTCCCTTTGTTGTAGTCAGCATCTGTTTGAAGAGCTCCAGGGTAAATTTCCCAGAGTGGCCATTAGGCAAAGTGCTCACTTCAGAGCATCAGATGGAAAGTTCAGCAACTTTTGTCCAAAACTTGATTCCCTTGAGCATGCCCCACACCTCTTCTGACACGCAAGCAAAATGAGTTTGCTCTACCAAACCTCTGTGCGTGCTCATCACTTTGTGCACTTGTGCTGTCCTCCCACCACCCCTGCTGGTCTCTCTTGAGGAAAACTATCTATCAAAGTAAAAGCACAAAAGGGATGTGATAAAGCCAAAACTCCCCAGATTTGTGAAGGTGGTCTTCTGTTACAGCTAATAATGAAAGGAGCAAAGGATTATAACTGTCAAATCCTCAACTTCTGCAAAAGAACAAAATTAATCACTTTCCACATAGGTGCCACAAGCTCTATCTTCAGCTGATTCAGGTTGAAGCATAGGAGTTTAGGGACTGAAAGCCAAAGAACAGAAAAAAATAACATTTTGTGATATCAGATACCAACTCAACAAATTTATCTGAATGCACATTTCTAACCTCCTGGCTGTGAAACACAAAAAGGAATTTAATTTAAACTAGATTCAAGAACTCTACAAACTCATCCTTCTCTTGCTAAAACAGCCAGAAATAGATTTTCAAATGTCATTTGTCAGAAAAAGAAAGGTGAACAAGACAAAAAACATAACTCTTTTTGAAAATACAGCCACTGAATTCCAAATTTTTCTGACCTATGCTGTGTATACCACTTTAGCTTAATACAGACAGGTCCAATGCAAAAGATAGTTTTATGAAAATATGATTTTTTGAAAATGTTAGTCCTTCTCCTCCAGGGCCTTAACAGATACGAGCTTATTAACCTCATATTCAACTTTCAAGTTCAATTACAATGAAACAATTTCTGTGCTAATAGTACTTCTTCATGAATCTTGGTTAAGGTGTTAATGAGCTACTATTCAGTGCTAACAGGAACTGCATGCAAATTGTTTTTCATTAAACAATTTAAAAATACTCTTATTTTAAACTTTTTCATAATCATGCATCTCACATGTTTTGCAGCAGAAGCCAGCTAACTCCTGAATTAGATGCTTTATACTTCAGTTTTCCTGAAGTTGGATGGTTAAATATTTTAGTGTTATACCTGGGTAATGCCAGGTAGGGCTTATGTCAATATCTGAGTAAAAAGCAGAGAAATGAAGGCATATCGCCTTTAAATGTATATAACATCCTAATAGATTCAGTGCTGGTCCTCATATTTATGATGTTCTCTGTCCACACATGAATAATGTTGTAGTGAATCTTTGGCAGAAATTGCTTGTGTCTCAGCGTTGATGAAGTTGCAGCAGAGGGGTGGCAACAAAAAAGTGCGTATGAGTGTGATTAAATCATTGTCACTGGTGACACTTAGTGAAAAAGGAGAGATCTTTGCAAGTACAGTGGAACCATTTAAATTGAAATATTAGGATGTTATATTAAAAATACTAGGTTATTATATTGAATACTTGGTAAATACTCACCGAGAACGAAATATAGCAGCTGACATACATACCATACAACTTTAACAGTTCCCAAGAGACCATCTTGGACAATAAGATTGCTTTCCAGACTAAAGACCCATTGCTTTCACGTCTGGAGACAAAGAACAGCGTCTTGAGCTGAGGACCTCATTACTGAGGAGGGCTTCATCATTGATCAATGCAATTATGTTAAAATAAACTAAACTAAGTGCTGAGAAACAATAATAAGGAGTAAAATTCTCAATATGCTGCCTGCAGAAAAGGTAATAGATTAAGCCGCGATAAATAAAGGGATTTAATAGCCATGTCCTTTCACCAGAAAGCAAATGTAGAGCTTTATTACTAAGTGTAAAGATACTTTAAAGAAATGAGCAGATTTAGATGCACCTCACAAAAAGCCTCATTTTGCTCTCTCTTCCTTCAGGAAGAATGGCCTCGCACACGGGAAAACATTGTCTCTGTTCACGAGGAGGGCATGGAGGTGTTGGCCTCAGAAGCATTTCACACAGCTCTTTTGCTCTTCAATATCAAGGCACCTGGGGAATACCCTGGGTTTGGAGGTTGCAAATTAGGGCAGTGGAAAATACAGTCACTGCAACTTTTTGAATTCCAATTCACCTAGCAAATAGCTTTAACTCCACAGAGCTGTACTAAAGCACCTTGATATTTTCCAGCTTTATTCTAAAACAGATTGCCTTTAAAAAAACTCAACAGTTTGACTGAGTTTTCAGCTTAGTAAAAGATTTCTCTGGATTTTCAAACAGTTTCTATAATTCAGAAAACACTCCACATAAACCCAGATTATATCCAGATTATACTGCAGCCATATAACAGTAATTCTTTGCACACATTTTCTGTTTGATAGTTGAGGGTTTGGTGATACTTCCTCTTGCAAGAACAATAGATGAGCTTCCAAAAATTGGCATATGTTTAAAGGAATTTTCCGTGTTTAGTTTTTCATAGCCATTTTCATATTTTCATAGCCATTTTTCATATTTTTTCATAGCCATCATTTAATATTTTCTTGTCCAACTTGCATAAGTTATTCAGTAAAAGAATCAAACACATATTTCTACAACATGAAAGTTTACCATCTATTGACTGACCCCTAGTGGAAATAAAGTGAAAATTAGAATAATTTTTAATTGGTATTGTATGATATATTATGGAGACTATGGGGCTATGGGGGCTATAAATAAATTTAATTTGCATTTTAGAAAAATATAAAACAAATCTGAGTGCATGTGATTTTTCTTCTCAAATTATATTCAAGTATGTTATTGAAATGATAAAACCTGAAACCAGACCCCGTAAAAACAACAGTTGATCACAATGATTGTTGCGCTGGACATTGAGAAATTAGTTCATAAGTTTCATTCAAGCTAAGTAACTCATTTAAAAATGCTAGTGTGTAAAAAATATGACAAAAGTACAGACCCAGTGTAATGCTGCTCTGCAACAGGGAACAGACCCTGCTACTTTCTCTGTGCGAGTCAAAATCGGTCATAAATAACGACAAATTTTATCTCAAAAGTCACAGAATCATGGAATCATAGAACATCCTGAGTTGGAAGGGACCCACAAGGATCATGGAGACCAACTTCTGGCTCCACACAGGACCACACAAAAATCAGTCTCTGTATCTGAGAGCATTGTCCAGACACTTCTTGAACTCTGGCAGGCTTGGTGCCATGACCACTTCCCCACGGAGCCTGTTCCAGTGCCTGACCACCCTCTGACGAGGGTTGAGGCATCACTGAAAAACATTCTTACTATTTTTTTCCCCTTTTCTTCACTGTGTTCCTTAAATGAATCTCTCCTGTAACAATTGCTAGTTGGTACATGAAGGAATAAGGAGTGAATGTATATGTGTATGTGAGGTATCAGTTTCTGTCCCTTTTTTCTAGGACCTGGAAGTAATTGAAAACTTGCCCAACAAGCAAGAATGCTGAGGGTATTTCTTCACTACTTATCCATCTTGCCTGTGCCCTCTTGCCTGATTACCAATGAAATTCCACCTCCTCTCCCCTGACTCTGCTGGATTTCAGATACATCTTTGCAATTAAGCCTTTGGTTCTGTAACATATGGCTGTTGATGGTTTTGAATGAGGAGAACACAGTAGCATCTGGAGGGCTTTGATTAAAAAATAAATTGAATGTAAAATAAGCCAAAACAGTGTTTTGTAAAGATGCCTCTTTCAGTCAAATCTCTCTGTTATTAGAGAAAATATTAATGGGTATCACAGAATAACAGAATTGTAGGGGTTGGAAGGGACCTCTAAAGGTCATTGGGTCCAAACCCCTGCCAAAGCAGGTTCCTTAGAGCAGGTTGCCCAGGTAGGCGTCCAGACGGGCCTTGAATATCTCCAGAGAATGAGACTCCACAACCTCCCTGCGCAGCCTGTTCCAGTGCTCTGTCACCCTCGCCGTGAAGAAGTTCTTTTGCATGTTGGTGCGGAACTTCCTGTGCTCAATTTTGTGGCCGTTACCCCTTGTCCTGCCCCCACAAACCACTGAAAAGAGGTTGGCCAAACGCCTCTGTCTCCCACACTTCAGGTATTTATAAACATTGATAAGATCCCCTCTCAGTCTTCTTTTCTCCAGGCTGAACAGACCCAGGTCTCTCAGCCTTTCTTCATAGGGAAGATGATCCAGGCCCTGTATCATCTTTGTGGCCCTCCGCTGGACTCTTTCCGGGAGATCCCTGTCTTTTTTGTACTGGGGAGCCCAGAACTGGACACAGTACTCCAGGTGAGGCCTGACCAGGGCAGAGTAGAGGGAGAGGATCACCTCCCTTGACCTGCTGGCCACGCTCCTTTTAATGCATGCCAGGATCCCATTGGCCCTCTTGGCCATGAGGGCACACTGATGGCTCATGGTCAACCTGTCGTCCACCAGGACCCCCAGGTCCTTCTCCTCAGAGCTCCTCTCCAGCAGGTCATCCCCCAGACTGTACTGATACGTCTGGTTGTTCCTTCCCCGGTGCAGGACTCTACACTTGCTCTTATTAAACCTCATTTGGTTTCTTCCTACCCATCTCTCCAGCCGGTCCAGGTCTTGCTGAATGGCAGCACAGCCTTCTGGTGTGTCAGCCACTCCTCCCAGCTTTGTGTCATGGATGTACTTGCTGAGGGCAGACACTATTCCCTCATCAAGGTCGTCGATGAAGACGTTGAACAAGACTGGACCCAGCACCGACCCCTGGGGGACGCTGCTAGTCACAGGTCTCCAGCTGGACTCTGTGCCACTGATCACCACCCTCTGAGCTCAGCCAGTCAGCCAGTTCTCAACCCACCTTACTGTCCACTCCTCTATCCCACACTTTCTCAGCTTTGCTAGCAGGATGTCATGGGAGACAGTATCAAAAGCCTTGCTAAAGTCAAGGTAGATGACATCCACTGCTCTCCCCCCCCATCTACCCAGCTGGTAATGCCATCATAGAAGGCAACAAGGTTGGTTGAGCACAACTTCCCCTTGGTGAATCCGTGTTGACTACTCCTCATAACATTCTTCACTTCCGATTGCTTGGAGATGGCATCCAGAACAAGCTGTTCCAACACCTTTCCAGGGACAGAGGTGAGACTGACTGGCCTGTAGTTTCCCGGACCCTCCTTCTTGCCCTTCTTGAAGACCGGAGTGACATTGGCTATCCTCCAGTCTTCAGGCACCTCTCCTGTTCTCCGGGACCTTTCAAAGATGATAGAGAGCAGTTCAGCGATCACCTCTGCCAACTCCCTTAGCACATGTGGATGCATCCCATCAGGACCCATGGATTTGTGTGCATTGAGCCCACTCAGACGCTCCCGAACCACTCTCTCGTCAACCATGGGGGAGCCTGACTCTTTCAGTCAAATCTCTCTGTTATTAGAGAAAATATTAATGGGTATTTTTTAAGGTTGTTGCATCTGAAAAATTTGTACTTGCTATCTATTCAGCTCAGCCAGACTTTTCTTGTTCCATTATTTGCCATCTTTTTGAAGCTTGGAGAAGCAAACTTGCACTGCTCTATGATGGGACTAGAAGAAAGTCAGGGTGTCTGTGTACTGGGAATAATACAGCAAGACTGTAGTATGTAAATATTTGACTTGAGAGAGCCATTCTGTCTTTACATATGTGCAGTCCTCCAGTATTATTACGCAGCAACCTAGAATACACACCACCTTCCAGTTCATCTGTATTCCTTTCTCAGAGCTTACCTTTGTAACTATCACCATGGACTATACCCCATCCTTGTTTTCTCCACATCCCTTCTGTAACATATCCCACTCCCCTAAACTGAATCTGTGCCTCTTTGCACCCATTTTTCTTATGAGGAGCACCCTCTTTGATTCCCATTTACCCAAGTCAGCTTCACCATCCTGACATCACTACTGACATCTCCACTTCTTTCCCCTAACTTATTGATTAATACAAAAGACATAACGAAATTACCATGAGAAGGAGCACTGAGAAAAAATATTAATTGATATTGCATTGGGCTTTCCAAGTACACTTGTTTAGGGTATAAAATGAAAATTATAAAATGAAGATGATTCATACTTTGAGGTTGGATGAGACACCATAATTTTATAATTAATTTAGTTCACATATTTTTCATCACTGTTTTTGATTACATTTATTTTCTAAGAAGCTTTTTTGGTAGTTTTTTAAAGGAAACATTTTGTAGAAGATGACAGAAATAGAGAAATTTATAGCAGCTCATTCACTGAGGATCTTGTAATCATGCATTGTACTACAGACATTGACAAATATATATATTTATATATACAAGGAGAATAAACTGTTTTGTTGACTTTAATAGAAAGATTTTATAACTGTTCCTGGAATTGCGATCACATTTCTGATGGTTTCTCCACTTTTTTTTTTTTTACTTTTTTTTTTTTTTTTAATATTGGCCACCCTCCCCATTAGCAATAACGTGAAACTGTAAAAACTGGAATGTCCCCATTTTTAGTAAAGATTTTAATGATGCAGTGAGAGGAAGAAAAGTACAGTTTTAATCATGGTCAGAGAATGGTGCTTTATATGATGCCATTTCATTCCTTTCATTGTTCACAGATTACATAACAAAGAGCATGAGAATGAACATTCATTTAAATGGACTGTTCTGTAACTTCTTAGTTCTGATTCAGACCTTTCCCAAAATTAGATTTGCAACAGGCATTTATCTCCATTCTTTCTGCCCTTGCTGTAATGATTGTTCCACACTCTACCTACTATTACTGATCTCTTAGTTTTTTTTCCATTCTTTATACTGCAAGAGGTCAGATTTCAGACTGTTGAGTACTTTTGACTCCTAAAGACCTAAGTGAATATTAAACGTTTACCTGTCAGATTAAAAAAAAAAAAAAAAAAAAAAGACAAACAAACAAACTTCTTTTGAGGTTATTTTATCACCAGAAACAATATCACATAGGACTACCTTTGGTGTTAATAGTGTAAAAGTGCTGATTATTTCATAAAAAGGCATTACAGACCTTCAACTGAAATAGGGATCTATCTCATTATCACTTAGGAAAAATGCATCATCTCACAAAATTCCCCTTAATAACAATGTGTACTATGGGGAGAAAAACAATCAAACAAACAAAAAGCATTGAACACCAACTATTTCAAGCTATCACAAGCTATTTCAAATCTGTCATCTTCACCTGGATTAACTTTTGCCTTCTTCATCCAGCAGTGATACCCACATGCACTCTGGGAGATGTGCAAAAACCCTTTGAGAATAGAGACGGGATGGTCTCCAGCAACAGAGCAGCAACCTGCTCTACTGCCAAGATCTTACGTGTGGACCTGATAATCAGGATGCCTCCTTTAGGCTTGAAATAATTATGACAACAACAAAACACTACCACAGCACAAGAACAGAACAGTGTGAGTTCATCAAACTTGCAGCTTTAAGAGCAGAACTACAGTTTGGGCTATGGAGTCACATAGGGATTTTAAGTTTCCAAAAAGCAAAAGAACCCCTGAAAACCTTCCAGGCAAAGTGATTTCTCACAGTACTTGTAGAAATTAAATGACAAACCTAGGCAGGAACAATACAAAGAATGGAAAATTTATCCACAGTGATTTATTGTAGCCTTTTTAGAGACTGTTGTTATTTTTCCTACAAGTTTTCTCAGATATCTCACAATGAAATTAAAATATCTGTAGGGCAATTCTGTCTTCTGATTTGCTCTCAGACAATTCTTCATAGTTTTCTAAAAATACTTTGCAAGAATTTACACAACTCTGATTTTGCTAGTAGAATGTGCATCATATGATCAGAATGACTATGCCAAAATCATAGTTGTTTAATGACTTGGCAGCTAGTATTTGTATTTTTTTTCTCTCTTCTTAGACTACCAAAGGCTGGCTGACTTTAGGAAGATCTGACCTCATTAACACTTTGCAACCTCATTTTCACTTTGCTTCTTCTGAAAAATACATATATTTTATAAATCCACAATATGAGCTACCGTTTCATACAAAAATGAACTACTTCAGCCTGTGATTTAATACTGCTGCCAGCTTTGCCTTTCTCAAGTCTTTGCCATGTTTCCCCCTCTAACTTCTCCAGCATATGCATAAAATCTATGTTACTCTTGGGAATTTTCTTTTCCTCTTCAGCCAGAATATTCTCATAATTTGCCACTGAGTCATTAGAATCTTAATCTAGGTTTACTTAAGATTTAAAAACTAGTTTTTCTTCTTTTTTTGACTTATGTATAGCATTTCTCACATTTACATGGTATTTCTAAAGAGTATATGGATATTTTTATACAGTTTAGCTATTGGGGGTGAACAAAGAAATAAGGAGATGCAAGTTAATGCACAAACCAAAAATATGTGCTGATTTACTGGTTTGAATACAATCCATACAACATCAGATGCATCAGATTTTCTGTATGAAATCAATTTCCTGTAATTTGCAGTATGTCCATGGAAATTGCATGCAGTAAAAACAAAACAAAATAAAAAATTCTTCCACTGGAACATACAGGTTTTAATGAAACAGTAGATTTGTGAATTTTAGTTTCCCACTAAAATGTTTTTTTTTCGTCCTCTTTCTTTTTTTCTTTCTTTTCTTTCCTTTTTCTTGTCTTTTTTTTTTTTTTAATTCCTAATCTGAGCTTTATACAAGCAACTTAATCATTCTTCATATAAAACCTGGTCTCCAATTCTATTTAATGAAAACACAAAGGATTACTAGCTGCAAGATTAGCTCTCTAGAGACCATCCTTTCTTCTACTTATCTATCAGTCTTGTAAGCAGTTCAGAAGACTGTGGGCAATTTAAAACTTGATATTAGCTACTTTTTTAAAAAATAAAAATGTGTGGCAGTCCTTTTAGAACTATTTGGGTTTTCTAATGTGAGCTCTGCTATTTTCTACAGCCAGAAAGTATCAGACATTGCTGGAGCTAAGTATAAGAGAGCATTTGAGAGAAAACGTTTTTTGTTTTTGTTTGTTTTGTTTGTTGTTTTTTTGTTGTTTGTTTTGTTTTAATTTCAAATACAGTCTGTAAAATGTATCCAAAGCTGACTAAAATGACATGCAAGATATTTACACCAGCCAAACCATGCCTTGAATGTTACCTGTTTTTTTGCACTACTGTCACCTTTGTCCAGACATGTCACCTCTCAGTCTCTGCTTGGTAGGTTGTGCCTTCTCCTCCTTCTCAACTCTCCTCCACAAGCTCTTGGTGAACTTGAGAGCTTCCAGTGAAGCTGGGTAGCTCTTTTCTGCTGGTCACCATCTGCTGAACCAGATGTTATTAAAAGTCCAGTACAACTCTGGATTTACACACGTGCTCATACATTCATAGGCATAAAAACTACATGCTTTTTTCCAACAGCCTCTTGGAGGATTTAAGTCCCTTTTTATTAAAACAAACAAACACAAAACCAAACTAAAAACCCCACAACTTTTGTCTGAGGGTGGTTACATTCTGAAGATAAAGATGGTGGATGTGACCATATATAAACAAAAGTTTTTGTTATAGAGTTCATTGGATTTTTACCTTTTAGAGAGAATATTTTTGAAGTTTATGGCCAGACAGAAGAGAAAATTTTGGCACCTGGTTCTTCCCATGTCGCATATGTATGTCTGGAATTGTTTCACTGTACAGTAGGGACTCATTACACTTTAAGGGCTGCAGCTATATATTTGAGTCTGTCATATGCTGAGCTACCATGGAATCCAGGGGTTTCAGACAGGCTCTTCCTCAAGAAGAATCACACACACCCTGAGAGTGGAAAAATGTTATCATCTGGCTCCAACTTGCTTCGTTCATCCCCGGCACGTGTCCCAGCTGTTGATACAATCACACACTGTGCAATGGCAAGGTCTACAAAAGAAAAGGAAGAATAGAATAGAATTGATTTTCTTTTTTCTTAAAATATGAGCATAAGAAAGTGTGTCAGTCAACAGCTGCATTATCTTAGATCTTGGGAAACGTATCTACTAGACAGTAATAAACAAAACAATAGGGAGTTAAGGAGCAGTTCAAAACTGATTCATCAGCAGCATGGCTTGAATATCTGCAAATCCATCCCAAATCAATACCAGACTTCTATTTTGTGTGGCAATTAAAATCTATATTTTACAAACAGAACAGATTCCGTATTTCTGTTAAAAACAAGTAGTGAAAACATGGACCTGTGTGGTCCTTTTATCCCAAGAGTTACCCTCTGTCTGCTATATGCCAGCAGTTGTAATTCGTGCACTGTTAATTAACAAAGTAACACCGGGAAAAAAAGGACATAGTCCTTTTGAAGGACTATTTATATTAACCTATAACATGAAGGGAAGTTCTTAGATTAGTCTATAAGCTCCTAGCAATATGCTATTATATTAAGCATGATTAATTCAGTTATCTCTTCTTTGTTAGTTTATCCATCTACAGTAATCAACAATTTTAATAGAAAAGGCAACCAGGATTTTTTTATTTTTTTTTTTTAATTCAGGAAAAGGTCATCTAGACCAAAAACATAATTGCATTTACTAAAAGTCTCTTTTGTTCAGCTAAATATTTAGCTAGTTTAATCAAAATGCAAATTATATCACAACTGAGGGAAAAAAAAGACTACTTAAGAGCTAAATATTACAGGATTGCACAGAACTTGCTGCTAAAAATTTATTTTGGAAAATCTCACTCTTAGAGATCAGCCTCATAAATCACGGACTACATTGCTGTGTGCTTTTCACGGCAACATCTCATGTCTGGAAGCAAACCTTTCCAAAGCTTCAGTGCTTGGCATATTGAATGCATGGGCCCCATAATTTTCCTGTACTCCTTGAGCACTGACCAAACAGTAATTCTCTCTGAATTTCTCTCTGGTGATGGTCATAGCATAAAAACACAGTAGAAGTGTTTAAATACAAGCAGTCTCCTTACCCAGAAGCTGATGGCTTCCATCTTGCAGTGGTGAGGTTGGCATCTGCTCGCCACAAAACATAGGTCACGATTTTTCACCTGTGCTTTCCTTGGTAGCTCCACCTCATCTTCCCTCTGCTTTTGTTAGTCATTGGATGAGTGTTCCGTTTTGTGTCCCAGCTGGTGTTTGTTCTGCCCTGTGTAACCAGACCATGGACCTGACAGCAGCTCAATTCTGTGTGTCCCATTGCATTTCATCACTTGTCACACACAATCCCATCAGCACATCAGAGAGGCAGAATCTGGTCTTTACTTGGGTTCCTGCAGTTATCTCACAGCTTTTCCTGGAGAAATCAGTTCCACATGATTAGTTTCAACATATTTGTCTTGTTTCTGTATACTTTTTACCAAAGTAAATAAAAGAATGAGGGAGGAAATATATGTTTCCATGAATGTTAGACGCCCTTCTTCATTTTAACTCCAAGCCCTTCAGGCTTTCAAATGCTTGAGAGGTGAGGTTATGCTTGACAACAGAGCAATGTCTTTCTCTCTCTTCTGGGCTCTTTCATTTTACAACTGAACTTTGGCATCTTAAAGCAAGATAGAAAAAAAAAGTCTTTACAATCTGCATAATAGTTCAAAAGAGTGGTAACATGAACAGGACTATTTGCCTGCCAAATCTACAATCAGGCTAACTGCCAAGGTAGGAATTTAAGGCAGGAATTTGAGGAATTTCATTCCTCAGGACCCATAACTGCTCCCAGAGGTCTGTGGCACTTGGACTGTGATGCCCTGGAAGGTGAGAGGGTGTAGGGTTTGCTTCTGGGGATGCACGGAGTGCCTACAATATGACAAGCCAGAGCTACAAAACTTGTAGCTCCTCAAGCCCTTCTGGGAACTCATTATTGCTCTGGCTCATCTGTGAGGCCTGATCTGATGGACTCAATGTACATCTGCTGGGTTGGACCTTGCAAGGAAAATGAACATGGTGTTCTGCTTTTATGAACTGGCTTCCATGCCAACAACTCCTCCACCTCCTTGCACCTCCATTTCTGTCATTCATCCTTGCCATCTCCTTTTTCTCTCACTTGATTTTGCACCTCAGATATTAGCTCCAGCACGTCTGTGGTGAGCCACACCTGTAAGCAGTTTACTACATTTATTAGTCTCTTTTCTGGAGGTGGTTCAGCTTCACACAGAGTATTTAAGTATGTCTTTGGACAGAGAATGATCTTGAGCGTGGTTAAAAGGTGAGAAAATTTTTCTTTGGTCAGGAACCTGTCTCCCTGTTACTGCTCCACTGTCTTTTGTATTTTTACTCCAGTATCATTTAGATATTCTTTTAAGCCTGCACTGGAAAAGAAACTGAAATCCAGCCCTTGCTCTCCACATGCCCTGTAGTTTTCAGTCTGTGTTTACTCCATCTAAACTATTAAGAAGTCAGTCCACACAAAGGGGAATCACACAAGTGGATCTCGATGAGCATCAGCTCAGAAATACAAACAGCCTAGCAGCTATTTTAGTCTGACAGGAACTGGGGATTTAAACCCACTCAGGCAGAAGTTCAGCTAGGAAGCCACCAGCGACCAGCCTCCACAGCATGCAGCTGGGTGAAGCTTTGCCATGAATTCAGCCTTCACTGAGTTACAGAGTGACCATGAAGTTACTAAGCCTGGCCTGAGTTCCGAGGGTGACAAAAACAAAAATGCTGCTTTATACAGAGAAATTTTAGCTCAAGTAAAGACATTGGATGTTGTGGGACTATTGCCTTTATTGATTATATAAATGATGTTTGCTATTGTAGCTCCTACAAATAAAAATATATTTCGTTGTGCTAGGCACTCTAAAACCACCATAGTCAACATTTTTGGTTCTGGTGGGTGTGCTTACATTTCAGTAAAGTAATTTTAAAACACCATGAATTTCACCTTTCTTCAGTAAAAAGTCACCTTTTGCTCTTGCAATATTATTCAGAGCAAAAACTAGATTTTACCCCAAAAAATCACAACCTGATCACAATGCTTTGTCATATGTTTACTGCAGCACTAAGACAATTTAAACGTGACCACTTTCTCTTATGACGGTGATGCTTTGTGGTGATTTATAATTCATCATCTCTAATGGCAAGTAAATGTGTCTGTCACATTTTGTGTTCTGCTCCATTGGGACTGTAGGCAGGCAGGGTTTAAAACAGATCACTTGCAAAATATATGAGAAGGTCCAAATTCTGAAACTGTTCAAACTGGCTTCAAATAACTGCACCTGAAAGGAATGAAAAGTTTTTACCTTTGGTGTTTCCAATTCTTCTTTTTTCTTCCTAGTACATTACTTAATTGGACTAAAGGGAGTGAAAAATGATTAATGCACACAGGTATCAGGTATTCTTATGCACTTGACACCCGGTTTGCTCAAGAATGAGTTCCAATGGATGTTGTATCTGTTCCAAGGGATCCAGTTGAACTCCTACTTACGCCATTTAGCTTTGTCAAATCAAGCAAAAATACACAGTTTTATCAACAAAGAATCCTTGGTCATAGATAGCCAAGGTTCTGAGCTGCTGTGATGATCTCTCACACATGGAGTAACAATATGTCTCATTGTATAATTCTAATATTTATAAAATTATTAATTTTGTTCAAGATCTAGGCTAACATTTCCCATGGTCCTGAGGGCAAAGACTTCATGCAAGGACAGCACTACAAGAGCTACAAACAGAGCACCCACAAGAAGCAGTGTAAGCAAAGAATACCTTCAGTAATCGTGTATTTGGGGGGATTGTATTCTCACTGACCCATACAGAATGTTACCATGATAAGTCAAGGTTAACAGCAATATTTACATCCAAAATAGCAGCGTGGAAGATGATTCCATTTGCAAGGAACGAGAATGAACAAATGCAGCCATCAAAAACAATCTCTGGATGTAAACTTATACACTGGTTTGTAGGAAAGGACATTTGGACTGAATCCAGTGTAGTCTGCAAATATTTGAGCACATCTAGGGAATGAAAATATTATTTAGATATCAATTTAAAACACATTTAATACACAATTTTGGTGTAGAATAACATTTACCTTGGCAAATTAGCAACATCTTTTTTTTATTATTATTATTCTTAAGGATGAAGAGAGCTCTTTGCACTCAGTACAGAATGCATTCACCTGACAAACATACTGTTTTATCCTGACTGGCTCCTTTATTGTAGCAAAAGACCCGCCCCTGTTTTAGCTAACATTTAGAGAGTTGTAAGTGATGGAAATTGGCCTCTTTTATAAATATCCTATTAGTAATAATTCTGGATTTAGTTTTAAGATTTGTTTCTCTGGCATATTTAGCTAATTTCAGTTGAAACCAATGGGAATTGAAAATCAGATCCTAAATAGGGAATGGCATAATGGAGTTGTAGGAAACATTGACTGCACATGAACCTGGAAGTGACATTGGCATATGAAACACAACTGCCAAATTTCCTCATTGAAATATTATGTTTGATAAGGATCATTTATGACAAATTTGTCATATTGCTGAAATTCTTCTTTGCAGCATAAATCCAAGAATGACAATTTAGTCAGATATAGCAATTTTGTAACATATACAATAACATATACATATACAATTCTGGAATCTTTAATATAATCTGAGGTTTTTTTCATCCTCAGGCATAACTTTTGACCATAACTCTTTGTAGGCCCCTGTTCTCTTGAGGTTCAAAATAACAAATAATCATAAAATAATATTCAACCACCTCAAATGTACCAGTCCATCAGGCCTAACACAGTTGTCATCTGGACATTAAAAGAGAATGATGAGTAGGAAATGATGTTCTCACTGCAAAACCAAAATCACAAAGCAGTCCTGTGCAGAGATGCCTGAGCTGGCTGAGCTCTCAGGAGATGCTATAGCTGCCAAGGGTTCTGCCTGATCCAAAACATTAGCTGTGCAGAGAAGGTCAGCAAAAAGGTTGGAGACTGTTTGACACATGAGCTGATTGAACTAACACTGCATTTTGCCACCTAGACAAACATAAGGATTCAAAAATAAAGGCATCATGGCAAAACAAAGGAAACCTTTAAAATTGCATTAGAATTTCCAGTAAAATGGATTCCTAATTCTTTTTCCACTGAAGGGGGACAATAATTGGACAAGCTAACTAAAGAGCTGAGCAAGAATTTTTAAAACGGATAGTTTTCTGGTTCTGTTTAGAGTCTGATAACAACTGGAGTGCTGTTATATCTCAAAATTATGAGCACAAATAAAATTGTTGGCATGAAAAGACCTGTGTCAGTATTTGAAAAATTGTAGGTGATATAAGCAGTCCTTCCTGACTTCAAGTAACAGGAAGGGTAGGGCTATTTGTTATTTTAAATCAACACTGTTACCAAAAATGTGCTGCCAGTTATTTCAAGTACTCTATAGTCACATCAGAAACAAATCAGATTATTTGTTGGCAGTAATGTTCATTGAGCTTTATCTCCTTGTAATCCAGCTTGCAAATGGCTGTCAACAGCTTTGATTGTGCATATCTGATTGTTTTATGTAGCATTTGGCAAATCTAATTTAAAACCACAGATTGCTTGTAAGCCCTGTTTTCTTCAGATGTCATGTGTGAGTAACACAATAACATCTGAAATTAAGTCTTATCTTTTCTTTAGTGCTGCCTTCTGGGAACTGACAGAATATTATTGTAAAAATTGGACAAAAGAAAAAATCTGTAATTTGATTGGCCTTAAAAATGAAGACAGTTATTCTGCAAAGCTGCTACCATCTCTCATAAAAGCTACATCTAAGAGTTGCACTGATGCTTGCTTCTCCTGTGCAGCTCCCTGGTCAAACTACATCACAGAGTCTTGTCTGTTCTGCTTAAATAGTGACTTGATTACTGTTGTTGCATTTAAACCTTTCTAACTTCTGGGCCAAGTAAATGCTTGGGACGGCTGATGCACAGTTTCTCCATCTCAGTCTTATTACACCATAAAACCATTGGGTAACCTCCCTTCAGCATAAGAAAAATCCCTTTACTAACTCAAGCAGGAGGAAAAAAAATCCTAAATCAAAATCATTTGCAGTGTTGCCTTGCCTATGCAATCTCTAGCATCCCAGTCTCCAGAACACAAGCGTGTGCCGGGGATCTCCAGGACAGACACAGGAACAAAGCCTGGGCAGTAAGAAATCTTGTTTTCATCCCAATTTATCTCAGTAGGCTTTTGGTGAATCAAATTATTTTCTCTAAATTTTACTAAGATTTTTACATTAGCTATATCTGAAGTACATTCTGTATTTTTATATTCATTGTGAATTAAGCTGATAAATAGGAATTTAGCTAACAGAAAATAGTAAGCCTTTGTGAGGACACAAGTAGGCACTGTGCAGTTTTAACATAACTATTTTTGTAGATTACTATCTATATAGATCAACTTTTTCAGTTGAACATTTACAAAGCTGTAGCCTATTGAAAGCAGTTTCTTATTGATAGCCAGTTCTGAAGGACGGTCGCTCTCTAGACTTAACATTTTACTTTGCTATTGCTTTCACACTTTGATTCATTAAAATTCAAACTCAGCCCCCAGAACAGACAATTAAAGTTTTCAAAGAAAACCCTTGAAGAGCCTTAAAATCCAAAGGTATTAAAAATCCTGTTCATAAGGCCACTGGCAAGATTGCAGCTCTCGTTCCCAAATGTTTTCTTTATTCTAGAACTTCTAATTTAGCAAAAGCTCTGATAGTACAAAGTAAAAATCTCTCCAGAACAGTTTATAACATGACTAAACCTATGCAACACTATTTCTGGTGAACACAGAATAAGATACACACCCTTGTTTATTCAGTGCTACTTCTTCAAGGTTTACATGCAAATGGGAACCAGTAATAGGTACAGCCCATTGTTTTGACCTGTTGGGAGGTTTCATATACAGCCTGAGCAGTGCATGAATGCATTCGCGATGTCTCTGGCTTGCTCCCAGCTCACATCCTGAGGGGATTCCTGCCTACATTTGTGTTGTGCAGACATATATTCCTCTACTCCTCCTCCCCACAGCACATCTGCCACCTGCTGTAATGCACACAAAAGAACAAGCAGTGGCCCACTCTAAGTAAAGCTTATGGCTTGTGTCCTTGACCTTGCTTGCTTTCCTAATAACAAAAACAATAATAATAAATTCATCTTGAACATTCCAGAACCTTCAGTTCAGTTACAAAAGTGAAATTCTGTTGTCTTTAAAATTTTCTCTCTTTATTTTTCCTTTTGTTTTAACCAGCTTTGCAGAACTCATCATAAAAAAAGACAAGGCACATGGGAAGCAGTTATCCCCTAGATAGAGTGGCACTTGGGACTTGTTTCATACATCCAAATTCCCTTTGCATGTGTGTTTACAAACAGAATGAACCAACTTTTCAATGTGGACTTTAGAACAAGTGTTTTCTCTATTGTATTTTAAAGATGAACAAGATCTTCTAGCCACATTTTATAATCTGTATTATTAACCTCAGAAACAATTTGTTAAGAATGATTTCAACTACCTGAATCTACCTCAATATGAAACTCAGCTTTGTACTTCAGAGAAAGAAAAGAATAAAATGTAATATGAACTCTTCTTATAACCCCTCCTATCTTCCCATATATCCATAATGTTTTCCTACAGATGCTTCAATATGGTAGCTGTTAGTCCATTTTACCTTAAAAACCTTGCCTCCCACCAGGCATTAAGGCTCTTTTCCAAGTATCTGATGCATAATTTTTTCCATGTCTGCTACCACCTCAGAGCTGTCTTTTCCTTAATATGTCCTCTGGAGATGCTGCTCAATGATCTGAGCTGAACCACAGCTCCTCAGGAACTGGCATTACCAAATCTGACAAGGTAAGGCTGTGGGAGAGGGAGAAAGGTCTCAGGTGGTGGCAAAGTGCTTCAGCAAACAGATTTTGATCCTGATGAAACATGTGATGTTACAGACATGTTACACCTCACAGTCACTGAGCACAAACCACTGAGCGGTTTCCTAAAGCAGCTCTGGGGATGAACACCCATTCCCAAAGTCCTGTGGTGCATGATCAGCATTTTCACACAGATTTTAGCACAGTACATTCATCATAGGGTAGGAACCCCCACAAGTGCAATAGAGGGTCAAACGCTGCTTACTGTTACACTGACGTGATGATTAATACCTGCAATGACCACAGTTGATTCACACTTAATTTACAAATAAAAAAATAGCTGGAGATATGGCCAGCAGGATTTAATCCTGCTGGAGCATAACAGCTTTGGCAGGTTTGTACTGATGTCAGCAGGAGCATGCAGCATTTGGGACCTCACTCTTTTAATAATGTCTGCAGGTCCCTGGAAAGTTTGCTTTAAAAAAAAAAAAGTGTCTTCATTTACTGACTGTGGTATTTTCTTAACCACCCACACAGTGGCTAAAACTATGTATCAGCACTGAGAGGCAGAAAATAACATGCTTTTCTGAAAACCTTGTCATTTTTTTTCACCCTACTACAAGAGCTGTTTGTAATCTCAGTCTTTTTTTACATAAGCTACTGAAGTTGGGGTTCTTGGATTTATCTCCTAATTCACATAGCCTCTGAAGTCTCCTTTTACCTGTGCTTCTGACCCACCTGATCTCTCTGATCGAGATGAGCTGGGCTCTCAGCCCTACCCAGTCCTCTGGGCTGATTTTGCGTATGTCTTCCACCTTCAACCTGTTGCAACCACCCACGGCAGAAAACCTGGACATCAGTAAAACCTTTGTGCCTCTGTCTTGTAAATGTTGACCTGAATTTTCTTCTGAGAAGTTGTGATGTTTTTGCACTGCTTCTTCCTTGGTCTTTATCTGTTAGATCAATGCATTCATTAAGAAAATCTTCCTTTCACTTCCTAGATGACATACAGAGTTCATAAAGTTGTTATATCTGACAATCCTTATTGCAGCTTTTACACACTGGCAACCTTTCTGCCACAGAAAAGACTCAGGAGACTTTTTTCTGCCTTAGAAACCTTCCAACAAGAGGAGGAATGTACTTAAGTGTGTTTTCTAGAAGTCTCTACTTTGTACAAAGATGAAGCCATGCCTCGTTCCTCACATTCCCTTAGTTTTATTGTAATTGTGAATAAAGTGGGCTGCAAATATTTTTACAATTGTTTTATATTACTTGGATAGATAATTTTCTGGTCGTGCCAAGAAATGCATGCTTAGCCTTCAACCAGGGAAAAAATAATACACATTTCTAGCCATAATTGTGTGCAGGTGAAAGAACAAGAATAAAATTTTGATAGCCAAACTGAGTTCCCTGGAAAATCGAGACCTTAACTCTTCTCACCCTGAAAAATAAAAAGAGAAGTTTCAGATGTCACTTTCAGGATGAAATAAATATATTTTCATTTTCTGTATGACTCAAGAAATTTTTGTTTGTGACTGAGAACTCCACAGTTAGCAGGGAAGGAAAAACTTCTAGTCCACATTGTTCAGGGCTGTAGCTTAGCCCTTTGAAAACAGTGCTTCTTGCCCTTGCCACAGTACAAGGAACATTGCCCTTGTCCTTGGAAATGCCAGCCAAGTTCCCAAGATATGTACAAAGAAGAAAGCACCCTAGAGTTGCTTATTCTGCCCGAGCACTGATCTGCTGAGGTCTTGCCTAGACTGTCTGCACATGGGATCATTTCTGTCTATCTCACGGTAATTGCTGTGGTATGTTGGAATAAGAACTCATCATATGGTTAAGTTCAGATGTCCTGGTCTTAGATTTGCATACATTCCAATACTCATGTCTCAGCACTGCAGGGGAGAGAAAAAAAGGTCAAAAAATCACAGTCTCTGATGTGCTAAATGTCAGCATACAGTTAAAGTATCTCCCCAGGCGCTCATAGTTTGCAAACTTGGAAATGTCCCTTATTGGCACCACAGTGGCAACATTACAGGATAATTCTCAATAATATTCATCATTCCACCAGTCTATCACTGAATTATATCTCCATATGTATCTCTGTTTTATCTGTGAAAAACAGTAAAACTGTTCATGGGACTTATGTCCACAGTTCTGACACTTAAAAATACCTAATACTACTATCACTATAATTGCAGCAAAATGCACTGTATTTTTTTAAATGAAAATGGATAGACATGTAGCTGTTCCTTTCCTGTTGGAATAATCATCATCATATCCAAATGCTCATTTATCTTTTTAATCATTAATAAAAGGAATCTATGTAGAGAGCTTCTTATGAAATGTCTTTAGAGTCTTATATCTAAAGAGAGAGAGGTATCATCTTCATCTGCACTATATTGACACATTCTGGTTCTGGCAAAAAAAAAAAAAGTACAGCAAATGAAAATAGAATTTAGTTTAAAATATTTCAGTGACCAAATCAAACCTTAGGAGATTAATGCTTCTATGTAATGACATATGGCTATTCCCTCAAGTGGATATGACATTTGGGTACACTAGATATTATTTGAATAAAAACAACAACAACAACAAAACATTATATTTAAATCTTAATTCTTGACTGGTTGCCCTAAAGGGGAAAAAAATATATAAAAAAAAAAAGTAGTTCTAAAATTTCATTATACTCAAAATACAGTTTCCTAGCTGGAGAGAATGAAAAAAGATAAATAATTTCCATCCCATGATTTATTCTGTGCTTATCAGTAGAGTAAGAGAGAGATGGGGCTCATTCCAAGGCAGGGCTGCCTAATTAACACCTCTGACCTCTGACAGTGACTGCCTGGGAGTTGACATCCCTAAACGCTTCTCCCGCTGTCCCTTGTAACAGAAACAGAACACGCCTTTTCCCCACCGCCTTGGGTAAAGTGCAGATTTTCTGTGTCACTTAGCTATTCCTTCCTCCCCGGAGTCTGCGTTTGAGGTGTTTATAAAACACAAGTTTCTGCTGCATACAGTGAGGATATATGACTAAAACTGGGCTACTTTGCTCCCAGGCACGGAAAAAATACCTTTACCTTTCAACCCCCTGAACTACAGAGCAGCAAACCAGGTTCTAGGAAGGAGGCAAGAGATGCAACTTATGTGCGTTAGTGCCTCTTCGTGTTTACTGAAATCATAAAGGTTCTCTTTCCATCTTTATGTTTAACATGAAAATTATCTTATGCTTATTGTGTTACCAGTAATCTGAAAAAAATTAAAAATAAAAATAAAAATAAAAATAAAAATAAAAATAAAAATAAAAATAAAAATAAAAACTACTTAGGGCATATTTTAAGAATATCTAAATCAAGGTTACCTAATAGTGGTGCTTTTTTTTTTTTTTTAAAAAAAAAAAAGGTTTTAAAGGGTGGGGTTTTTGTTTGTTGATGTTGTGCACTAAAGACAAGAAAGACAGAGAGTGACAAAACATAGACCATAGTTCAATAAAGGTGGAAATCCCATCATCCCATCATTACCTCTCTCTCTATAACCTGGCAGGCAACTGAGAGGAGGATAATTGTTCCCCTTTGACTTCTGTGCTGGATGGTCTGGAAAGTTTAGTTGTGATTACCAGATGTGACATACACAGTGTCATCGATGTGGGTGTATATGCAAACATATGTTAGTAACCATTCCTTTAAAGCTCTTTGAACTCCTAAAATGTAGGATACTGGTACAAAATATTATGTTCCATGCAAAGCAAAAATGCTATAAGTATGTCATTCAGGAGTTTTTTTAAGCTTCACTAAAAATTAATACAGTTTAATTAAGCTGTGACTATGAGAGGAAATCATGAACATTCTTGAAATATGGTGTCTTTGCATCAATCCATTAGAGCACACAACCAAGGTAAATTCTGAGCGTCACAGTGTAATTAACAAATCGTGGTGCTGCAATGTATGTACAAACAGGACAATCACACAAATGAAATCATTGCCTGTCCCTGTTAGCAGTCAGTGTAAAACAGGATGAGATTACATTGGAAAACCACCAGAGATTGCACAATCCAGATTCTTCTACTTTGTATCACAACATGCTTTGGCTGTGCTGTGGGGTATATAAAATCATAGAATCGTAATCATTAGAAAGATCATCTGGTCCAACCATTCCCCTACCACCAGTATCACCCACTAAACCACATCCCTAAGCATCACATCCAACCCTTCCTTAGACACCCCCGGGGATGGTGACTCCACCACCTCCCTGGGCGACCCATATCTAACTAATACGTGCATCCTTCACATTGCTCCAGTCACACTAGTGAAATTATTACAAGGATGAATTTATACTGATACATCTAATGCAAGAGGAAGTCAAAAGGGATGGAAAAAATAAACAATGTCCATTATTATGTAAAGTATTGTTTTAGTTATTAAATTATCTCTGTTAAAGCAATATCATTGACATAATGAAAAGCTTGAGTTCAGGAGTCTTGCAAGGACTTCTCTTAATTCCTCATTATTGCTCCCAGCAACTGTGTGTAATATATCAATTTTATCCCACATGGGGAATCATTACCCTTTGACTCTGAATTTGCAGAACAGAATTTAAGAGCTGCAGTCTGTTTCCCACATGATAGAAGACTAAATATTTCCATGAGGATTGCCTAGTCTGAGTGATATTTTTTGTCACTGCATTATAAAACTTTAAAAATATTGGGAACTTTTAATGTTCCACTGTGCTGAAGGCATCCCTTATGGATTTACTGAGGTGTCCCAGATCCTTTCATAGTCTTCCAGTCACACAACACAAAATAGTCAGTCTTCCTGTGCACGTCTAAAAATATTATTCACAGCTGTGTTTGGACACACATTTCAGGACTGTTATAACTGGGGCTGAATGTAGCTGCTGGTGGCTGCGACGTGGGTGGAAGGCTGTGCAGTAACGTAGCAATTTTCATCAGTAGACATGGGCAACACTTACGATAGACCCAACCCCGTCTCATCCTGGTACATCTGTGCTCAGCCACAAACACCTTTATCGTAAGGGGAAATTCTCCCCTTCTCTTTCATCTTTATTTTTATTTTTTTCCCCAGGAAAATATGTATGGGATATAAGAAAGGTGCTCAAGTTAAAACATCTTCAGTCTTCAAAACCCAAGCAACACCAAGTGTGTCCACATCTAATGGCCTCAGAAACACACCCCAGCTCCTTTCCTCAGGCTGGGCTCTGTACTGTGCAGCACAATTCAAAACAGCAGTTTCCTCCAGTTCCCAAGACTCTTGGCCAATGGCCTCAAGATATCCTCATAAACACTTGAGAAAAATGAAAATAACAAAAATGCATGAAGTCTAATGGTAAACTAATCAACTACTAGATCTCTGTAATTGATATTTTTTGAAGACTGCATGCAATCAACACCAGGAGGTTGGAGGATTTTCCATACACAAGCTGAAAGTCCCACATAATAGGTTGTGTAGCCATTTTGTACCCCATTGCAAAGTATCTCATAACCTCTGCTGGAATCCACCATAACCATCAGGTTCTGAGGCCAGGTAGAGTACCTGAGCATGAGCTTACACTAGGCTAGAAAATTACACATTTCACTGCCTTGGACTGTACGTCTTTTTCCTGGGCTTTACTACCAGAAACACTACCAGAAATAAACTGCATAATGAACCAGACGAAGAGGCACATATAGGAACCAAAAGCAGCAGAGGTATAGGACACATCTTACCAAACCAAGAAAAAAATTCTTCAGATTTCAGACAGAGAGCTAAGGACAGGAAGAAATCCCTTAAAGGGATATGTATGCCAAAGCTGCTACACTGTAGTCATCACCCCTTAGAAACCCTGGCCTTCATCAGACTTCCATGGGAGTTTCAAGTTCCTTCTTGGACTTAATTTTCCAGCAATCACTAGCTACCTTTGTACAGACATCAGCATTATCAGCAGAGAGCTGATCTTTGGTATCAGTAATGCAATGCACTACCCCAATAATGGGAGGACAAAGATGTATTAGAGAGCATTTAGCATTTGCTTATGGAAGGCTCAGTTTCCTGAAAGCTGTAACTTAGCTGCTGGCAACTCTTTGTTGCTTTTTTTTGACATCTACTGCGTATAGAAGTATTTCCTCCTCAAGAGAGATCTTAGGCCATAGAAACAAAAGTGATGGATAAATAGGAAAAAATACCTGTAACATCGGAAGTTGAAACTATTGTATCACTTGTAACAATGTCCATAAAAAAAAAAAAAAAAAAAAAAGCTTTTTATCATATACCCATTATTAAAAAAAAAAAAATCTGGGATCTATTTAATATCAGTTATGGGTGCCTGCCCGCTGGATTTCTACCCCATCATGTTTCCTGCTTGCTTTGCTTCCATGGAAGGGAAGGAAAAACAGCTCTGTGAGCCCAGGGGAAGATCTGTGTATTCTCCAGGCAGCTCTGCAAACACATTTAAATCCTGATCTACAGAAGGAGTATAGGAGCACCTGAAAATGGAAAGGTTAACCAGATGTTCATTGTATTAGATTTTTTGTTTCTCTCTGTTTTTTTTGTTTTGTTTTGTTTTGTTTTTGTTTTGTCTAATGGCTCGGGACAACGACTGCAAGCACAAAGGAAGCAGACCCCTCTCCCCACCCTCCCTTTTGGGGCATGCTGCAGAAAGATGCCCCCAGCCACAGCGGGGTTTCCCTGCATTCTGCCGCTGTGCCCTCTCTCCCACAGAAGGCAGCACCATTTCAGCCTGCTTGCTCTTTGATATCCAGTGGCATGCTCTCACACTAGATTGGTAGGCATCCCTTTTCATAATGAGCAGGTATGAAAAATAAAGTGACCTGGAACTTGCCTGACAAAAATGAATCAATAAATAGTTGTACTTGCACTGGAAAGGAAGCAATTAATCTACTCCACCACATACATTTATCTACGAAGGTAGGTCATAAAAGCAAATCAAACTTAGGATTTGCATTGTGACCTTCTGTTGGGCTTTAGACTTACCTGTGTGCATTTCAAAATGTTGCCAGCCATGGTAGTAAAAACAGCAAGTGAGAGATGATTGAAAATGGTGTCACAGGAAAGTCCTTTAAGAAGGACATTGATGGGTGAAGTTACAGTCCATACATGGCACGTGAGCCTCTCATGCAGAACTTCCTCATCTTCCATCCCTCGGGTTCAGCATGTCCTGAGAAAAAGGACCTGAGATGAATAAGGGCTTTGAGTTCCTGCATGAGAGCCCTGGGGTCCCAGTCCCCACCTGCTTGCGAAGGGCAGGAGGCAGGGAGGGAGGGATCTTGGGGTACCTGAGACAGGCAGTGTGAAGGTCTGGAAAGCCCAGGGGAGACATTCTTTTCCACAGCAAGGCATAATTCTGTAGAGGAAGCAACTGTTGGTTTTGCATAAGTGCAGACTAGTAACAATGCTTAAACCCAGTTTATGAATTTTGCATCACCATCAAAAGCAACTTTCATGAACTGTTACTATCAAGCAAGCCAAAGATACTCAGCATCTGTCCAACTGACTTCCAATATCTATGGTGTTGTACGTTTGGTTCCTTTTATAAATATACTTATTTCTGCTGCCTTTTGGACTTTGATTACAGACTAAATTATTTCCAGATGTTGTCTCATAACCTTAATTGTGTGGTAACAGAACAATTAAGTTTATCTGTGACCCTCTTCCTTCTGACAGAAGCAAACTGTGGAGAGCTCAGGCTTCCCAGAATTCAACCTCAGCACAGAGGTTCTTTGCCAGATCCATGTCTGACATGATGAAAGATGATCTCTTCTAAAGCATCCAGCTCAGACAGTGGAAGAACAGCAAGATACAATAAAATATGAAAGTTTTTTTTTTTCCTCATCTAGAGGCAAAAATGTAGATGAGGCACAATTCTAGCCACTCTTTACATTAATTTTATGCTCTTTTAGCTTGTCTTTCATAGAACAAATGCCTGTAAAATACAGAACACATACTTGTAAAAGCAATGGTTGTTAAAAGGGTAACATGACATGAGCCTAATCTGTCCTCTTTAATCAGCAGACAGAGCAAATGGGATATAACATGACTGTTTGCATCCTCTGTGGCTTGAGCTCAGAGAGAAAGCTGATACAGAACATTTTGCAGGGAAAAAAAAATTAAAACACAAAAAACAAGACTTTTTATACACAAAGCATAGTTCTGCTATCAGGATGATTAAAGCCATTTACTGTAAAATAACAGCTTTCCAGATCCTCTCAGCATCCTGAACTCATTCTGCTGTTCTGTGGTAATTAGATGTGTTTCAAATGTTGTAAAATATAAGGTTGTTTATGGAAAGATGTTCTGCTAATCAAGATGTCTCAGAGTATTTGGTACAAGTTTTCACCTCTATTCCTTCTAACATCTGTCATGTAGGGGAGGTAATGGAGCTTTGCAAAAACATAACTAATACTTCTGCAACTGTAATTTGCTAGAGTTTAAACCAAAACATTTAACAGAAAATTCCATAAGAAAAAAAAGTAAAGATGGTGTGGTTGCCAAGAAAGTAAGAGGTCTGTATAAATTCTGATTGCAGGGACGTGCCTGTGTGTGTTTCTGAGTTCTGGTCCTCTGGGACATGTTGAGGAATGAGCACAAGTCTCCCACAGCCCAGAGAACAGTCCTGACCCAGCTCTTGGTATATACATATATTAAAAAAGAGAGAGAGAGAGAGCAGAGCTACCAGAATCAACAGTATGTGATCTCACCCTTCATTTCTGTTGCTTTCCTGGCAAGTCAGAGTTTGCAAAGGGAGCTTTCTGGGGACTAAGTGGTCACCTGGTTTTTATTTTAGTTTCTCTATCAATTTTCTTTTTCCAGGGTTTCCTAGTTTGTGGGGCATCTAATTCTCGGTGCAAATGTAGTCACTGGTTACTGACTACATTTTATTTACTCTGCCCTTCATTTCATTGCCCTGATTCTCCCTACTAAGGTAATCACAGTTGTCTTTCTGAAATGTGTTAAGGAGACAAGACATCCCCTTCCAAAACCTCTGCTTCCCAGCCCTTACCAGCTAGCTGTGTTGTCGCCTTGGAGCATACAGCATGACGGACTTTTGCTGCAGGGCCATGTCATCACCCAGGCTGTATTTCAGTCACTTTCTCAGATCATTGAATTCTTTTGGGCAGTTTCCATCTGCAGCTCAGAATTGCAGGTACATCTCCAGCCTCAGAAATGTGAGTTTTCCTTCTTGAGTTTTGACGATGCTTTTTGATAACCTTAATATTTTTAGACAATTTTTAAACATATACACATACGCCCAATGCTAAAACCCAAATTGATGATTTGGGCATTGATGTCAGAGCACTAAGGGCCCTCACACTCCATGCCCAGCCTCCCCAAGTCCTCCTGCCACCCTGCCCATGGACCAGGAGTCCTCTTTCAGCTCAGCTCAAGGCTGTGAGTCCCTGCCCTAGTGACACCACAGCAGTGCCAGACCCACCTCTGGCCCTGCCTCTCAGGTGGACCTCAGTCCTATACTGTGGGTAACCCATCTCCAAGATGGACCCCTTTGACATACCCTATGGCTGTGTTCCCCACTTTGTCGCTGGCTTGTCTCTCCTTTTGCTCCTGGCTGGCTCCCTGCTCTGGACACCAGAGCGAGTTCATCCCCTCACCATGTCCAGGACAGCTGACAGACCTTATTACAGCAGTACCCTGTTGTGTTTGGACGTGTTGGGACTGCACTCCAGCGGTGATGGCATGGCTGTGCCATGGTCACCCTGAGCTTCTAGCTCCTCATGGTGCCTCGAGACACAAGCTGCAAGAGAAGGGAATGAAACCTTGAAATGACTTGGCATAAACATATGCATCACAGAAGGAGTTAATCAGTGGAGAAGAGCTAGGGACTGAAATATACCTTTTGAAGAGGCAAGACTTGATTAGCAGGGTGTACAAGCAGAAACTTCTCCAGAGGGATTTTAATGGCACAATATAGATGTACATACATCCATGTACATGTACATGGTGGTTCTGCCTTCTCTAGAAATGAACAAAGCTATAAGTTTCAATGAAGTTTAGAGTTCCCTAAACCCAGTTAAGAGATGAATCTTTTCTGTGATAATTCTGTAGAAGTTTCTGCAGCCCAGGAGCATAAACCCAACCTGCAGGCATTGACCTGCTCTGTGGCCAAACCTGAGCATAGTCGACTGCCAGGCAAGAGAGGTACCTTCACAGTGAGAGCCAATTGAGAAAAAAACTGAGCACCTGCAGCAAACTACACAGTGTAGACAGCTCAAGCAAGATCACCTCATCAAGTCCCCTCTCCTCTTCACACGGCCATTAATCAACCTGGGTAGCATCCCGTCAGAGACAGCTCGAGGAAGCTAGCTGTCGTGTCCAAGTGTCGCTGGAAGCTCTGAGTCCAGTTACATTAGGTATTTTATGAGTGAAGAAATTCATGGAATGGGCCTGCCAAAATAAATATCCACACCACATCCCAGGGCTTAAAAACAGATTTGTTCACAGTGACCATTCCTCTCAAGACTGAACAGAAAATTGCTGCCTTACAGTTCTCACCACATTAATGGCAAAAGGGAACAAATAGATACACAAGCAGGGAGAAAGTGGCTGATTAAAATTTTCAGCACTGTAAATAAGACATGCCTACAGAGGACGTATTGAATTTGTAAAAGTGCATCACACTTTCAGGTTGTCTGATTTACAAAGAGCTTGCATCAAGTAGATTAAGTCCATATTAACAATAATCAATATTAAACTTGTAGGGTTGAGGCTACCATTGACAAAGGAATATCCTGTTCACATCTGAACATCAAAGTGGTTTGGAATATGATATATAAATTACTTACTGTTTTCTTTAGGTAATGCTGTAAACATTGTTTCCCATAATATTTTGAGCTGACTTCTGCAAACTACTAATTTTTGTGCATCTTCTGGGTGGTAACATAAACATGAAGCCTTGGTTTTTTACAATTTCAGGAAGTTACTAGCCAGATTTTCTAGGCTGAAGGCATGATGGGCATATCACTCAGTTCCTCCCTTGTTCTTATACCTTTTCTGAAGCATTAGTTACCAGTTACATCAATAATACTGCACTGCATTCGATGGAGCTTGGCCTGATACATCTGTTCTAGCGTTTGAGTAATTTAAGGAAAATGAATTTCTGAAACAGATTTGTTATTCGGTCAGAAGCAGAGAGTTTTAAACATAATTTCTATGCAAGTGGAAAGCTTATAGTTTTTCTTCTAATTCAAAAGATTATTTACCTTGACATTTTCACCAGAACAAGTATTTTTAACATGTCAGCATGGATTGAGACTATACAGTAATCTTAAACAGATATCTGAGAGGGAAGGAAATTAGAGCCAGAAAAGAAAGTCACAGAGTGCATACATTTTCTAAAACAAAAATAAGCGGGGGGTGGAGGGAGGGAAGTTGGGGGTGATGGAAATGAGCTACAGGGACCATATTGTGGTTTCAGAAATACCAATATTGGCAATGTCTTCCCAATATGTTCCATTTGAGGGGGAAATATCATTGAAAGAACTATTTTGGGAGTGGTTGCTGTTGTGATTTAGATAGAGATACTTTGATAGACTGGTGGCAAAAACATGAAAAAAACACACTCGAGTTTGTTCATAATTAGAACTTCAGCTGATACACAGCTTGGACTGGGGTTTCAGCATGTATGTGCAGATGGACACTATATTCAGAGGGAGGAAATTCAAGCACAAAAAACTGTAGGAGGGTTAGTGTCATAGTGAGACAGCTTACATCAATGCTTTTTTCCTTTTTGCTGCCAAGACACACACACACTAATTTTACTGTTGCCCATATGGATAATTTCCTGTTTGAAAACCAAAATTAGTTCAGAGCAAAGAATAACCAACAATTTCAGGTAGCACACTAGAGATTTGCACCAAGAATATCAATGGATCAATACCATTTATCAATGACTACTGGGACATAAATGGCTCTGTCACATGGTTACAGAGGAAATCATGACCCAGAGTCTGTGTCAGTGAAACAAAATTCTTTGTGTTTAAACTAAATTATTTCTTCCACATCTATGATATTTGCAAGAGACAAACAGTGATCAGATCACCTTCGATTTATATGGGAGTTGGGAAATTTCTCTACTTCTTTTTAAATGTTCTAGTGATGAAAAAAGGTTGATGCAAAAACACATTATGTTACTTTGGTATTTTGGCAGACTGGTTTGGAACTTTCGTAAGTCTTTTTATTTGATAAAATATTACTTTCTTTTTTTTTTTTTTTTTTTTTTAAACCTGGCATATATAGTGCAGGAATGAGGGGCCTAACAACCTTCTATTTGTTCCATCACACATATCAGCTCTCTATTCTTATATGACTTTAATTTACCCATCAGTACAAAAAGTTTGATTAAAATAGACATGGGTGGGTGGCACAAATTGTACTTAAAACAGCAATCTAAAATGGAGTTAAGAAAAATGATGTCCTTATGATTAATTGCAGTACTTCTTATTTGATGTGAACTATAAGTTAATGACTGCTTTTAAGATATTCTTATTACTTCTTCTTTACTTATTTGTCCACAAAGGCATTTGATTTTTTTTTTTTTTTAATCCTACTGAGTAACTGCTGGGAGTGGGACTTTATATAAACATACGTGACAAACATAGAAGAATAGGATTTCTATAGGAATGGGTTTCTTGAAGTGACAGATTCTGGCAGTGGTAGTCCAGCAAAGCAACCAAATGAGTACCTCAGCCTTTAATTGTTCTGCACTTTCACATAACTGATATTGGCACAAAAGCTCCATTCTGCAGACAGTGAATGTTTAAATCGTGGGACGATAGAGTTCAGTCAGTACTTTACATGAAAATGTACAAGCAAGCCGTTAACTAGATCTTCCAACATCTGTTTCCATCCCATGTCACTTTAAACACTTCTCTCCTCTGAATGATGCCCAAATTAAATTAAGAGTTTGGTTTTTTTGTTTTTTTTTTTTTGGGGGGGGGAGGAGGAAGGAGGAGGGGAGCGGACAGAAATGGGATGGTAGCCTGCCCACCAGCATCACACAGTATGGCAAAATTTATCTCACACCTTTTAATGCCAGGGCTGTCTGCAAGCCTAGTACATGCTACCAGCAACACCAGGAGTGACTGTTGTTGAACGCAAACAACAACACTCCCTCACTTTCCCAGGCACAAACAAACAAGCCAAATCATAGTAAATCATATCTATGTTTCACCCTCAATAGTAACAAAAGTAACATGAATAATAGGTAGACAAAACAAGAGGACCCAACTTGTGTTTCTCTCCTGTTGTCCACAGACTGTTGGGAATCTCTGAAATACTTCTACAGAGGCTACAAATTAACTAAGAATAGTGAACTGCTTGTCCATAGGCTTACACCAGTTGCATGGAGTCCACATATTTGCTTGAAAACTTTAGGAAAAGTGTTTGAAAACCACACCGGTAAGGCTTTTTCTTTTATGAGAGAGAGAGAGATCAGACAAGAAATATATATATATAAGGATAAATATAGGGGATTATGATATAGGGAAAAAATGGCTATCAAAATAATAGCACGTTGATCTTTATACAATTTAGCTTCTTATCTTCTTAAGTCTCGGAAACTTAAAGCTGGGAACTTCTAGCCACAAAAATCTAGTCACAGAAGTCGTACATACTGGTGTAAAATAGATTAAATGTTGAAAAAATGGTTTTAGAATCACTCCTTTGTGCAAGAAAGATGATTTTCTTCTCTCCTAAATTGATAAAATACAATTGTGTTTCCTTTCTGAGAATCAGTTTTGACTTCCATGTAACAAAATTTCACAGGAGACCTCCCACGCAAGATAAAGCGCATGCCACATTGACCTCAGTGCTGTTCAGCAGCAAAATCCTGCCCACAAAATAGGAAAATATTGTGCACATTCCATGCTGGAGCAATGAGAGGGATCTGCAATGCCCTTCTCAGCTGCCACCCAACCTCAGAGGTGTTTAGATTTAAGCCACACACTGAACTGTCAAAGAACAGCCAGGACTACATTTGTGCGATGCTGAAAGGTTGATGCCTAAACTCACACACCAGCCCTGCAGGATTCAGAAGCGCAGAAGCACACTGTTCATGCCAGACATCAGTTCTGGCTGCTCTTTCTGGAGGTCTTATGTTGGGCTTGTGTTTGGCGGGTCCTGTGTTTGCATTGGGAAGCCACAGTAGAACCTGTGCTGGGACTGGTGTATTTTCTACCTCAGAGTCAGTCAAGGGACATAGACCAATCAGTAGGAAATTCAGATTAGCCCTATTAACTCAGAACACGTTCAGGCCATCTCTTTTCTGTGCTCTAGCATCTGTAGACATGATAACGTTTAACAGTTTCTGGGGGAAAGAAATCGCTGTATTAGGAGCAGCAATGAGAGGTAGGAGCTATTCCAAAGAGAAAAGTTGCAACTCCTGGAAGGTGAATGGGTAAACTGAGAAAATACTGGAGAAAGCACTTGAGGCTGACTATCAGCTGGTGGATTTTTCTGAATAGGAGAGGGGAAACAAGTAGTCTGAAGTGTAGAGGCCATGTGAGACAGAATTGATGTGGCAGGGTTCTAGATAGATAAGCAGAGAAATAAATAATGTAGAGATGGGAAGGAGCAAGGAAAACTGTTGAAGAGACTGCAGATGTCAGCAAGTAGTTGAGTAGGAAAAAGTGACAGAAAACATGACTCCAGATTGTAAAGGAAAGAAAAGGGGCCGTAAGATACAGGAAACGATAAGGACCACGGAGAGAAAGCAGTCTTCTCCTGTCCTCTGTTCAGATATTCGTGTTCTGCATTAGGAGCAGGAGAATGTCATCTCATTCAGCTCTCACCAAAGTCCTGTCTATTTGGCTTACACACACCCCTACCTTCTCTCTCTCTCTCTCTCATTTCTGTTGAATCACTGGTAATGGAAAAGCACATCTTACTCTGGTATGTCCGGTAAAGCTAAATCAAAAGAGTTGCTTTCTTCCTTCTTTTCAGAGATTAATATTCCCTAGTGAATAAGCCTGTATCCTGTTAGTGTTCAGTTCAGTTCAATATCGGATGGCACAGCAGGTTATATATGCTGTCCTTCAAGTCCTGCCTAAAGCTTCTGTCATTATCTGTCCCCTGAGCAACATCACTGCCCTTCAGGGGCCCCTTCATTCTTCACCCACTCCTGAAGAGAAACCACACTTTTAGCAAATCTTGCAAACACCATGAAACGGCAGCAAAAGGACTTGCATACACGTTTTAAAAATAAATAGAATTGCTTGACCATAATTAAACACATCGTGGTGTATAGTCTTCCTCTTGTTCACCGAGCTTGTATTTTTTGTCTGAAATAAATTCACCACTCTTCAGTTTGCAAGAGAATTGGTGGCAGTTTTCAATATCATGCTCCGCTCTTCTGACCTGCATGTCACAGTCATTTGTGAAATTCTTCCCTTTGCCAGAATTTTAATCCATAACACTTTATTCATTATTAAATCATCCTAAAAAATATCATCAGCTAAAATTAAGCTTTGGGAAGCAGAAGAAATGGCTGCAAGTCTCCACATGTTATCAGTCTTAATTTTCTTCCCTCCCAGTCTCACAGTCCTCCTTCCATTTGTTCCAGTAGTTCACTTATCAGCTCCCTGAGGGGACCACAGACTAGTCACTGCTTATCTCTTTACCACAAATGTGACATTACTTAAAGTACAAGCCTGAACAATGATATCAGTCACTTTGTTTTCCTCTCCCTTTCTTTGCTAATCCACAGTACTAATTCAGCCCACTTCCTTGCACTTGATATTCACTGAAATAAACAGTTAACAAATACAAGCTGTTTTCAGTGCTTTTTTAATAACCAGAATAAGTATCTCCTGCTAGATCATGATGAATTTCAAACTATTTGACTATGTAAGAGAAGAGAATTTAAATATTTTTTAATCATCTTTCATGGGAAATGCAGCATTTGACCAGTAAACTTGAGAGCAAAGGCTGACAGCTGGGCTTGTGGCAGAGTAACCTCTTCTCCACTGGGATTACTGGCAGGGCTGCTGAAGAGGCCAAGTTAGAAAACACTCCCACACTGAATATCTGCCCCAGGATGCTAAATCAGAATGCTTACTCCCAAACATAATGCTTTCTGCCAAGATTAAACAGATGATTTCAACTTACAGGGTCAGGTTAGTAAGTCATCATCAGTAAAGGACTACAACACCCTGACTTCAACGACCAGATGGCAAAACAGAGAAAAGTTTGGAAGATCATGATTACTCACCACCAAAAATTATGAGGTAAGTATTTACAAAAAGTATAGATTTTGATTAAATTGTTACTCTGCAGCTTGCAAAGAAAAAAAAAATCTGTCTACTGAGAAATGCTGTCAATGAAGAGCATGTTGAAAAAGAGCTGATCAGTACTCAGGTGTTTTATCTTCAGATCCCTAGAAAAATTGTTTTGTCCAATCACTGTACTTTGAGTCATGCACTTAGAAGGCATGTTTAAATAGCTAATCCTTAACAGATTAAATATTTTCTGTTGTGACTCACCTGATGTTTGCAGAGGACCTGTAAAAAATAATCATGTTCCTTCAGAACCCCTGATGAAACACTTTTCATGTGGGAGATAGGTCCCTGATAAGTGCATCCTACCTGGAGCAAAAAACAGAATATATACAGAAATGAAGACCTTTGAAATATGTTCAACACAGCATTTACCCTCAGTAACAAATTTTACGTTGGGTCTTCTGATTCTTAGCTTTCTGGGTAAGGGATAGTACCTCTTCTCTGTGGTTGTAGCAGTCAGCACAAACAACTTATTTGACATCAAAATTGGCATTGAGAGCTAACACAAGAAAGTATTTATTATTATTGAGTAACCTGGAAAACACAGCTACAAAATAAAATTCTGGGTGAGCAGGGGAGAAAGTGCCTGCCTACACCCACTTACAGCACACTTCAGAAGTGATCAAATTTTTAGTCCATTCCTGAAAAACAGTTGGAAACAACAGCCCAGAAGAAGGCTTCAACTTGCCCTGACAGCCCTTGTCCAAGGCTGGAGCTGTGGATGCTGGATGCACCCTGCTGCTACCTCACTAGTGGAAGGTATAGGGAAAGGCAGCGTGGTTCCTGATGATGAAAATGAAGGCCAACAGCAAACCTAAGAAGCTACCAATGTTTAGAAGAACCACATCAGCTGCCCAGATCAGTCTAGGAGCTCTTACAGCTCTGAAGACCTGGATTACCAGATTTCTTGCATACATCTTAGTTTTTGACCCCAGATTTTATATCTGAATGTCCTTTTCCACATTTCCCTGAAATACATGCTATTTTCAAAAAGTTTAGGACTGGTTTGTGAATTTATCAAATAATATTTTTAATAACAATAATTGTTAAATGTAATTTCAATATAAAAATTAATTTTAAATGTAAAATAAATGTTAATTTCAATATTTGAAAATAATATTTTTGAACTGTAAGAGAGTTCAGAATGAGTCAAATGCTCACAGTTACCAATACAGTATAAACAACCACATAAATATGTATTTTAAAATAGCTTACTGGAATTATATATGACTGGACTAAGTCCTCACTATAATTCTAACTGGATCAATCAAGGCATGTGTGTCACTGCAGTTTAGTGAACTGCTTACACTGAAACCTGACTGAATCTTAAGTAGATCAGGAGGATGGTCTGCCTGTGACATATTATCCAATGCAACATACGCAAAGGAGGAAGGAAAGCCCTAAGATTTTTATAATGTATTTATTTATTTATTTAGCTTGGTCAGTCTGTCTAGACCAAGTAAAGAAAAGGTTCTCAATAAACAATTTACTGTGTTACTCATTGAAAAAATTCATCTGGATTTGTTGTCTGGCAACTTGGACAAAATTACATGCTTATGTTTCTTTAGGATGGTTTAACACTTTTTATCCATGATTACATAACTGTGCTTTACTCCAAGATAAATTGCAAGAGTGCAGCAAACCCAAGAACCTCGAGAGTTTTGATTTTTAGATCCTGTTTGGCCTAAAGGCATCCTCTGCTCTTAGACTGAATCAGTTGAAGTCTTTAGATCTCAGCTGAAGCCATGACCAATGTAGTACTGTTTGAGGCACACCCCAGAAAAAAAAAAAAAAAAAAAAAAAAACCACTTTGATTCTGTGCATGGTTATGAAGTTTTGTCAGTTCAGAGTGATTTGCACCCTTACACAGACTTAAACATTATTTTGTTGTTCAGTGGGACCCTTTTACAGAATTAAATGTGAATACAGGTGAATTATAATCAATCTAGTGTACCAGCAGACCCCAAGATTCACTGCAAGGCTTTATGTACTTTGTCCAAAATTGCTGAAATTTTACCCAGTACCACCAGCATTTGCAAAATGAAGTTGCTCCTTTGTCATTGTTTCCTTCTTATTGCTCATCTGTGTGTCTGGTGTCTTCTAACCATCTCCTCAGAGCTGAACAGTCCCTTTTTATTTGCACAGGCAACAAACAAAGCTGCTCTAGTAATTTTCCCATACTGCAAATACCATATATCCGGCTTTTAGTTACTTTAACTCCTACAGCTGACATGAATAATACTGAACAAATACATTTAAATACATTTTTAAAAAATCATAAATTCATAAAAAATCATAATTCATAAAGGAAAATAGAGGATACGATTAGGGAAAACTCTAGATATTCAGCACTTCTTTCAAAAAGTTAGTTAGATATATCCATAAAATGACAGTAATTGGAGACAATGATATAGATATTTTTTAGTTTCTCTATAATTATTACAGAAGGGGTGAGCAGTGCCTTAATCAAATTCACAAACATCAAAATTTGCTGAGGCTAGAGTTCTGCCTGCAAATGAGTTTTATGCCCAAGAAAAAGGAAGGCTTAAAAGCCAGAGAGTAGGTACATAGCAGACACCTTCCAGTTCAGGTGGCCTTGCCTAAGACTGCACGAAAAAGACAAGAAAGTGTCACATACACCAGTGTTTTTTTTCACAGTTCCTATTCAGAATAAAATGCGATCCATCACACCAATGCTTTGTGATAAGAGACCTCCAATCAATCATCATTATGGTGACAAATGTAAAGCACTATTCACCTGAGCTAAATGTAAATTAGAGACTTCACTATAATAAATCCTGGCTAAAATATTAAACTCAATGATATTACATTCATTAATTCAAGAAATAAATTATCCCCTGACATGTGAAAAGCTCTATATTGTTATGTGAGAGAAACTGAAGTCTTTGGGGATGGTTAACGGAGAACAATAGAATTTCTTCATGGAAAAAAGCAGGGAAAGTCTGCCAAGTGCAGACATTCTCTTAGGACACACTTGACAATATGAACAAATACTTTTATATTCATAATTTACAGAATGTTTTTAAATAAAAATAGATTTTATTTTGTGAAGTTCTATCTCCTCATAAAGAGGGGAGAGGAGTTGATTGAAAGAGCATGTTGATTCCCAGGGGTATTAATGAGATATTCCCAGTAAAGACTGCAATTCATTGCAAACCATATCTTTATCATTTGTTCCCTTGCATGATATTCTCTCCTTTGAGTCCTCCTGTTTCGTGCTAGTTTTTGACCTTGCAGCCACTCAAGAAATGTCATGCTAGAGATGAAACTAAAAAGGAGGCTCACTTCTCTCCTGTTTACTTACTCTTCAGTTCATCACCTCGAACCCCAGGACATGTGTCAGTTGGGCCTATCAGCAGTTTATTTCTCTCTCGAGGAAGCAGTCGGTTTTCTGAGGCCAAGTGCCTGCTTGCAGCTTCATTCCAACTTTCCTGATCTGAGAACATGAATTACTTGGCTGTTACTTATCAGACATATTTGGACATATTTTTGGACCATCTGAGCTGGTCGCAAAGGCTGAAAAGAATTGTGTGTAAAACACAAGAAAAGGTGAGCACTGTGTCCAGCCTGTAAAAGGCAAGGCAAAGAGTTCACAATGACAGCCAAAATATTTAGAAGACTTCTACAAAAAGGGATGCAAATTCTCTGTTCTCTGCAACAACAAAAACCTTGCTGGATGAGTTAGGTATTAACAAACAATTCTAGAAATTATGGGGGAGTAACAATCGAGAAGATTACCAAAATGGAATTTAAATTCCTAGTCAGGAGGGATTTTAAGACCAGGGCATAACCCAGGCAAAGAAAGGACAATGCAGATGTGAGGTAGTTTTCTCCAGGCCACGAATATCTGGAAGGAGGAGACCAATCTGCAGGATCAGTTCGTTTCCCCTGCCAACCCTACCCAGTACAGGCTTCGTTAAGTGTAAAGAAATCAAACAAACTGGAAATGCAGATGGTCTCTGAGCACCAGCGGCCTACAAACACTGGAGACTGTCCCTCTTACACACCTCACTTTACTCCTGCGCTGCTCAAGAGCACCATCTCCCAGCTGCCTCACCATGGTCATCTGTCCTGCACAGCTCATGAAGTGGAGGGTTTACAAGAAATCAAGCACCGTGGGTTCCTGTGGACTTTCATTTCCTATTTCATAATACTGCTCGTTATCCGCACTGGAATGCGTGATGAATACATCCATACGAGCCTAGTGGAAAAAACATACTGGGCATTATCCACTTTATACTTTTCAAAGGCTCAGAAAGTTGGCCAAATCAAATTCAATTTCCACTGAAACTCTCCAAAGTCCTTCCCAATGAAAGCTATAATCCCTGCCAAATGTCAGTTTTCAACTTTTTGTTGCAGAGCTATTCAAATATTCATTTTTAAACGTTTTCATAAGGGGCAGAAATATTCTTTTTTCTTCTTTTTCTTCTTCCATTTACAAACAGAATACAAGTATCTCATCAAAATTTATTGAACAATGAGAAAAAAGCTGTCTTTCCTAAGCAATATTTTGGCTTCAGAAGGGAAAGACTCTGCCTGAATGAAAAGAGGCAACTTCAGTGGCCATCTTTGCTACCTGCATCATATGATAAGTCTCCATTTTTGCAAGATCACTGGACTAAGTTCATAATCAACAACATTAATGCTGTCTGCTTTCCAGAATAACAACTGTGCCACACTGCTATATCATACCCTGACCAAAGCTTATCTCTTTAGAGGTGGGTAAAGCATCACCACTAGCATCCCAAGTGGCTGCCCTGCACCTGCCCTCACATCTGCTGGGCCCACAAGGTCTCAAAAGTTGAAGCAATGAACTGCCAAATTGCATTAAAAAATTCAGCACTTAATCATGCAGGAAAGACAGACAACTAGCAAGAACTTAATGAGTCACACACGTTTATGTATTCAGTTTTGCAGGCTCTTTAAAGCCTACCAATAGGTTGCTGTGTATAGGAGTATACTAAACTTCACAAAGTATGCGCAAAGCACAGTGTAATTTATCATTTTCACTGGTATGCTGAGAAAACCTTTATTAAGCCAGAAAAGTAGATCTTTCATGGCTTCATTTCATGAAAAGAAAGCAAGTATTTGGTATATTTACATTGTTGTTTTGTTGCATTGAGGTACAAATTCCAAGTTGTCAGTTTTTAGAGGGCCCAGGCTTTACGTTAAAAGAAAAAAAAATACTTCTGACTCAAGCTTCCTTAATAAATCTTTCTGAATATCTCAGAGTAAATTTTCTTTAGTGTTCTGGTTCAACTCAAGCTTTCACCTGCTAGTTGAAGGATCTTATATCATTAGCCCGTGGGAGGAACAAGATTAACAGCTGATATTCTGGAGGAGGAAAGGGAAAATGATCATGATTCATTTTGTGCCTTTTTTAAAAATGACTTGTTATTAGTTACTATTTTTATGTGCTTCACTGAAGTGTACAACAACAAGGGAACTTCCATCTACTTGTGCTTGATGTTTTCGTGGTTTTATGCACAAAATCAAAGCCAAAAGACAGAGGAAGGGGGAGAGAACTGTCCTAGAACAGAAGTTGGAGTCCCTTTCTTTCTGGGTGACAAAGTCCCCAGCTGACCTCCTATGTGGCCACGAGTGGCTGCCTCTCCAGGATGCCAATATCTGCAGGAACCAAAGGCATACCACAAACCTGGCCTCACCAGCCCACACCAAAAAGACTGAAATGCTGCAATTTGGAGGGCAGATCTTCAGCTGTAGAAAGCTATTTAGAGAGGGTGAAAATACAATGCAAGAAAGTATAGCTAAATCTAATCCCAAGCCCTTCAGCTTTTCCTTTTTTATTTTTTTTTTTCTTTTACCGAGCACTGAGTAGGCAGTATTTTAATGTTCACACTCCATTACCATCTTGTGACTGAGTTTAAAATCTCCTTGACAAAAGCCCTCATATCTGTATTTTACTTTGTTTCCACACTGACATGACATTTCCAACTATGTCAATCCTAAAAGCCAGAGAAAAATTATGTCCCTGCTCATTTAAAACTGTAGTCAAACTCCAAAACAGCTAGATATTTAAGTATGGGATCTTGGCCAATCCTAAAAATACATTTGTGTAGCTTGGGTTGGAGAATGATTGGAGCTGGCATCAGACTTATTTCATAGGAGATTCTCTCTAAACATGCCACCACATTGTCATCACAGTTATCCCAATGGTCTCTAGCAGAGCTGGCAAATTTGGTATGGAAAAAATATAGTGGTAGCTGTGGAAATCTAGGAGATGTATTTTATTCATTATTTCCATCATTACATGCAGCAAAAGGAAAGCAAAAGCTAGGGAAGACTGGAGATAATGTTTGCAACTAAGCTGCCTATAAGAAAATGCCCCTCAAAGCAAATGCAGGGTCCTCCTCCAATGTCCAAACATCATTCCCTTTCCATTCCACTCAGCAATATGCCATCCCCAATGTCACATCCTTTGGCCATGGATGATCATTTCTCTCCTTCCCTGAGCCTCCAGCACTGTGTAATATAAGTTTATAAGTATATATAATTTCCAGTATTAGAAATACCTCTCATCTACGAATTGCTATGCTAACTAATGCTTAGTGCAGATTTTTTAAGTAGTCCCTACTGTCAAATACAGTTTATAGCCACCTGATCTGCATTGTTTTCTTCCAAAACCTCAGTAGATTCAACTGACAGTCACCCTCTCTATTTCAAGTGAGTGCTCTTCTCTACCATATTGCCAGCAGATCAAAATCCAAGGGTTCACTCAGCTCACAGAAAGCAGAGGCTGGTTATTGGACTGAATTACCACCATGTAATAAAGATTCCCATTCTGAAAACATCTCTCTGCTGTTTACTGAGGCATTTGATAAAATTCAGATTATTTTCAGCTACTGCAGAAAATGTCTAAATAAATCTAGAATCAATTTTAATAATAATTTATTTAAATTAATTAGATAGACATGCATATTAATTGTGTTTTCATTTTTCTTTCAGATATTTTTGGTCAATGGTGAAAGCAGAAGGGAAAACATCTGTTCCAGGTGAATGATATACATAAAAGCCATCAACAGGAGTATTATACGAAAGCTGGCTGAGCCACTAACATTTCTCCACAAGTGGTGTCTAATTCATCTTAATAGCATAAGCCTAGAAACCATAAGAAAGCCTTTGTTTTTGAACAGTTATGTTAATTGAGGTTAAATATACATAATCGGATACAAAAAAATCTGACAGCAAAGAAAACCAAGTGGATCAAAGATATGAAATTCTAATGAGGCACTTAAAAAAATAAATGCCAGCTTCCACTTTTAACTCTGTGGTGCACTTGTTTCAGTGTTACTACTCCAGATTTAAAGCAGCATAGCTGAGACCAGAATCTGGTCTGATCTAAGCATTGGTTGAGAATTAAATGGTATCCCAGCAAAGGGTATGCATTTACCCTGATACCTTACTTTTAAAAGTAGTATTAAAACTTTAACTTTTCAAAGCTTCTAGAATTATTTCAGTCCTCTCAAGAACTGGGTGTAAATTTTGAGAGGATTAAATACAGACTCAATTAATGTTTTCCAGAAGCAGAAGTCATAGTAAAAGAGAGGTCAAAGGATATAGGTGTATTACTTGAAAAGCAGTTACTTTTGAAAAATGTGCTAGCTAGTCAGGATGACAAGATATTTAAATTATATTTAAATGATGTATTAAATGAAAAAGTTTTGTTTTCTAAACACAGGTTCATTTAACCCACTTACTAGTGATATGTGCTCACCATCATGCTAAAAAAATAATAAAAATAAATTAAGGATGCCCAACCATTTTGCTTGCTCTTGCACGTTGCAGGTAGGAGTGATCATTAAGGAGAGTTGCTTTATACTTACCTCACTTCCCTACAACTGCGATATTGTTAAAAGGAGAGAATGTGCACAGCAAACAAGTAAAGACTTATCAGCAAACAAAGCACTTTCATTATACAGGTGCCCTTTTATCCCGATCTAATTATTTCCATAAAGCTTTACTTTTTATTCTGGTTTCCACTGCCGCCATTAGGCCAGATCTTAAGCTGGCACAATAGACAGAGGAATATATGTCGAGTTAATTACAGGCTCTGGAGAGCAGCCAAGAAGATATACGGCTATGAAACATTTACTTACATTCCAGAGGTCATGCAAACAACGTTAATGGGATTCCCAGCTTCAAGACTGTGTAGAAATGAAAAGGGGGAACCTCCCATAGGAATATTGAAATGTAAGCTAAAAAATGGAAAGTCAGACAATAGGGAAGGAAGCTTTAAGACTTACTAATGCAAGGAACTAAGCTGTAGTAAGTGAACACACACCTTTTTTTTTTTTTTTTTTTTTTTTTTTTTTTAATGCAAAAGGTAGATTTTAAGATCTAGCCTGAAAGTCTGCAATGTTAAAATAAAGGAAAAGCATGCTGCCAGTAGGTGAGCCTCCTCTCTCTTGTTTTCTGGCTTTGAGAGAAGTGCTCGGATAGTAAATAGGGAATATCAGACAGAGTTGTTCCAGTCTTCCTTTCTGACTCCTTTCACATTCATTTGATACTTTGAAATGTGTAGCCAAGGTCCAAAATATCTCATTTTGGATTCCCTTTAAAGGAGTCCCTGCCTCTTAAATCCCCTATTTCTCTACAGTCAAGCTGCAGGCAACAGGGTTGCTTGGCCGTGATTCCCCAGGTCACCAGCAGGACAGACTGACTGATGCACAGACACGAAGAGAGTTAATATTTCTAGGTACAGTTCTCCCAAAAGGAGGGACAGGATAAACTGTCCCTATCTCCTGAGGTCAAGAGACCAATCTTGAAGTAAATCTCCCAGTTGATCCCCCTTGCACTGCATTGTTTGTGTCACAAGAATATCTCGGACTGCACAAAATTCCTTTAGCATTAAACTCAACTGGATGATGCACTCCAGGAGTGCACATACTGTGCTAATGGATAGCAAGTCCACAGGATCAGACTACAGTTATTCATAAAAAAGTTCCCCCAAAATATACACTGCAGACATCAGAAAGCCCAGCAATAATGGTTTTATGTAGCAGATTATCTCCTACTATGCAGCAATTTTTGTTAATGTCAACATAACCTGAGATGATTCATTAGTTCATTCAAGCCACCCTAAAAAGGAATCAAGTGGGACCTTAAAAAGTTTTATTCTGCCTTGTGTTGTATCTATCTTCCTAACTACATTTTTTTTTTTGACAGTTTTTCCACCTGTAACATCTCGCCTAGAAATAACTATTTCTTTCATAACCTCTCAATATTTGTCATTGTCTTAGCGAATCCTGCTGACTGCTATGAGAGCGGTTGGGTCTGTCAGCCTCAGACAGCGTACAAACCTAATCTCAGGAAGTACCTTCTGTCCCATGTCCTCACAAAGATGCTGTCAAAGGCACGAGTGTGCTGTGGAATTCACTACTACAGCTTCTAAGAAAGAGATCACCCATCCACAGATTCACTTTTTATACCTGGAAACACTTTTGCCAACATCTGGTCAATGCATATCTAATTCAGCTTACTCAAAGGCTGGTCTGCAGTGAATTGAGAAATTTTATATTAAAAAGAGGAGTCACATCACAGATCAATGTCTGATTCTATAACTCTGTGTGGAAGAGTTAGAAAAATTAATTTCAGTACTACAAAACATTAAATTGCTATAAAAGTTCCTATTTGAAGAATAAGCTTGGATCATCTGTTTTGAATACCGCGTTACCTAACTCACGTAATTTCACTTCTGCAGAACATTATCTGATCCGTCAAAGAAAAAGAGTACATCACAAAGCGATAAACCCACTTATACCCCAGGTAGAATATGCCTTCCTGTGTTCAGCAAAATACTGATGAGCAGGATGACAGTTTACACTTTCCCTATTCCAGGTGCTTTTGCCTTATCAGCGTTTTCCAGGAAATCATAATTCATGCTTAGGGAGTAATTAACAATCTACACACACAAAAACACACACACACACAGAAAAAGGAAAACTAAGAAAAAAAAAAAAAAAGACTACTTCAGCATTGTGTCTTCTTGGGGTCCTACTGCCAGGCTCTGGATATTAGTGTTCTCTTTGTGGGTGTTTTTCCTCGAGCCTCTTTCAGAAATCAGCAAATTTTGGGAAGATTCTTGCTTTCACCTCTTAGTCTTTTCTTTTTTTTTTTTTTTTAAAGCAGGTGTCTAGTCGTGGTAGCTGTAAAGGAAAGCTTGTGAGCCAGTAAAAAAAAAAAAAAAAGCCAAAATCTTAAACAAGAAAATAAATTCTCCTTCCTGAAATTTAATTGGGGAAAGAGGGAAAGAAAAGAGAGAAGGGACTAAAGCTTAAGCTGTGAGTTCTTGTGGTTGACAACATTTCATCCAACCCACACGCTGACACAGCCCAGTTACAGTATTTGCAAACACTGTGTGCAAAGTGAAACCTGCACACTCTACATGCAAACCACAGTGTTCTCTCTACCTGCACCAAACTCAGAAGCAGTTTGGGTGTTTTTGTAACAACACCAAGCACCTGCATGGAGATGTACAGAAACCTTATCCCTCTCCAGATACCACGGCCTGCAAAGCAGCAAAGCATTTCTCATTTTCCCGAGCTGCTGCGTGAGTTCTGAATGAGCTAAATTCTCCAGTGTGAAAACTAACAGCAGCTGGCAAGTTCAGTGGCTTCTTAGGAGGTTTACAGCTCCATGTACAAAAGCTTAAAGCAACACAAAAGCAAGGAATAGATTTGGTTCAAATAATTAAGCATGCAGAAGCTTTTCTCGTGCACTGCAGTGCACAAACACTGCTGACTTCAACAAAGTTGCTGCTGCGTTAATACATGAAAGATGCAAAACTGGCCTCTAACCTTAAAATGTCTGAATCTTTCTTTTGTCGTTCAGCCAGTGGCACTTTAAATCTGTCTTGCTGACATCCCATAGCCACAAAGTACATGCACGCTGTATCGTGCTTTCCAATTAGACATATATATGTGGGACGCAACTGTATCCTTAATGCAGGCCTCCAACAGAAACGTACAGACTATTAAAAGCATTCGTTCCAATTTTAAACAGGATTCTGCCAAAATACTTAAGTATAGCTGGTCAGCAGACTGCACAGTGGTTACTGTGATTAAGTGAGACACCAGCTTAAGCTCTGTCTGCACCACAAATTTAACCAAGCTGGTAACTGGTCAGTGGTACAGTCTGTTGATCTGGGCTCATCTCTCAGTATAATACATCCTAAGTCATACTTGCTTCCATCAACAGAATATCTGAACGCGTCTGTGGCTCTGAGGAAGCATGTGTGTGGGTGTGTGCTATTCACAGATGTGATGCTACAAGACCTTCAGGAATGTGACAGAAGAGCTTGCTGAAGGTTGTTTATCTTCTAATTTAACACCAGTCTTTTAAAGGTGAAAAAATGAAAGACTGGCTCCCAGCACCACGTTGCAATTTGAGACAAGACGAGTTTGTCTTCAAACACTTGGATGATTTACTTTCTGAATTATATCCCTGGATACTACCCTCTCCTTTCTCTTGCAATGCTGACGCAAAATCACTAAAACAGCACAAGAGCCAAATGGTAATTAAAACTTTCCATCACATTGCACTGACATTATCAAGTCGTGGGTGGATTCACTGACACAGTAGTGGAAGTACGAAATCAACATTGGTTCCATTCTTTAGAGATGTTGTGCTGCTGGCACTCATACAGAAACGCCTACGAGTCTTGTGAGAATATGATAGTTGACCTAAAATATTTGTATACACTAGGTTATTCAAACAGTTTTAAAGATATTTCTGAGAGAGAGAGCCTTATTTCAGTTTGATCTCTGGCTCTGTGCTCGAGAAACATCTTGCACTTCACTGAGAATTTGCTGGGAATCTAGATTATATCCCAGTGCTGAATGCTTGGCCAAAGAGATCTAGGGTCTCTGCCAGCAGAAATATACACTGGAAGACAGGCTGCCTCAGTGTATTTTACCAGTACTCCACCACATATTGGACTGATTTGAAACAACCAATTGCAGTTGTACTCTACCACAAAGAACAGTTAAATCGGGCACATTTCACAACAAACCACCTCAGATGGATTTGAATTTATATGGAAATTTTTGTAACGTAATCTTTGCAGAGAGGGAAGCCATAGCTCATACAAATATTAAAGAAAATAATAACCTTTACACATCAAGCCTTGTACGGATAAGCATTTATTTTCATTTATATTTATCTTTCTTTGCAAGCATTCCTCTGGAAAGGAGCACAGAAGTTTTGAGCTTTCTTTCTCTTGAAACAAAAAAAAAAATCTACAAAATATGCCTGTCTTTCTGCCATTAAAATAATAATAATAATAATAATAATAATAATAATAATAATAGACCAACAGAAGACATGCTATGGAATAGAAATCCAAGTTAATTATTTGCACATATTTGCAGGAAAGAAAATAATAAAGGCAATCCAAAATATCAGAACTGTCTTAAAGCACAAAACAGACCTGGGTTAAAATTAAGGAAAAATAACAACAATTGTAAATTGAGTATTGAGAGAAAATAACTAAATAAATGATATGTATAGATAGCCAAGGAAAATGGCACCAGTCACTTGGGCTTACATGGAGCACAAAAGCTATTTCAGGAGGGAGCCTTCAGCGTTAGGAACAGGACCCAAATCACGAACATCATAGACCAACATTAAAAATTCAGCATTCACCAGCAAAACACGTATAGGCACACCACCACTTCATACAAATCACATTTGCCCTGCAGAGGCACCTGCTGTGGGCCCTTCCTCCCCTGCTTTGGGTGGCTGCTCCTCATTTTGGTGTTTCCTCCAGCTCACCACACCTGCTCTGAAGGGGAGGTGGAAGCACTGTGTATCCTGCAGCCAGGTACCATGGGTGCCCTGGAGCCTTCCTCTGACAAGTAGGAAGTTTGGACATGCACTTCTATGTGACAAGGAAGAAACTGAACCCTGGGCCCCCAAGATATCTGGCTGAGACATCTAAAACCTAAAGAATTTGGTGCCCATCCCCTCCTTTGCCAGCCCCATTTTCAAGGAAAAAGAGACAAGCTCTGCTCAGCTCTTTTAGAAAAAGCTTTTGGCTGCCTTCCCTCTGGTAGGACACCAATCTCTGGTTCCCAAGGGGATGGATACCCTCCAGCAGCCTCAGACATGCTTTTAAAGCTCTGCTGAACATAAGAAATTTCCCCACTTGCCCCAGCTTAACCTATAACTCTCCATCTTCTTCAGTCATCAGCAGAGATGTGTTTGCCTATCTCACATCCTAACTCAGCACATGTTGGTTGCAGCATCTCAGTTCCTAATCTACGTGAATTAAGGGGTGAGTTAGGCTGAAGTAGCTGAGTGTTTGACTGAATCCAGCCTTTGGTGTTCATGGTCACACAGGAAGTCTGTAACATCAGACTTCAACATCAAAGCAGTAATCCCAGGGCTGGGTTTGTGTCCTGAGCAATAGGTCACTCTTCCTCTGTCCAGAAATAACAGTGACGTAAGATCAATATTTGACAGTCATTTTCCAAGTCACATATTTTTCTTAACAGCATTCACAAGCTGAGTTTTTCTAAGACTCTCCATTTCTTCCTGACGAGCCACACACATACAAACTATTCCATCCATGAATAAAATGGTTCTGAGCATATGCAGTCAGCATAGATGGCATACACGCTACTCTTTCCAGGCTCAAGTGCTGATACAGGGTGAAGGTCTGCCAAGGGTAGCTCAGCTGAGAGCTGGGCTGCATTACTTCTTAACATACATAGAACTTCTGTTAACACAAATCAGGGAACCTGATTCAGTCCCTGAAATACTTATTTACAGAGGATTTTCACACGGTCATATTCTAGGAAATTGTCTTACTGCCCATATTTAGCCCCATGAGACAGGATGTCAGTACTCGCTCTCAGGTGTGTGGTGATTGAGCCCCTCCTCTTCCATTTGTCACATCACTGATGTCATTAGAGCTTGAACAGCATTCCCAGGCAACACCTCTTCCTGGAATTAGGGCTCAGATGGATCACAGCACCTCGCTCCAAAGTCTCTGGATTACTCTTTTTCACTAGAAATTAATAGAATTGAGTTCCAGAGCTCAGTCCTACAACCACCACCTCCATTGCCTCCTCTAATGACTCACCCTGCAGACAGCTCCCCATTGTTAGCCACTACCAGAACCCTGTCCTCCCCCATAACAGGTTCAACACCCATCCAGGCAATATTTGTCCCAGAAATACACCTCTCTGTTAAGTCTTCACATGCACCATACATTCAGTCCATTAAAAATACCAACAACAAAAACAACAACAACAACAAAAACCATGGCAATGCAAAGTTATTAAAATTCCTGTGTCCTAGTCTTCATTACTCAAAATGCACTATGAACATATAGGGCAGAATGGACACTTTTGCTTTGGTAAGCTTTCCTAAAATGCCCATCATGTTCTCTACTGTTGTTGCCTTGAATTATTTTAGGTTGTAGCACTTTCCCAAAGGGCACCATAATATTTACCCCACTACAGACCATACTCTTTTCTCAGCAGTAGGTACAAGGAAAAGCACTATTACAATGGATCTATTTCCTTCCTGCTCCCTCATCCAGTGGGCATTAGAGAGGCTCAGGCAGGCTTATGATCTAGTTAGATTTCCCCTCTTATCACAACATGTGTGCCTATCCTGGTAACTTACTGATGAACCCAATCTCTTTTTGTTGTTCCCATTGCTAAAATGTTTACCAAACTTCAAAACTAAGACAAATTAATTTAGATTATAGCAGACTGCCACCTAGTGCTAAGCAGGTTTGAATTCAAAGGACATGCTCTTATCTGTAAGAAATTCTTGACCAAAAATTCATTTCTTCAGATATATTAGCAGTATAAACTTATGCTCTCTGAGAGAGTGTATGGGAAGTATGAAAAAATAACAGAGGGAAAGACTATAAAAGATCCTGAACTAATTACATTCTTTGTGAACCTGACAAGACTCTGCCTTTACCTATGCTCTGCAATTCTAGGTGAGTGCATTTAGACTGCTACACCTGCTTTGGACTTTAGCACAGAACATGATGTACGTAAAATGGAAGAAGAAAACACAACTGAATACTTTCAGACTACTCTGGAAATGCTCAAAGACAAAGGAGAAATAAAAGTCATGCTTACTTCAACCTTTGCTTTATATGATATTTTTTTTCCATGGAAAAGAAAATCCAAATGTCTTACTGAAGCGATCATGTCACATAGGGCAAGGAACATCTGTATTTTGGATGAAAGGCACCTATTGACCCCAGAATACATTAGCTGAAGTTCTTATATGCCCCAGAGCTCCCTAAAGAGATATGTGGTGAAAACTTTGCTTGTGGACTCTGCAAATGGCCTTGGACATGAACACAGACTAGAGACAGAAAAGTTTCCACTCCCTAAATGATTTTACCAATGTTCTAAGGGAGATTTTGGGCTGGCAGAGGGTGGGGACAGGAAGTTGTTCCTTGACAGTGCAAGCAGAGATTAAGAATTTCCTAGTATTAAGCTGGGGAAAGTATTTCCCTACTGATGTTCCCATGCTGTAGATGTTCTTCTCTGAGACCAACAAAGGAAAAATTGAGAAGCATCTTTTTTTTTCTTTTTTTTTCTTTTTTTTTTTTTAATTTCTTAAACATTCAACACACCCAACAGGTGTTTTGTAAAAGAAGATTTCCCAGAAAATCATACCCAGACTCCAGAAAACTCACTCTTGTCTCTTTGTGAGAGCTACAAGTGATTACTAACAACTGGCTCACACAGACTGTCAGGGTGGAGCACAGATATTCGCAGCAAAACACGATCTGAGGTAAAGTCTATTTGCTGCTTGTTGCAGTCTTCTTCCTTGGGTGTGTTTGAGAGAAAGCTGAGATTAATTGCCATTTATTATGAAAAACACAATTTATCTTTAGGCTAGTATTACTGGGCAGAGTGAATCAAGAAATAATTCAATGAATAAGCTGAGTTTCTGATTTGTGTCTCATCCTGTTTAGTGCTTTCAGACTGCAGCAAAGCCACAAAACACCACTTTCATTGTTTGCATTTGGAACCTGTTATTATTTACAAGTATGGACTGAACCATAAAAGTTATAAAATTCTTCCACTTTGGAGGACAAACAACATTTCATAACGGCTTACTAATTTTTTTTCCAAATATGGCAATTACTTCCTCGCCATGGGAGAAATTAGCACAATTCATGGGTTGTTTTTTCTTTTCTTTTTTGGTAAAAACAGAGTTTGAGATAGATGAAACACAAAGGTGCAGCAATTTGAACCCTCTGTCTGCTGTGCAGCCACTACACAAGCAAAAATAGCCTGAACTACTTTCCTTGTGTTACAACTACAAGTCATCAGCTCTGATCCAGAAATCTCATCTTGAAGGCTGAGACAGGTGCCACTCTGCTGTGACTGTGCCTATTTGCAGCCATTTATACCATGAGGGATGAATTTGGTGGAAGTCCAGTGGGATACTAGCAGCCAGGGTATGGAGGTGCCTCTGTAAGCTAGATGCCTTGGGAAGACTTGCACATGACCGCCTGTTTGAAGCACCAGCTCATCCCACCACAGCTTCCCTTTCTGCAAAGCTTGGGATGGGTGGCTCTGGGCAGTATGAATGTTGCACACCTGCGCCCAGCTTCATACCCTACTCTTCTCAAAAGCTACAAGTAAGCAAAAGTGCCCTGATTTTTAAACCTCAATAAAAAACTAAAATAATTATCAAGACAAAATTGAACGTGAACTGTAACTGACAATAAATAAAAATAACAACAACAATATTAATAATAACAACGATAATAATAATAAATAATAATAAATAAAAGGATGCACTCCCACCCCTTTGTCAGGACCATCCTGGCTTCCCGCAGATAACCTCTGTCTTTCATTAATCTCAGAACCCAACCATCTACAGCCTGCAGCAAGAAATTAAACCTCCACAGCTGGCCCAGCTCTCTGGTCCTGCAAACCTTCTTGCTTGGAGCTAAGAGAAAGGATTAACTCCATCCTGGTTAGTCTTTTGCAAAAGCTTCCCTTTGCTCTTACAAAACATGCAGACAGATGCAAGGGGAAGAACTGCTGTCCCTCACATTTCCCCTTTTACCAAAAAAGGTTTCTCTCTCCACATAGAGCTGAACCTACTTCAGCCCAAGTACAAGTGGTTCAATGTGCTTTTTCATCATTTAAGTTCCTGGCCTACATGTTGGCTTCTTATGGATATATTTGTTCATTTTTTGTAAATAAATATAATCACCACAACATATATTATTGTATGTACTAAATGCCTATTATTAAATACATATTATTAAATAGTTATCCTATTGATATTATAAAATTCTAGCACGGCAGCACACCCCAGTTTTACAGAAGCAAGATTTCTTCATTCCATGCACAGGGAAACTGAAAGAAAAGGGTGAAGCCCTTTGGCAATGGCTCCCCATTGAGCTAGGAGCAGAACTCGGGCTTCTCGAGCCACCATCTGAGGTATCTCCACCCAGCTGCACTTCTTCACACCAATGCTCCTGAGGCACCATCTGCACAAGGTCAGCCACCTATCCAGGACTCAGGTTTAAAAGACAGCTCTCCATTGGAAAACTGCTGTATCAACCAAGGACCTTCAAATCAAATCCAACAAACGAGCCCTGCCTTACAGAACTGCTCAAACAAAAAAAAAGAGCCAAGTCCGAACGATCCGCGTGATCCTGCACAACGGAATCCTCTTTTGGTTACTGCATTTGAACTGTTCAGACTGAAACGCAATGCTCAGCTGTAAAAAATTTTCTTTTTGGCAGCTCACAATCTTGTTCCAAAGGCACATGTGAAATACATTCCTGGGTAATCTTGGAGTGAAGTGGGCCAGATGGTAGCAGTCAGATGTGACCCAGTTCTTCTCAAGCTCTCATATTTTCAAAGATGTGTGCTTAAAAACCTCATGCTTCTCTCCCACAACAGATATATTTCAGGCAGAGCTTTTGAGGCAGCTGCAGGTACATACAGAGCCATCACTTTTCAGCTGCCTGGGGATAAGGAGCTGTGCGTGTGTGTAAACTAACAAGTCATCCCATCACGATTTTCACTCTGCTTCCTGAAGGAGAGGGGATCAAGGGGATATCAGGCAGCCTCCTGGTTTAAGGAGGGTGAGGGAGTGGAAATACTTTCTTAAGACTTCACTGAAAGGAAACAGATAAAAGAGAGATGGGGGTGGAAAGCTTTTCTAGTTGTTATATCAGCTGGAGGAGTGGGAACAGCTTTCAAAATGGCCATAGAGCATTTTAGTTTACGGTTTAGACTTGTTTTTCTCAGAAAGACTTTACAATGCCTGATTCTTGTTCAATTAAACATGCACACAGTCCTCCTTCAGGAGGGTTCACTCTTTGTTCTTGTTTTCTTTTCATGCATTTGGCATAGGCAGCTGAATAACATCCCCAGTGTGTAAATGTTTCAACATCCCTTTAGTATTGTCGTACTCAGAGTAAGCTCATGTAGCTTACAAAGCAAAACCCATCACAGTAGCAGGGCCAAGCAGGGGAACAAAAAGCCCCACCAGCCTGGATGGCCACCAAAAACTGACAGATGCCAGAGCAAGCATAGAGTGGTTCCTGATCCTCCATCGTGTGGGACTCTTGACCCACCTCATGGTAGTCAGACTTCAAACTTGTATGCAGAGAGCCCTCTCCATAAATTTTTTCTCCACTAAACTTGATCTTTTCGTTGGTGTTCTCCCTGATGAGAAACTTGTTAGAATGCAATCATCACTACATCACATAATCGTGGTCCTTTCAGAAATATAAACCCAGTCTGATAATATATTTCTAATATTCAGAAATATAAACCCAGTAATTCACTACCAAGTCTGTCTTTCCCAGATTCAAAGAGGTAGGCAGAGATGCCCATCAAAATGTCTTTTCTCCCCACCAGGACAGCTCATCAGAACAAACCAAAACGTGCATCACTCCAAAAGCCTCTGCCAAAAATTTCAAAGGTGCAGCACACTAAGAAGAAAACATAACTGATGTTCAAAAGTACCTACAGCCCACCATGGCAAACACATTTTTGGGATTAAATGTCATGGAGAAAGGAAGAGCAGAGCTCATATATACCCTTTCCAGTGCTCTGCAGCAGCATGGCGCTCCCTGCTCAGGCTCCCCTGCATGAAGAGCAGCACCACCATCATGCTCCAGCCTCATCTGGAGCTGGCACAAACCATTGTGGTTTCACATAGGCACATGAACATCTCACTCGATTTCGAAGGTATACTTCCTCCTTCAGCAGAAAAGCTGGAATAAAGTAATTTATACATTAGGCGCTGTATTGGGTTTATATGCAAGGTTTTGGTAGCAGGGGTGGCCTCTGCGAGAAGAATGCAGAAGCTGCCCCATGTTAGATAAGGGCCAGTTTAATCTGGCTCCATAGGGGACCCGCTGCTGACCAGAGCTCTGCCAATAAGTGACGTTGTTTGCATCTCTGGGAGAGCAGATTTAAGAAATGGAAAAAACCATGCTGCACAACAGCAGCTGGGAGTGCAAGGAGTGAGAAACAGCCCTGCAGACCCCAAGGTCAATGCAGCCAGGCACGCAGCAGAAGTTCCCCTGCGGCCTGTGGAGAGGCCCCTGGTGGAGCAGGCTGTCCCCCTGCAGCCCATGGGTCCCACATGGAGCAGATCTCCACGCTGCAGCCTGTGGAGGAGCCCCCGGTGGAGCAGGTGGATGTGGCCTGGAGGAGGTTGCAGCCCATGGAGAGCCACCCCAGGAGCAGGCCCCGGGCCGGAGCTGCAGCCTGTGGAGAGGAGCCTACGCAGCAGCAGGGGGCCTGGGGGGAGCTGCCACCCATGGGGGACCCGTGCTGGAGCAGTTTGCTCCTGGGGGATGGATGGACCCCGTGGTACGGAGCCATGTGGGAGCAGCTCTTGAAGAGGTGCTGCCTGTGGACAGCCCCCACGGGCTCAGTTCGGGAAGGACAGCATCCCGTGGGAGGGACCCCACCTGGAGCAGGGGCAGGGAGTGACCATGAAGATGTGGTGGAGATGAAGTGTCAAGGACTGACCGCAGCTCCCATTCCCCATTCCCTGCACTGCTCGGGGGGAGGATATAGAAGAGGGAGGATAGGGAGGAAGGTGTTGCTCACTGCTCTAGTCTGCTGGTGATAGGAAATAAATTATATTAATTTCCCTATGCTGAGTCTGTTTTGCCCATGACGATAATTGCCGAGTGATCTCCCTGTCCTTATCTCAACCCTTGAGCCCTTTCCACCATATTTTCTCCCCCTTTCCTTTGAGAAGGAGTGAGAGAACGATTGTGGTGGAGCTCAGCTGCCCAGCTGGGTAAAACCACCACAGAAGCATAATATGTAACTAAAGTTTCAAACTGATACAAATATTTTATTCTATGTTGTGGCTTATCAGATTGAGCAGCAATGGGACCTTTGGGATCGGGAAGTAGGTGTGCTGGTTGTGTTAGTGCTCCCGAAGCTGGTAACTTCTAGCATCACAGGTACCTAGTGTCAGTGATGGTTATCAAAGTATGTGAAGAGCACTAAAGAAAAAAAAAATGCAGGACTCCAGAGAAAAGCTTTCCTTATTTCCATTGAAACAAAATAAAGGACAAGACTTGAAGCAAACAAACAGTTGGACTTGAATGTCGACCCTTCTCAGCTGAATTTCATTGACAAGACAGAGTTTAGCCTCCCTGCTGACCAGCTGGTGCTGCTGCTTACCGTAAAAGAACTTAGATCCACACAGCACATGTAGAAGCAGACCTGGAGGCAAGAAATCCAATCCATATTTCACCAGTGTGATGGCTTTTCATTACCTGCAGAGATCAATACCTTTGATTTAGTATTTTACTGAAGGTGTTTTTGTGGAATTTCACTTGCCTTTCATAGTAGCTGTTTGTGACATGGAGACTGAGTTGGAGAAAAGTGCTCACAAGCCAGTGTGGCAACAAACCGTTGACAGTGCTAAAGGCTACCTATGGAGTTCCTAGAAAGTGAACAGCTTAAATCTGGGCCATGTAGACTGGCTACATCAAAATACAACCTGCTAATTAAGAAAAAAAAAAATCTCTAAATGTATTGTTGAGGCAAAATCCTATTTCTGCAAACTCACAGTCTACTCTGGTGGGGGGGGGAAAAAAAAAAAAAAAAGGAAGCACCTTTTTTTTTGGCCATTGTCCAGACTAGATATCCTTATGATTATACCATTCACTTTGGGGTCAAAGTTTTGTCAGAGAGGTTAAATGATTAGTTTTTACCTGAAGCAAAGAAAAATACCAGATGTTCTGAAAGTGGAAAGTGAATGGGAAAGTAAAAATAAACAACATGAAAAATATATCCAGGCAGAGAGATTTTTGGGAAACATTTCCAACACTGAAAAGCAACTGTGCAGCACTATTTAGTTTCAGTCTTAACACAAGCCCACACAGAGCCAACTTAGGTAATCATGGCTCTAACAAAGGTACTGTAAACTAATCAAAATAATTCATTAAAAAAAAGGGGAGGGGGGGAGTGAATCTACAAAAATGGCTTGAAAGGCTTTGTAGAAATTTCAGCAAAGCACTTCGATTTCCCAAGGTGCACTTTAGCTCCATCATGAGGAACAAAACTGTCTCATTGCACATCACCCTGTACTCATTGGATCTATGATTTTTACAAGTTTAAGTTGGGATGCATGTGCATTTTTCCACCCAGACAGATTTTCACCTGTTGGTGAGAAAGACAAAAAAACACTGATATCTAGCTCTAACATACAGAAATGGTGAACAGAGACGAGTAAGGTGACCTACAACACAACCTGCAACAGGACTGGCCATTGCTACAAAAGAGTATAACCCAAGTTCTTGTAGGCAAAACTCTAGACTTTCAGATTATAGTGACCAAATGTTTTACTTCTTCAACAGGCAAAGAAAAAACAAACAAACAAACAAAAAAGAATAGGGGTAGTACACTCTGATACAGCCTATATAATACATGGACTGTCCAGAGGAAACTTGGAGGACAAAGTCTAACAGCTTCAGCTTGAATTTGTAATTCCTCAATGCAGTTCCTCAACTGCAGTGTGTTTCCTTGAAGGACAAATGTCAAATTAACTATATCAGTTTCTCTGTGTTAAGGAAAGTGCTAATACAGAGCCACAGAATACCTGTTGGAGGGGAGATATTCATAACTTGCTTGGGTTGAAAAGCAAAATAATAAAATCCAAATCTCCTGAAGGGTGGAGTGGATGGTGAGGGCATGATTTCTGAAAGGCAAGCTTGTATCCAGATTCCATCTTTTTTTTTTTTTTTTTTTTTAATAAAATAACAACTCAAGATTAACACAAATATTGGAAAATGAGAATTATAAACAAATGCTAAGATCACTATCAAAAGTACATCTAATTCCAGTGTCCCTAGAAAAAGGAGCACTGAAAAAGTTTGGTTGAGAACTACCAGTGAGGAAAACACTTTACGAAAGTGTGCTTTGTAACAAGTTTTGACAAAACATTGCACAATATACTTCCCATTGCCTTTTGTCTACTAGAATATCAAAGTCCCTTTTAAAGATGGTCAAATTCTTGTAGCTTAAAGAATGAGAATCAGAAAACCTATATTTAATCTGCAATGCACTGTAGGGGTGAGCACACTCTTAGCAAAGTAGGATGACCCATCCACACAAAATCCCCTTTTTACAGCATTCTCCTTCGTTTCAGCTATCAAATTACTAAGATACATAGAATCATTTCCTTGAATACATTCATTCCTGAACCAACTCAGCAACCCATACCATTGTTTGGAAACCATTTGCCTGTTACGGTTAAGAAAACTCCATGGTGCAATCCCATTCTTTTGTTATTTGTGTCAGTCATCTGAGAACACATTTCCTTTCCATAATTAGCTTTCAGAATCACTTTTCCATTTCAGATCTTCAGTGTGGATCTGTGAAATTTCTTACGTGGATATTTGTTAATGTTTGCTTAAAATTTGCCCAGTATGAAATTGCCTTCCCATGACGAGGCTCATTGGGCTACTCCAAGAGGAAATGCAAGGTGGATGCAACTTTTACAGCATGAGTGAAAATACACACCTGAACAATCTCTAATGAATATTCACTTGCAAATCTCAGTCGAGACAGGCTGCTTTATTATTATTATTATTATTACTATTATTATTATTATTACTATTATTATTATTATTTTAAACTGTGGCAGCAGGACCAAGCAAACTTTTTTATGAATTATTTGGTACCTATAAATATTCAACATCTTTACAATACAGAGAGGTGTTTTTTTTCGTTTTGTTTTGTTTTTTTTTTTTCCAAGTTAACGTCAACAAAAAAATTACAAGTTCTCACGCAGTGCCACAGGTCAGGAGGTTAAAAATTGCCATTATCCTCATATACGGTCATGGGCTGGTGCTCGAGATTTAAGGAAAAACAACTACTGGTGCTGCTCAGCCAAAGAAACTGCTGCAGGCAAGTAACTCTAATTGCCATGTCTACATACCTGTACAAAAACTGTGTGCCTGTACTGCACTTGTCTTTTGTTTGCTCTTACTGTTTGGAATTGCCTTTTGCTGTGGTTTAGCTCAGCACCATTCAGACGCTTGCTCACTCTCCTCAGGTGGGATGGGGAGAGAATTGGAAAGGTAAACGTGTAAGAACTCATGGGCTCAGACAAAGACAGTTTACTACGTAAAGCAAAACCCATGTGGCAGAAGCAAAGCAGAACAAGGAATTCATTCACTACTTCCCATCAGCAGGCAGATAGATGTTCAGCCACTTCCAGAGCCCATCACACATAATGGTTTCTTGGGAAGACACACGCCATCACTCCAAATGCCCTCCCCTTTCCTCTCTCTTTACCTCAGCTGTTATTGCTGATCACGATGCCACATGGTACCCTTTAGTCAGCCTGGGCCAGCTGTCCTGGCTGTGTCCCCTCGCAGCTCCTGGTGCACCCCCAGCCTCCCGCTGGCAGGGCAGCACCAGGAGCAGAAAGGTCCTTGGCTCAGTTTGAGCACTGCTCTACAACAACTAAAACATCAGTGTGTTATCACAACTATTTTCATCAAAAAGCCCAAGTACAGCATTGTGTAAGCCTCTATGAAGAAAATTAACTCTGTCCCAGTCAAAACAATGACATCTTTATCTCTAATGTTCAGCTACTATGTTCAGTACTATGCAACCTCACTGTTCTGATGCTTCTTCAAACCATCAGCAATAGTTTGGTTGATTTTGGATGACAGTAGAAAGCAACGGTGAACTTTACTATTTTTTTAAAGGCAAGTCTGCCCTGAAAATGACTGTGGACCAGAATTCCTTGAGAACTTCCTGGAATAACCATCATAGAGGGCCTTTAAAAATTTGAAAAACAAACAAAACAAAACAAACAAACAAAAACAAATCAGGTTAAGGATATCAAAATAGTTTCATGTCAGGCTCATCTTGCCCATTCCTTTGCACATATGATTCTCATTCCCTCCACTTCTTGCACATTTCATTAAATACATATTTTACAGAGACACAGCATGAGAGATGTGAAAAGACGTGCACAGAGCAAAGTGCCCCTATGCCAAACTCTCAGTGCATGCAACTTCTTGCAGATGTACCTATTCTAAAACTCGGGAGTCGATTCCCAGAATATTTGTTGAGACAAGTCTCTAGAAACATTTTCAAATCATCAAAAAGCTGGACTGTAAAGTAAGCCATTTATGGCAGTTCTCCCCAACTACAGCCCTCCCCCCTACACACAAAACCCCTTCGTGCTCTTCATTGAAGAGTAATGCTTTATTCCCACAGGATGATTCTCAGGAGATAGCACATGCAAGGGGAGATGTTATAGTTGGCAATAATTCAGGGCCCAAAATGGGATACAACCCATAGCTTCCCTAGGTCTTTCCTTATAACAGAATTAAAACAGAATGTCTTTCATATTATCTGTGACATTAAAATCTGTGACCTTGGTCAGACTCCAGAGAGATGGGGGAAATACTGGAATAAGCTTTGCGGTCAAACCTGTGGCAGACCTCGTGATCATATGTTCTTTTGCCCATTTCCAGTAAACCATGTTTAAATCTGTGGAAGAATGAAGAAAAAAAAAATGTAAAAATCAAGGCAGTAAATGAAAACTCAGTACAGAGTACAAAAATTTTTCCCCTCCTCTCTTAGAAATTCATGGATCTTGATAGTCTGCGTGCTGCTGCTAAACTGAAAACACTCTGGGAGAAAGTAATCCAAGTAAGTGAAACTGCTCCAAGAACATCACCAGCGTTGATAATGATGACATGCCATAGCATAGTGCTCACGAAAACCAAGAGACCTTGATGGATCTCCATAGTTTGCTGTGGAGCAGAAAGCTGCCCATGGCCACCACTGGCTGGTGGGTTAGGTACGTGCACTTACATACATACACAACCAATCCTATTTGGTCTCTACCTGCAACTTCAGCAGGATGACTTTCTTGACAGCTGAATTTTCAGAAAATAATTTTAAAACCATCAAATGGTTTTGATGGTTAGAGAGGCAGAGTTTGATTTAATTGATGGAAATAGCTTGGAATGTTATCACCTCCTGAAGAGAGAAAAAACATTCAGAAACACTGTAGATAATTGAAGAAAGACCTATCAGAGCAAGGGGCATACTCAGGGAAAGAAATTTCAGAGGCATGCATTGACAGAATAATCTGGAAGATATTTATTCGTGGGGTATTTTTATTCCTAAGGAATTATTGAGACTAACTCAAAATAATACAGTATAAGCAAAGTTTAATGTGGGTGTACACATGGTCCTGGCAAAGTGTGGGATGGATCCTGTCCTGATAAATCTGTTCTAGGTAAGGACAACCATTTAAATTCAACCATTTAAAATGCCAGCCCCCAGCTGGCAGAAATACCACAAGATTGCCCTTCACAAATTAGGAGATATGTAATCTTAAAAATGCATTGCAGCTTTTCATGTAAGAAAATCAGCTTTGCACGCTCAACTGACATTTAATTTGACATTTGCTAAACTTGGTGCAAATAGGATCCTTCCAAGAGCCCGGTCTATGCTACAGCCACTTCACATTAAACATTTGTGACAAAGATCTGCTTAGCATTAGCAGTGCTGGGTACCTGTGCGCAGACAAGATTTTGACTGCTCTCTCCACTCTTAATTCTGTGTTGTCCAAATCTTCAAGGAAAAAATTGAATTAGTGCAATGTTAAAACCATGTTTTCCACTGAGATTCTGCTCGCAGTGGAGTTCGTGGCTTCAGTGTAGAACAAAGTGAGTCCAGCAAGGATATAGCCCACACCCACCTCTATGCCAGAAGAAACATAACAAGAGCAAGCTTAGGATATGCTTACGTCCTTTGTACGCTACATAGTTCTGTTTTCTCCCTCTTTTCACTGTCAAATTGAAACTTTTTTTTTCTGCATTGCTGAAGATTTTTGTTTGTTTGTTTTGTTCTGTTTTTATTTCTCCTGAGTTCTGGCTGAGCCTCCAGGCCTCTCTGATGCTGCAATAACATTAAATCTGTTCTGGTCTCCTTTTACCTCAGTCACACATAGTTTATCAAGTTCCCAGTTCTACCTTCAGTATGCACACAGTGCCAGACAGACCTTCATTTATACAATACAAAATACCAGGAATTATTCCACTTCCATAATAGTTGGCTTTTGAGGCTGCATCCCTTATCGGATGCAGTTGACTTGGGTCTTTCCTCCTCTGTGACGTTCCTACATGCAGTTACAGAGAAAGTGTGAATGGACAAATGAGACTGAAAGGAAAAAAATATTGCCAGGGGAAGGACTGATCCCTTACTTGATAGAACTGTGGAGGAGGCAGAAGGGAGGGGATGTGCGGATGCTGACTGGAATGACAAGACGGCGTATTTAAAGGAAGCTGAAATAAGTTCTGAAACAGCACTGTAAACAATAAGCAAATGCCACCTCTCTCGCTGTTAGACTGGAAGGGCGATGAGGCACACAGCATGAAGAGTAGGTTGTGTGACAGGGAGGATTCAGCACAAGGTCAGCTTGAGAAACAAGTGGTGCATGACAGAAACATCAAATTGCTGAAACGTCCCACAACAGGGAATATGGTATCTGAAGGGCTAGCTGGAGCACTTATTTGGCTCACCATACAAAAGCATGTTCTAGAAACTAACTCAAAGGCACTTTATCACAAACAACAACAAAAAGTAGGGACAATGAAACTGTAACTGGATATAATCCACACAAACTTTAAGAAATTATAGAAAATATCTTTTACAGAAATCCCAAAGAACCAACAAAGCAAGATGGTTATCAGACAGCAAAATAACGTTACGTCGTGACCCAGAGGTGCATGGCAGAGGCTGCTCACAACACACAGGCTTTTCTGACCCCACAGTATGTCTCAGGAGAGCTAGGAAGTGCCCAGAGGTCCCCTGCAGAAGGGGGACCTTTACAGCCCACCACTTGAATCACAAGGACACACAGATCACTTGAAGATGTAGACTCTTTCCATATTGAGGGATATTTAATAAAACCTTTTGGGAGAATACAATTTTCTAGAATTATTCATTAAAAATTAAACCCAGACAAAGTCTCCACAAACTTGTTATTTCTCTAAACAACCCTTACAGAAGAACTGAAAGTTCTTGCAACCTTTATCGTACAGATAAAAGAGAGGGTTTTGGTAGGGGGGCGGTGGGATGAGAATAGTTCTTTTCTCTTCCTTTTTTTTTTTTTTTTCCAATTATCCAGTGATAATACCACCCCCTTTCTTCCTTAAACTCAGGTTAGTTATTTTGACACAGGGCCTTAAGTAAAGCATCCAGGGGCTTCTGCTCTGCTTTTTCCCTCCTCCTTCTTCAATGGCCACAGGAGTCCAGCCGCTGGAGTCTCTCCTCAGCAGTGTATTTCACACCCCTCCCTCCCCAGCACTCCTGAATGCACTCAGCTGTGCCAGGAGGCAGCCAAGCTTCCCAACTCCAAGGCCTTTTTCCGTCTTTATAAGAGGAACTTGATGGCTATGGTCAGTTTAAGGTAGCAAGGCTAACAGACATCTTCCAGGGGCTTTCCACTTACCCGATAAAATGCCTCATGACTCTGAAACACCTCTTAGGGAACTTTCACTTTAGGGGATGTGTCAGGAGCTTCATCTCAGTTCATCCCAAATGAGGGCCACAGCTGGACCTGCAGGGAGGGCACTGGACCCTGGGCTGGGAAGCACAGCTCTGGTACAACCGGTGCGCCTCCCCCCTGGCCCTCTCAGCTTGCCATCCTGCTGGGAAGGCTTTTCCCCCTGCCCATTGCTCCTAAACCTTAATTCACTGCAGTGCGAAGCAGCCTACATTTCTCTTTCAAGCATGACAAATGGTCTATAGCAGCCATGTCTGTCTGATGCTTGTATATGTGTATGCACACAAATACACCGCCGTGTACATTAAATAGTTTAAAACGTGTATGCTGCCCGTTCTCATTAATTGTATAATCCTACTGTAAGCAATTTTTCATTCTAAGTTGATTAAAGTATTAGTACAGAAACCATCTGTCAGAAATAAAGATTAGGCAATGGGCTCAGACTTGTTCAGAAAGAAAGCAAACAAGCAGCACAAATATCACACAAGTAAAATCCATCACATGTAATATTAATCCTTTCATTGCCAGGAACCAACATTTCATTGGCATGAGGCAGCAGAAAGGAGAATTTGTTGTTTGCTTGGCCCAGCCAAGCTAAATTTCACAAGGACTTCCTACTTATTTTTGTCCTGATTATTCAACTGAAATACTGCACTGAACTGAAAGAAAAAAGGGGGCATAACTTATCTCATGGAGCAAAATAGAAAGTAGAAAATACATTAAGCAGCATGCTAACATGAATGTTACAATTAAAACTTAATTTTTGCTCTATTTTCAAAGAAAATTAGAGCCAGAACCTATGCATTCTTGGGACGATTAAAAAACAAGAGGCTGGAACATAACACACGAGAACTTGATATTTATAATGAGAATTACAGTAAGATCAAACCTAAGAAATGCTTGGTTCATCATTACCCATCTACAGTTGTAGCTTCTTTCTCACTACTGTGGAACTTGTATGGAAGGAAAAAGACAACAATATGACAACACATAGTTATGTGATTGCATCCATACCCCTCTGTATGTAAAACCTGAATAAAACTTTGCATGACATGATTCTGATATAGATGCATATTGCAAGAATGGAAACGGCATAGCATGACCTTAGGATATCTGCCTGTTGCTCCAGTTCAGAACAACAAACTCAAGACAATTTGGTGGAAAAGAAGCATCATTGAGGTTTCCAGTCAAACTCAGGGGGTGGCAATGATTTATTTTTTTTTAATTTTATTTTTTTAAGCAAGAATAAACATAAGGTATTTGGCTATCTTGGAGGTTTCTTTCTTCTCCACTCCACCCTCCTTTAGTGAATGACAGAAACCAGCTGCAAGCAATGGAGATGATTCAAAGCCTTATAAAAGACTAAGAATTTTTCACAAGGAATATATTAAGAAACTGAAGCATATTGTGACCTTCTACATCTGCAATTGGACAGAGACCATTGGGAATGTGGAAGCATCGTGATACTTAAACATGTTGTTTCCAAAATATGTTTTTACTTTTCACATGACTTAAAGAAGCAAGTAGAACCCAGGAAGGTAGATTGCAACGCACATCAGGACAAATACTTATTTGTAATCCCATGATGCCCATCAATTAGTTGCAGAAGGGTAGTGCCAGTAGGCTATTAACCAACAGTGGAAAATGAAAATGTCAGATAACTTTTGTAAAGTAAACAAGAACAATATTTAGGAGTGTCAGCCTTATTCATGTTGCTGAATGAACTTTTTTTTTTTTTTAATGAAGTCCAGGAGCCTATCAAGAAAGCACAAGTTAGACAAGGTTCTTTTCTTTGTTTTCTAACACCATAGACCCAGACATTGCATACATGATCACAACATGCAATTTGCATACAGAAGGAGCCAGGATAACACAGAAAAACAAGGCAAAACAAAACACTGCACTACCTTATTTTGATTATTTTATTATTTTTTAATCTTCAAAATGTTCTGCCTTGAGACAGGAATGCATGATAGATAGAAATGGCTCAAACATCTTCACATGAAACACTCTTAATCAAAATTCATTCACAATTATTTTTCTAAAACATCTACAGTTACATAATCCCACCCATTTCCATCCATTATCACAGATTTAATTATTTGTTAAACAGTAGTTGCCAGCAATTGAAAGCTGTAAGGCTTTTTGCATATTAGTAGAGTCTTCTGAACTACAAACACATGAATATCACAACTATATAACTCTCACTTTACATGGCAACCCCAGGTGACAGATGTTCCAAATGAAATGTGTTGCTTACGTGGAGTTCATAAAAATGACAGAGAGCTCTGTGCCTCATTAGCTCTAAAATCCTTTTTCCTTTACTACGATTATTTTCTAAACCTACAGCATATTCCTCATTTGGAACCACACACTTTGATGAGTTGATCTTTATCTTCCACTGCTGCTATTTGGCAAATTCGCAAGTCGGGCATACTAGAGCTCTCCAGTAAAACACTATGTACAGAGCACAGTTTAAACAGATGGGTTGCTTGGAATCCATATCTCCCTCCATCCGGAGGGAACTACTTTGAGGTTTTCTTGAACTGTTGTAAACAAGAGGATATTTTATATATATATATATATATGCGTGTATATATATATTTATATATTTTATATATAAATGTTCTAAATGTCCTTTGGGAGTCCATTTGTTTTTATCTTTCCAAATGATGACTAAATACCTGATCTGTAGCATTTCTCCTGAGAAGATACTAGTAAGGGAATGACAGTTTTGATGCACTTTGGAATGGCACAATCACGTAAACGCTTGCACAATTAAGACTTATGAACTCATCCAAAGTATCTAAACATGATAATCTAACTAAGAACTAAAATACCAGCACAATGCAGCAAGTTAAAAAAGAAAATTCTATGTAATCAAAATATAAACAAGTACATAGGAAATGGATATCTGTCAGTAAATCTATATCTTTTTAAAGTAGAAAACGTATGCACTTAAGAAAAAACTGTAGCTATTTGACAAGCTTCGTAAAAAAAATTTACTTTCCAAATGCATAACAAATGCCAAGATATCCCGTAACTGGCCAGGTATAGCCACATGAGAGCTGCATGGCTTAGAGCAACCCAGGGAGAGGTTGTGGTGGGGGTAACGGTGGAAAAAAAAAATCACAAAAATAGATCAGCAAGTCGGAGGGAAAAAAAGAAAATCACATAATCTAAATTACTGTATGCTTATATCACAACTGCTAAAGGAGTCAGAAAAAAAAATAAGAAAAAAAAGGAAAAAAAGATTGCAGTTTAATGATTCTTAGAGTTACCTCTAAAAATTAAGAAAAAAATTACCAACTTAATACACTAATCCCAAGCACCAATTTAATAATTTAAGTTAACTGTATTTATATTTATCCTACTAGTGATGGAGCAAGTTCTGCTTGAAGGCTTAAAGTTTAACTCTGGAGCCCATCTGAAGTCTGTGTTCTTGCCGTGCATTCTCTGCCGTTCATATCAAAGTCACTGTAAAGACTCTCTTAAGTTTCAAACTCTCTAGGCAAGCAATTCTCTGAAGAGAATTACATCCTACTGTTTAAATCAACTTTCTGGTCATGAAAAGTGAAACAGACCAGTATTTGGTTAGTCTGTTATTAAATAGCCTGTAAAAATGGAACAGCTGACACTGTTCCTTGATAGGATTTGCCTTAGAACTAGCAGCACCCAGGGCAGACCAACTGTGAGCATGTCCAGACTCCTCTAAAAATTAGTAGTGTTAGAAAATTGCATATGTGTTAGATCAAGAAGGCATTGCCATACATGTGGCATCATTGCATTGTTTTTCCTCTATTTTTCTCATTAAGAAAAAACAAAGGAAAACAGCTCTACCAAGAACTTTTTGGTTTTTGTTTGTCTTTGCACCTGGAAAAAGCAGCATGGTGGTACTCAGCTGGAATTGCTCAGTGCTCCTCATCTATTCGGTTCTTTCAGAAAGCCCTTTCACATAGGTAAGGTGGTCTATTTCAGCTAATTCTTAGAGCTAACCTTTTTTCCAGTATATGTTTCATGCCACTTCCTCACAGCAATTTCAGTACTGAAATGGATCTATGATAATGTCCACTACTAACTTTGACCATATCATGACACAAACCATCAAAGCCAGGCCCTTGGGATGGTTCCACATATTGAACTGAAGTTCAGACTAAAAATCTCACCAAAACTCAAAAGCTGGAGTGGTCACCAATCTCAGCTACTTTTCCTTATTTGAACCCTCACCCTGTAATGAAAGCACGCACACCAAGGGAAAATAACAACGGTCTGAGCTGGGAGCATTACGACACCGGCGAGTTATCTTGCTGCTCTTCAGTGACCGTGGACTCGCTGTGCTCCTCGCTTGTTTCGTTGGAGGGCTCCTCGTAGCCCGGCTCGGCAGGATCCAGGCTACTCCCGTCACTTTGCTCCTCGCTTTGCTCCTCGCTGGCCTCCGCGGACTGCTCCAAGTTGCTCTCCAAGGAAGCTGGAGAGCTGCCAGTTGCACTTTCGTTTTGGTTCATTTCACTAAAAGGTTGTGGGAGAGGTGCGGGAGACTGTACAGCGTTTTCACTGGCAGGGATGGGCACTTTGGTTGCACCGATGTCTACGACAATGTCATTTTGTGGTAGAGTTACCTTCTCCACGAGTTTCCATTGAATAATACTCATGTCTTTCCCTCCAGTTGAGATCAAGTGACCATCGCTATGGGTAAAGCTGACGTTTGTCACATGACTACTGTGAGCGCTGTATTTGTGACTTGGGGCCTATTGAAATAAGCAGGAAAGAAAAATCACAATCTTAAGCAGAAGAGCACAGGCTACGGAAATCTAAAACTAGTATGTTTGTTCAGCCCTTCAAAAGAGCCCCTTAGTCACGCAGGAGTACCAACTTCCCCCCACAACACATTTTCTCTTCTCTTCTTAAGGCTTATAACTTGGGACAGATTTAGATCTTTATGTGAAAAGTAAAGGATTTAACACTAAGGCCAGCCAAAGGAAAGTGTCAAACATCTCCTCCAGAACTTAGGGATGACTATTGTTACGTCACTTTTGTATAAATATAAATACTTTTTCACATAATACATAAATATTATGTAAATACATATATATAATGTTTTCAAATAATATTATATACTATATATTAACTTAATTGGGAAAAACATGTTTTTGTCTTGAGTACTTTTCTTACAAATTTGGCTGCCAGGTTCTAAAACAACTGGACTGACAACATGTGTCTTGGCAAGGAAAACTTCCCTCAACGCAAACATGCACATAGACCAGTCTGGTCTAGACTTACCTTTGGCTTGGAACAGGGATACTGAAAGAGATGGACCTTACAAAAGTCATCAGCAACTGCTATCACTTTTCGGTTATGGGATCTGACAAGGGCATTTATGTCTGTCCCATCTGATCCCTCAGGCCAAACTCCTACGAGAGAGCAGAGCAGACATTTAGTGATGGTAGTTTTAAAAACTATTTAAAAGAATCCTTAAACAAAAGTAAAATCTATAAAGCTGTGACAGACAAGCATAACAAAAGGTAAACAGTTGGAAAACGGAACAGGTGTTGAATTAAATGTTGCAGTAATTTACCCGTCTAACGCTGTTTCCTCAGTCCCTGTCCTCCCAAACCCTCAGCCTTGGCCAGGATAGCCTCTTGGGCTTGCAACTTTTCCTGTTAAAAACCTCGGTCTTGCTTAAGGCTTATTTTAACTGGTAACTGTTAAATTAACACTTGGACTCATGCATGAGCATTTTAAAAGCAAGACTGATGTTGAAGCATGGAACAAGCCAAGGTACTGTACATCATGCAGAAGTATTTCATTGTTTGTTTATGTGAAATCTGGAGCAATTTTTAATATTTGCATGATTCAAAGGAGATGATTGATGATACTCTGGACAGAAACCTAGCCTGTACAACTTTCATAGATGAAAGTGCTGTCAAGTGCTTAAGTACAATTCAGTATGCCTTTAACTTAAAAAAGAGAGAGAGAGAGAGAGAGAGGGAGAGAGAGAGAGAGAGACTGGTATGTCTAGACAAAAGAATAACAATATTGCTTGGATGAACAGCCCTGAATAATTTGGGGATGGGGGATGCTGTAGTTTTAACAAAAAATAAAAACCTCAGAGCCTCAGAGATTCCCATTACAAAACTGGTGATTCACATCTGTGAGAAAGGCTGAATAAAAGATAAACAAGGTATTATAAGATAATAATATATGCCGAAGATGCCAGATTTTATAGCTCAGACTAAGTTTTTTTGATTAATCAGGGAGTTATGAGGAATTGTTCCCTTCAATTCCCCCCCCCACCCCCCCAATTAAAAAAAAATGTGTCTGATTGACTGAGAGGGATGTCCATCATGAGATATGAAAATTTCTTCTTCCCTTACAGTCACTGGCTTTGGTAGAATAAAAAACACATGCTGTTGACTATTTTCTACAGTACAAGCTCCCAGCATAGCACTGCCTTATCTTTTTCAAACTCCTTCATTTTCTTTCATTTTCAAGTAGCTCAAAATGAATGAATTCTTCTTTCTCCTGCATTCCTCTTTAAAACACTGTCATCAGACGTGAGTAATAAATTAACTTCAAATTAGTTTCCTGAAGTTTCAGCTAGCACCTTTGGCAGCTGTGCCAAAAAGCTATGCTATTTCCTCTTCTTTTTAATGTAAGATTAAAAAGACTAATATTCAAGATATTCAGCTACCCAGCAGTAAGCCCCTCAAAAGAATCTGCTCAGAGAAAAGTGTGGAAAATGTGCAGTAAACAAGGGAGTGACTTCAAGTGTTAGGGGTGCAAAATGATGATACCACTACGCCACTGCAGTAATACTGACAGCTATTCTCATCCCCACCACGCTCTTCCATCCTCTTTCCTTCTGCTGACAACAGTGCAATGTTGGTGCTTACAGATATACTGCCACAGAGCTGAATCAGTAGAACACATAACCCTGAAAACCAAAACCCCATAAACATAACCTTCTCTCCTGAACATCAGTGAGCAGCCCATGGCTTTGTTGGGTTGCTGAGCCAGCTCACCCTGGGGTCAAGGCAGACTTCACCTTCAGGCACCAAATATCTGCTAGCTTGACTTAGCTGCACTGTCTGATCTAATGGGAAAATACTTGTCTTTGTCTGGCACCAATCCATAATTTTACAATTCTGTAAAGGGTGTCAGACCACCAGACAATATAAAATTAAAGCACGATGAATCTTGGCTAGGAAGTTTAAATATATTCTGTTCTTCCCCAAAATAACATCACATTAACCTACTTCATTCCCAGCTCCATTGACACTTTGAAGATTTTTAGTGCACTTGAGACTAATTAAACTTAATCCAGAGTTAGGTTAGAGTTCAGATTAATCCAGAAAGGAATGCAAACAGGATCTGCAGACTTATCCACTCTTTTAAAACAAAAAGTAAAAAGGCTTCTCAAAATGGTGATTATGAGAGCTGCTCATCTCCAGCCTGGCTCCAGTCACCAACAGCTTCTATCCAATAGCTATTAAAGAGAATAAGTCAATGACTCAGATGTGAAACTGAATTCCTTCTGCACTCCCACACCTTGTCTCCTTAGGTCAGGAGTGAAGGATGCTTCTGGGAAAGTGCTGGGACTCAGCTGCTCCCCTTATTCTCTCTCTTGTACCAGCAAATGTAGTGGTATAATTTCAATAGCAACACAGCCACCTTCTACTACCTCTGAATTTCTGGTAGATATAAGTACTCTGCATAAAATGTAAAATGGTATCAGATCCCAGGCTATGCCTGAAGGAACATTTGGTATATTTGCCTTACAAAGCATTTACATTGCTTCTAGAGAAAAAGGTCACATTAACGTGGAACAGAGAGCTTGGATTTTCATTTTATTGTTGCCCGAATCATCTGATATTCCACTTAGAAAAGGCGTTTGTGTTACACTATTATTTCAGTTGTACCTCCACAGCAGCAAAGAAAATGCAAAACATTTGAAAAACAGCCGTCCACTCTTGATGTCACAGACAGGCTGACTAAAAACAAGCACATATACAACCCGGTGCACAGTTCTCAGGCTAATGGGAACCAGTATTTTCATCAAAACAACACTAAGCTCCAGAAAGTATTCAGCTCCAGAAAGCTGCAAGAGCTACCATCAGCAAAAGCTGCTTGAACTGTTTGGCCACAGTCTCAAACTGCACTATTGAAATCAGATCTGTGAGCTTCGTAATTTTTTTTTCTTTACATGTTAAAAATGAACCACTAGGTAAAGAATCTGTTATATCTTCAGAGCATTTTTACTCTTTAGAAGCAGTGTGTATTATTCATTCAACTATCAAAGTGCTGTCATGATTTTAAGTCACAACCTATAACTTATACTTGCATTGTCTTGTTTCTATCCCAAATCAACGTACAGAAAGATCAATGTACCTGTACCATATGAGCACTTTAAAATACCAGCTTTTTAGTTCAAAGTCCCCCAAACTGGTAGCCTAAAATGATAGCAGAAAAATCAAATCTACACTTCAAGATTAAATATAAATCAATTATACACTGTCTGTAGAGCATCCACTGCTCTGTATCACAGATAAGTACTGTGGTCATCTCTTTGGGCTGTCTCCTCCATGCCAGAAAGCACAATGTGAATGAATAGCTTAAAAGAAGGTTAAATGGTGCTTACCAAACACTTGAAAGCCTAGCACACAAGTGTATGTCGTCCAATCTATATCCTTACAGTCAGAACGATTCCTGATTAGCTTGCAGCCACTTGGAATGTCCCCTGTAAAAAAGTGAATGATGAGTTATGGCACATGACTTTAGATTTATACATGTGGTCTTTGAAGATGCTAAAACTAATGGAGGTAGTAGCAAAATGGATCTTAAAACCAACCTGGAATTGCAATGTAGAGGCAAAGACACGGCATTATCATTATGCCAGACATCTGAAGCTTTGCTCAGTATCTAAAAGCCACATTTACTTCTCATTTCCCTTTTCAGATCAGTGTACCTCAGAAACATTTCCCTGCAGTTTGGGTTCCCTACTGTACAAAATGCCTTAATAAATTCTGTAATAGCAGAATGTCTACGCTCAGTATAGCTTCACGGATGTGCTAAAATTCAATCAAGCATTCAGGAAACTCTGCTTTTAAAACAGATAGAAACTGCTGCCAGAGGAGTCTTGGACAGCTTTTCAACTTTAACTAGGAAAGGAAAGATTGTTTCCCAAAAGAAAGTCTATCTTTCAACAAACTAGCCCAATACTAATGGGTCACTCTTCACTTGCCTGTACAGGTGGTTATGATCACCAACACTTTCTTTTGGTACATTCAGATACTGCCACTATCCAGATTTGAAACCGAAGCAGTGACAGGCAGAAAGAACATGTTAAGGAGCCAGACATTTAAACTGCTGGCTCTTCTTGCCTGTTACAGGAAAAGAACTACAATCCTTTTGTTCTAGTTAAAACCATATAAAGAATATAAAAAATAGTTTAAAACTAGACTGATATGCACTATGTAAGTTGAACTTGTGATGTAACTACTATATATTAAATTCACCTTTTCATATATTAAAAAGACAAACATGAAAACACTATTACCACTAACTCACTGAAGTAGTATCATTGCTTCGCTCAGTTTTCAACATCACCAGCCAAGATCAAGTTTAAAAAAAAACAAAACACACACACAAAAGGAAAACACACACACAAAAAAAAACAACAACAGAACAGAACAGTGGCACAGACCTGCTGATTTTATTCCCCCCAAATAACTGGTACTGTTGACACTAATTAGACAACTGTATATATTATTTTCAATCTACGGAGCCTTGGGCCAACATCAAAACGTAGTGCCACTTGCTCTGTAAATTCTAAGCTGTTAACCTGATTTATGACCTTGTAAAGAAGTAAGCTATATTTGGCATTGCCATTAGGTAATACACAGCTCTGAATAACATCAAGATATCAGGTTACAAAAGTTCGAATTAGTTCCTTTGTCAGGGAGAATTTTGCACAGTCTTGATCGAACACCTTCTTTTAAATATTGTGATAAGTAATACATATTTCTGTTTCCAGTACATTTGATGTCATACTTACAGTATAGTATTTCATAGTCTCCTGAGTTTGACATTATATACTTGTTGTCTGGGGACCAATCAAGGTGTGTAATATAGCTGGAATGTCCCTAAAGAAGAATGAGTAACATCAATGTGAAACATATTTTAAATAAAACAGCAACAGCAGTTGCATCCACAGATGGGATGGTTAACAGGAAAAAAACACCTTCCCAGCCACCCCCCTGTCTGCCACAATTCACTCGCACTCCTTTAAAGGCTGCTTACTACCGAGTGCCATGCTTGCTAAGAGCTAAACAAACGCAGGCTGGGCACCCTGCCTCTCTCATGGCACGGCAGATTCCTCACTTGTAAACACTGTCATCCCTCTTGGGCCACAGTATGATTTACTCTGAGAAGGTACACTGTTAAAATACTGATGACCTCATGTTTGTATTTGCATTAAGAAAGTATACGCTGCAGCTCATAGAGAAAGGCAAGTAAACTTGCAAAGAATCATTTTTTGATTCCCGCCAGAAAAGTGATGCACAGGACTACATTTTATTCCTCTATAAATTCAAAACAATTTCAAATAAATGCATCCACATTCCGGTTATTTCTTTGCTTATCCTACAAGCTTAGGATACATTGATTAATAACCACCATGCAAAACTGCAAGACCAAGGTCCAGTGTTACAAGAACACCTTTATAAGCTTTTTGACAGCTTCTGTGTCTTACACTGCGTGCATGTTAACGCCAGTTTCAAGAGGAGTCCTACATATAGGCACAGGGTCACCTATATAATAATCAAAACACTTTGGCCTGATTGCATAGCTATCACCACCAATACCACATGGAGTGCTAAATACCCATCTTAGTTTCTGCAGAAGCTAAATGCATCTGGATAGCATGCTTTTCCTGTGCATTAGTTCTTTTGCTGGTAGTAGCAATAGTAATAATAAAGACATGGGAGCCTCCAGAGAAGCTGCATGTTTCTAAAGGCTAGGAATGAGTTAGTTATTTATAGAGGGATGGATAGGAAATGAAATTGGACATCCATTTCACTCTTCTTCCATCTTTCCATTTCTTTTTATTGCTCCTCTTCTCCAGGCAAGACCATTCATTTTCCTTTTCCCTGCCAATCTGCTGGGCAACAACATGCCATCTCCATGACTGACAGCTGCCAATTCAACTCCCTTCCTCTCCCGGTGGGCGTTAGGAAGACACTGTCCCTCCACTCCCCCCAAGGCTATTGGCCCTGCCTGCCCCTGCCGTGATGGGCATCACACAGGACACAGGCTGGTCCAGCTGCCTTGCCAGCCTTTTCTACAGCAAAGTGCAGGAGATGCTGACTGCTCCCAGAGTTAGACATGGAAATACATCCGACCCTGTCTCCCTGTCACCAGGTCCTCTGTGAGATACTCCAAAAATATTTAGGAGAAAAGCTAGCCTTTAAGATTTACTTACTTATGAACCAGTCTGCCTCAAGCAGAGGAACTGTGTATTGACATAAATGCTTTGCAGTCATAGGTAGGATATATGATATCAACAGGCAAACTTGGTATTTTGAAAATAAATAAATGAACTATTGGCTAGGATTCTTCCCCCCCTCCCTATTTTCCAGGCTTTCAAATTTGCAAGCTAACTCCAACACGGAAAAGAATTGGTCAGTCATTTACTAAATCCTGCCAGACATTTGGCAGCTGTTAAAATTCCTAGGGGCGGTGGGGGAGTGAACAAAGCAATTGGCCGGGGGGCTCCATGCTGGAAAATCCCTTCCAGCATGCAATCGCTAAATGATGAGTCGGAACATAACATTGTCCCTGTTATAAAGAAGGACAATCCCATTGTCTATGAAAATGCTTCTTCAGTAGCCACCACTGATAAAACAATGTTTTACTCTCTCCTTTTCTGTACCTTTATGTACAATGAACATAATTCCATTATCGCTGGTGAGTAAAAGTATTTGGTCACATGGAAACCCTCTCCTCCATTGGTAATGTTTATCTGTTTCAGGCTCAAGTGGTACAAGGGTCGAAATGGCCACAGCCTATGGGATGGGCACACAACTTATTCAGGTTAAGCCTCATGTATCAGATATTTGCAGCCCATGTGGTTTTCACCCCCCAGCCCTCTTGGTAAATGCTGAGCACTTGCTTTTCCTTTGCTAACATATCTCTGATGTAAAGCAAACAGAAACAGTGCTGGCTACCCTTGAACTGCTGACACGTAGGAAGTTCATAACCTAGCCCATACCTTCACATTGCTGTCTGCATAGCTGGAGCCCTCGAAAAACAGCTGCACAAGCCGAAGTGGTTGTTACAGCTAATCTGAAATTCCTTCTGATCACAACCACCACCACCCCTCGCTGCAGAGACACGCTCACGGGTCAGGGCCTTGCCTCTCCAGGAGCCCCAGGAAGCCTCACCGTGACTGAAAGGGGATTTAAATGTAACAGCGGGAATATAGCCCTTATACACAAGCTGATGTTGGTTCAGTAGATAAAATCCTTCTCAAAGTATTTAAACAATGTTTTCAGCTTGGAAGAAACAACCAGAAGTTGACTAGCAGGAGGACTGAGTCATACTACTTGGAGGTCACTCGCGAGGCTACTGGATGACAGAGGAACGCCAAGATGGCGCGGCGCCAGCGCCCAGGCCCGGGCCAGGAGAGCTCCAGGTCCCAAGCACGCCTAGGTGCCTCCCTGCTTCACATCAAGCCAGTTTCGGTCCGTCAGCGTGCCGGCAGGCAGCAGAGGGTGAGTGAAACCTGATCGGCAGCCTCGCCGCACAGTCAGTTGGTCTGTGCAGGCTGCAAGGGCCAGAGGAGCTCAGCCCTGACAGAAAGCAGTCTGCTAATTTTGGCTTCTACACGCTGTCGTTCAGAATGAAAAAAAAGGTTAACAGAAATCTGCTTTGAAGCGTTAACCCTTCTGTCTGAGTATATCAATGCATGTTTCTCCCATCCCAATTTTTACAAACCCCCTTCGCTGCCAACGTAGAGCGACCGACAGACAGACATGTAGATGCTTGGTAAGAGGCTGCATACTGGAGAATGTCTTAGGGTGCATGAGAAAGAAAAGGATAAGGAAGAAGAGGAATACTTTTCAGAGGGGTATAAATCAGCACAGCTTCACCATCCTCTGTGCACTGAAAACTGGCTGTTGATCAATATTCCCAGCTATTAGCTGGTTTAGAATTATGAGACCACTTATTATTCACACATTTACTGTTTTAATACAGTGCTATTATCTGCAAACTAATTGTTCTCTGAAACACTGTCCTGCAACACAGGGGCAAGGGACCCAAGCATCAGTTTACAATATTATAATATGCTCTCTCTTGAATGCAATACATAGGATATACAGAAATACATGATCTCATACTTCTTCAAAGAATTCAGGGATCCTGAAGTACATAGCAAGCTAGATATTACATATTTTAAGATTAGAGTGATTTTATCTTTCGTGGTTGAAAAATAAGTTATGGGGTGAAATGCTGTGCTGGGATGTAGCCAGCTGTCACCATCCTGGCTTGCCCCATACCACAACTCTGCCATCAAGGAGTCCCCAGCACGCCCAATGCTCAAGTAGCATTGGATAGTGTGGAGTATCCTCAGCCAAGTGCCCCGAAAATAAGAAATCTCTCAAAGATACCACACATGGCACTACAGGACCTCCTAATGCCTGTTCACTTCCTCCCTGACAAGTTCCGCTGCAAATCTTGTATCAAAGATTGAGAAGAAAAAATATATTACAGATCACAAATGAGGCTTATGGTCCCCTCACCTCCACTTCCAAATTAACCAAGTTCTCCTATTTTTAAAACTAAAGGAATGCAATTGATTATAAACACATGAAAACTGTTTTCAGCAGGAGACGTATTCTTAAAAATACCACATTTGATACGTGAACCTATTCTTGTAATGTCATTTGCAAATCCCTCTGAAGTTCAGATGTTCATTATGTACATGTTCCCTCTAACCTAGAGGGATAGCTGGACTTAAGGCCAGGGTGTTAGACAACTAAAAACAAAATGAAAAATGTATGTCCTTTTTGAACAGATCATTTTAGCAAAGAGCATTTTACACATCATGTAAATGTGAGCTCTAAAATTAACTCCACTATTTGCAAAACACACTTATTTACTCCAGACCAGAAATTTATTGGTATTATTTCAAATGCTGTAATAAAAATTGCAACTGAAAACAGTACATATTTGCAACCTCCAAAATTGTATATTCTAATGAAATTCCATCATCTAATGCTATGTTGGTCCAAAAAGTACTGTATCAGTAGTGCAAAAATATCTGCAAACAAGTGTAATATTTTCCCAAAAAGATTTTCAGCATCCAGATACAAGACACTTCTGCATCTTACTGTTAATTTTCCATTTCAGAGAACAGTTAATAGTCTGAGAAATTATTCATATGTAATGAAAAAATGTTCACCTGGCAACCAACAGTCACAGTACACATTAGGTTGCAGTTTAAAATCAACCAAATGCTGAAAAAGACATAAAACGTATAACCAAAACTAAAAATGGCAAAATATCAACCTAACAAGATACATTTTCTCTGTTACACTGCTTAACATCTTAGTGTATGCATAACATCAAAATGCAATAACTGCTGATTATATTTGCTCCAAAACTTACAGTGCATTTTCCGTATCTGCTGTATTTTCTTCCATTTTCTGTTACTATGTAGAGGTAAATAAAATTGTCATGGGATCCAACTGCAAGTAAGGTGCCATCTACAACAGAAAATCAGAATATTTGATATAAATTAACAGAATGTTTATTTTCCAAATTTTAATGATTTCAGATTTATCACTAAACCAATATCCTCATTTAAGCTATTGCTTACAAATTGTATTTAATGACATGTAACTGTTTACATTATATTGGTTTTCAGTCAGTATCTGTCTACTTTGTAGCTAAGTTTTTTGGGCAAGTTCTTTCACCTCTCCTCTTTTTAAGTAAATGCCCAATGGACATGGTAAAAATCCTCAGACTGCACTGGATTTCTGGAAATTGTTGATAGCAAGCAGGCTTGCGTTTTCTGTATTACAAAAAACTCAGAACAGTATTTATTCTGGAGCTACAGGATTTCTGGGGGCATGGTAGAGGGCAGATTGCATATAAATCTGTACTAAATAAGCTGTAAAGAATAAGTGGATCATTCAAATATTATAAGCGGTTTTCTAACCTGTATTATCTCAATTTAAAACAAAAAAATACATGGTTGAGAGTTGCCTTGAGTCACCGTAGTGTCAATGAACAACAATGCTTTGAAATAAATTGCTGTGTTTAGCAGATGTGGCAGCAGCAGAGGAGCATTTTACTCACTGACATTGCACGTTATCCAAAAGCAAACAAGAAACAGATTTACGAGATTCTTCTATCCAGTTTTAACAGAGAGGATTCAGCCTCTGCGGATCTGTCATGTCACCTCTAAAGAGGAGACCCAGTACTGACTTGGTGTCTATGTAATCCCATAGCAAGTACTTAAACAGCTCTGTTTCAGACAGACCTACACTTATTTTTACGGTCTTGTATTAATAAACTTGAAAACTTAACTACAAAGTTTATTAATATATTACTAAAATGCTAAGCTATTTACAGACTATCTGGGTAGACAGGTTATTAACAGCTTTTCCTTTTCTGTTAACCTGCCAACTATTTTAATTGAGAATTTTTAATTTTTCTGGGAGCAAAGCTAATGTATTATGACAGCACAGATCAACATGAAGGAAAGGCTAGGAGAGGAAACTACAAAAACTCCAAGATTTTGCATACAAAAACCAAATCTGCTGTCAAGTATTCAGGTATTATTATTGTTATTATTGAGGTATTAAGTATCTGATAAAGCAGTCTTTCCAAAGCTCTGTCTTTTCTAGTGACTGGGGAATAGTTTAACACAGCTTAACAGAACAGACATTCATCAGAAACTAAAACATGCAATTATTCTGAATGTACAAGTCTGCCTACCTACTGAGTAGCGCATCACTGAGAGCTGCTCATTGCCATCAGTGTGTATTGAAACCAAATCCCTCGTTTCTGCATCCAAAACAAACCACCTGGAGAGAGGAGAATTTCAGTGAGTATCACTTCCATGAGGAAGAAAAAAAAAAGAGAGAGAAAGCAAAAGAGCAATAATCACTGATTTGCTTCATCTTCTCATGCTAGCCCTTAAGGGCAGCACAGTGAAAATCTGTTTTTAATAGAATGCTTTTCTGGTTTTCAACACAATACAAGTTGCAGTTAAAAATATATAAAAGATTTTAAATGCAGCAGATTTTTTTGTCTCCCTTGAACATTGTAGTAATAACCAAAATATCTCCTGGATGATATATGTGGCACCAGATAACTAACATGACAGCATCTTCTCATCTTGAAGCCCTAAAGCTACAGCTGAATTTTGAATCTACTACTTCTTCCCCATTTTGAAGAATAGCTTTGATTTAAAAACTTATATTTTGACTTTTATAAAGCAAAGTTAAAAACAAAAATACACAGTAGGAGGGGATGGAAAACATTTCCATACTCATTCAAAACACAGAACCTATTCTAACTGGTATTATTTATTATTTAGCAGTAACTTTTATCCTGCAGTATTAGTTGTGAGGCACAGGTGAAAAACTCATAGATGCTCACAAAAGCCTAGTGGTCTGTACACTGAAATGGCCACTGACAGCAAACTAGGGAAGATCAGCAGAACCAGAGCTTTTTGCAAACTAACTCCTAAAAATACAGCAAATATTACCAAGACAAAGGCAATGAAATTTAATTAAAAAAAAAAAAAGGGGTATATATAAAGCTGTTGGGACCAGGCCACTGTCCTGCTGTGTATGACATACACTGTGACATGTATGTCACAAAAGCCTAAGAAGTCAACATGGCTAAATACATTACAGCTGTCTTCAGAGATTAATTTCTGTGCTTCAGACTTTGTATCTCAGTACTGCTGAAGAACATGATGGCCAGGTTTCTGTACCCAGCAGCAAACAGCAAGCTCAGACTGTGGATATGAGTCAGCCAATTCCACCCACCATCTAACACAGATACCTAATAGTAAACTCAAGGGAACAAACATATTGCAAAAGCTAGGACTATCTAATACAACAGAAATGTATATAGCTAAAATAAACCCCCAGGAGCAGCAGCACACATTGGTGTTTTCTATGGATGGAGATGAGGTTCCAGGTCGTGCTGACCCAGTGCCTGGCAGCCTGGTATATGAAAGTGGCCTGCTCCCAATGGCTTAAACCCAGCTTGTGGTTAGAGAAACACATGAAAGAAGTAAAATAAATAACATGCACATTAAAAAACAGCCCCACCTGGCACTCACTGTTGAGCAATCTACATGCAAGACAGATGGAGCCAGTGGAAAACAGCTCATATGTTCTCAACGGACAGCAGCAGAAACCACACTCAGTGTTTCTCTGCTGTACTCCAAAATGCAGACTTTTGATTTCTTCCAATCTATACACTAAAGCTTTGCAGGTTATCTGAATGCATTAGAAGTTGCAAGTTGCCATTCAGTTTAAATCTGCCTCTTTGTCCCTGCCAAGTGTTTCAGTAAAATGTTATTTCTCTTATACCCGTCTGATAACCATGTAGATATTGAAAAACAAAAATCAACACAAAAACGGTTTGGCATGGAGAAAGAGAGAGAAGCGTACCTATGCCATATAGGTTGCTGCCACTGGGACAAAATTAATCACTCCACGAGAGCAAAACTGCTCTGGAGTTACATCCTGACAGGACAACAGAACTGCGAAGAATGCACATGAAGGCATCACTGAACTGACGGCATCTGTTTCTCAAGTAACGCTAGAAGCTGGCCCACAGCCACTGCACTGCTGCCCCATTGTGACTTTTTTTTCCGGCACCCAACACAGCATGGAGACTCCTTACTGCTTCAGCCCAGGTGGGCAACACACCTTTTGTGCATAGACAGCAGAGCGGTAGGTAGAAGACCTTTTGCTCTACCAGAAAGCTTTGGCACTGTATGGTAAATCTGCCTGTCTGGCAAGACTCAAGAGCATGATGCCTGTTTATTTCTTTTGAGCATTGTAATTGTGGTGCCTGGTGATAAAAACTGATTATGAACAAGGCAATAACCAAAAGCTGCCTTCTTCCACAAAGTGAACGGGTACCTCTTCTTCCCATGCCACGCTGTCCAATGAGGACAGTGATGACGCTGCACCAGGGACATGCCTCTCAATGCTGGCTGTAGGCCTGGCTCTTTAGATTCTTGAGGTTGTTACCTGAGCCAGGTAATCCTCCAGTGAACACGTTTCTTACGCAAAATGAAATTCCAAAGCTTGGAAAAGCATGCAAAAAAAAAACAATGTACTGAAAGCACACAGGTGGTATCAAACACAGAGTTTCTG